>NC_061778.1:3375673-3678269 GCF_022458985.1 Mugil cephalus
AGGAGGATGTGCGGCGGCCAAGTTCCAAAGTACCTCGGTGCCTCTGTGATTTCTGTTTTTATTTTTATTTAAAAAGGCAATCAGTCAAACTGTCACAGCGACATGTAGGTTAACATCTGATAATACGATACCATTTACTAATTTACTTGCTTCGTAACGACATGTCCAGGTAGATGAGACTCCGTTGTGTGAGTTAAATATCCCCTCTGGGAGCAGGTTATACGCTGGTCATGCACAGCCAGAAGACATCTTAATACCTTCTGTGTGAGATTTTATAAACTAATTCTAATCATTTACTGTAACCTGGAGGAATATATGCGTTAGATGCACGAGAACAAACGACACTGGGAAATAAACCGTAATGGGAATTGCGTCTGCTTTGAAGGAAAGGAAACTCAATGACAATATTTCTGCCACGCTTCAGGTCATCACCTCAATCTGTACCCGTCAGCTCTGCCAGTGGAAGGTTACAGGGGTCACGCGTGAGCCGAGGCGCCGGGGCATCTTCAGCTCTGGTGGTATCTCCATGTGCAGACGGTAATCTAACACCTGCCCGCGTCCTCCCCTGTAAACGCATTATACCGTCCACAGGTAATAGAATGATGAAACACATCACCCCGTGCGGCGCTTCCCTGCGTGTTGTGCTGCTCGGCGCTGCCTGCCGGGGCCCGGTACAGGTTGTGTACGTTGTGTGTGTGTGGTTGGGTGTTGGGCTGCAGTGCTGTCTGCCGTGGAGGAGGAGGAGGAGGAGGAGGAGGAGGAGGAGGAGGAGGAGGAGGATGAATAATAAATGCGGTCTGAAGTTTGGATCCAACGTGTTCAGACTACTGAGCAGAGCGGAGGCCTTTCTGCTGCCCAGCAGACTCGATGCCAATGATAAGATTTGGAGGAGGGGTTGGGGTGGCTGCTGGTGGGGGGAGGGTGTCTTGGAGGGGGTGTGGTGGGGGGTGGGTAGGGGATGGTGTTGTAGGGGTAATGAATTGGAGGACCAATTCTCGTCTGCTCTCCCCTCCCTTCCCCCTGCAGTGATCGCTCTCTTCTTTCTCTCCCTCTTCCTCACCAACCCTCCCACCCCCCCTCCCCCTTTCCTCTCTTTTTCAACCAGCGCGCCTCGCTCCAGCCAGCCTGCGGCAATGCGAGCGTTACCATGGCAACGCGGACCTGCCAAGGACCATGGCGATGGAGATAGAGAGAGAAAGGAGGGGTGCAGCTCATCAATGTCTTAGAGCACCCCCACTCCACACCCCCACCCCCCAACCCCTTTTCCCTCCCCCACCCATACTCTCACACACACACACACACACACACACACACACACACACACTCTCTTCAGGCATGCAGTTGAAAGCACAAACATCATAAAGGGCTCAAACATAAAAGCACTGGCATCTATCTATCTGTCTGTCTGTCTGTCTGTCTGTCTGTCTGTCTGTGAGTGTGTGTGTGTGTGTGTGTGTGTGTGTGTGTGTGTGTGTGTCTCTGGCTCATTTCCAGCTCCAGCCCTCTAATAAGCCCCTCTGCTGAAAGTGAAAGGGTGACATGGATCAATAACTGGATGTATGAAGCTCTTGTGCGCGGGCTGACATGGAAATGGTAATTCATTTCTCGTACCTCTATTTTCTCACAGACAATGGGCGGAGTGGGGTGGTGGTGGGGGGTGGGGTGTGGGGGGGTCTGTTTGTGTGGATCGAGCGTGTGTTTGGGTGTGTGACATTGCAGCGTGGATTTGAAAGGCTGCGGCAGGCAGCCGTCGACACACAACGCGCACCGCACCAACAACTTGATTGCATACTAATGTTTTGGTATGACGCATCTCTCTTTTTCTCCCCCACCCCCCACCCCCCACCCCCGAACCAACTTCCCTCGCCATTTTCCACCCTCTTCCTATAGCTCTCCCTCTCAATTATTTTCATAAGTCTCCCTCGTTCTCTCTGCCTCCCCTCCCCTCCCACCTTGCTCTTCACATTGTGTGGCAGTGATATGGCAGTGAGCTGCTGCCGGTGGAACCCACCCACCACCTCTGCAGGGACAAACAGCAATTCAACCGCATGGGACACAAAAGGAGCCGTTATATAGAATAAGAATCCTTTCACAGGCAACTTTATATTATAAAACCTGGGCCTGCACTTCGTTATCTTCATAATTCCTCTTTTTTCATTTTATAAAATGTCAGAAAAGGGTGAAACAATCTTTAAACCGATGGACAACTTAATCGAACAGACACCTGAAGCGGAGACAGGTGAACCAGTCAATCAAGTCCCGCTGGAAGTTTCTCTCAGCTGTCAAATCCTCTGCAAGTTGTATGAGAGCAGAGGCAGTTGAGGGGATCGATCGTCACGTCTTGTGAGAACTGAAGGGCTCAATATGAGGAAGTTGGAGATCGTGTTGTGGCGCTTCATCGAATCTCTAACATTTGTCTTTCTGATGCAGAGATTAGTAGTCTAATGGATTTTAGGATTTCTTTTAAAAAAAAAAAAAAAAAAGAGCAATTTTGGAAGTCCCCCCCCCCGACACCTCCTCGCCTTCATGAACGCGGGCAGGTTTCTTCGCCTCAGACGCTGACAGACAGCAAGTCAAATGTTAGAGCAGCGATCGCTGTGCGGAGACGGCGGCGTGATAGGCTGCTCGGAGAATCTGTTGCTAAGCTCGCCGCGAACAAACCAGTCAAGTCTGACATATGTTTTCAAAGCAGCCCTCTTAGCGGCTTGCAGCAGTTGCCATGGAAACGCCAATGCCATTTCCCCCCATTGTTTGGACCGCTCGATATCCTGAAAGCCTTCTTTTTTTTTTTCTCCCTGGTATATTAAAGCCCGCAAGACCGACAATAAGAGATGTTTTTCTACAGTTTGTCGGGGTGTGTGTGTACACAGCGGTTCCCTATGTGTGTCGGTACCTGTGTGTGTGTGTGTGTGTGTGTGTGTGTGTGAACAGGTCTCCGTCAGTCGGAGACAAAGGAAGACGTCCTTCGCTTGACCTTCAGGGCAGACATGGAGGCTCTGCTGCTGCTCTCTGTTGACAGAGAAACAAACTACGTTTAATCCCTCAGTGTTCTCATCGCTTATCATGAAATTACTCTTTCATATTTTCTTTTGCCTCTTTACGTTTCAGTTTAGTCACTGTAAGAAATCTCGGTCACGTTGCCGAGCTTTTATTTGATCATAAACCATTATTAAGTTACAATGAAATCCTGTTGGTGTGCAGCCACATTTTTAACAACAATCTGAGTTTTATCATAAGTTGTGCTTTATTACACAGACCCTTTATCTGCAAATCATTTATTTACCAAAGAAAAAATATAAATATATATAAACAGGAATTTCCCTTAAAAATGCATTTAAATACTTCAAGCCAATAAAATAAATGAATATTGGAATCATGAAAATTTATAATGCTGTAAAAAAAGCTGCATTCACTACGGTAAATCTTTCATTTTGTTAGATTAATAGCATAACAGCCTAAAAGTCATTTTTTGTTACACTATCAATAAAAATAAAAAGTGTTAGCTATTAGGCTAACAATATTACTGTCACTTGTGCTACAACTCCTTGGGGATATTTAAAGAATATTTTTTCTGAAATAAAATAAAAATCTTCCTTACTCACACATTTAAAGTGTAAACTTTGTTTGACACAGCACGTCCTGGATGTTCGAGCTGCTCGGTGCGTCCCAGGGTCTCCGTGCTCTTCTTAACGTAGCATTAACTTTATCTTGACTCCTGTAGCCGTTGGAGAAAGTTGATTAACAGGACAACGCTATGCACTTTGAACCCTTCACTTTAAAGCAACTGAACTTCCAATCCCCCATCGTCCCATTAACTACCGCAGCATCAGACACATCAGCATCGACAAACCATCAGTCAGTGAATCCAGAAGAACCACAGACAGAGAGGTTTTAACGTCATAACAAAGCACTGTGGCTACAGATTGTTCTGTGGGTCAATATGTAACTGTGGGACTTTGAGTTTAATGCACTTGACAGGTTTCATAGTTGATCACATTTAGTCTGTTTTCACCATGTTTTCAACACGGCCGCCCATAAACAATCACCACATGGTATTTTTATGGAAAGATTTGTTTAATATTATATATCTATAATTGAGTAAATTGAAATTCAAAGTTATTTATAAATATATTGTAGTAACATTGTTGACATGTGATAAATCCACACTTGACTCACACACTACTTTATATTAAATAACTAAGAAAGAGGATAGAAGAACATAACTCGGAGCAGGTCATGTGATCTGGATTTAATTCACTTCCTCCTCGTTTGCCACAGATACAAGTTGTTATTTTCCATATAAAATCTGATATATTGCCAAAAAAGAAATATCTGTCATAATTATCTCAACTTAACAATAAGAACTAATTAGAAGATAGTATTTAGTGACATTTTAGTGATATAATAATAAATAACTATGTATTTTCTAAAGAAATGATCATAATGAACATAAAAAACATTAGTTTTTTTCCTTTTAATCAAAATGTTTATATCTCATGGTCTTTACAAAAGTCCCTCAATTAAATATTGACCCCTTTATTAATTTTACTGGATCTTGAGATCGTATCCTGCGTGTTTGCGTGTATTAATGAAGAGATGATACTTTCCCTGTTGTGGAGCATCCTCGTCCTCCTCAGGTTGAAACAGCTCACTGGAGAGTAAATAAAGTAGACGCAGCATGTGTTTCCATGTCCAGGCATTTCCTCTCGCCTCTCTCTCGATGACTCTCAGGGCCGTCTTCCCAGAATGCCTTGTGTGTGCAAGCCCTCATTTAAACTTGGGTTAAAGTTCAGGCCGCTCGAAGGGAGACGAATTGGCCGTCGGAGGAGGGCCGGCGCTCGCCCTGAAGTCCTGCTGGGCGGCCATCTGCCAGAGGGTTGAGGCAGACGAGCCTCTTCTGCCCGGACTCCTCAAGATTAGGACTGTGGCGAAATAGGTTTCCTCAGCGGAAAATGCTGCAGCAAGGAGAGCGAATTAATAACACTTCCCCTCCTTCGCAGAGATGATCTCCAGAAATCAGGTTCGCACAAGAGAAACTTGACCCAGCGGTTTCAGCTGCGATGGTGAGTGACTGTTACGAGTATGGGAAGTAAAAAATAAAATTCCCCAAGCGTCAGGAGGCTGATGGAGAGAAGCTGCTCTGCTTTAAGTTTTAAATTCTCAGATTCTCTCATCCTGCATTAGTGAGAGTCCTTCAACATGTTCTGATTAAGTATTCATGATGAAGTGCTTTAATCCCGCCGTAGTCCATTACCAATCCATTATAAGAAGACACTTGTTTGCTTTTATTCAGCCTGCACCAGCCAGTGTTTGACTGTGGACTGAACGATTGTGTATCCTGTAAAAGTTGTTGTTGGCAGTGAAAAACACAGATAATTATCACCTCACGGCTAAAAACGCATCACTCAGCCAGTTCTGTTGACACGCTCTACCCAAACAAATGCTACGAGACGTTTGAGTTACACAAGGTTGAATGCTTTAAACCACAGGTGTCAAACATTAAGGCTAAATTACATATTAGGCTGCAATTTTTCAATGAAAATAACCACTAATTTGTCCACTGTTTTAGAAAGAAAAGTGGATAGAACACAACATTGAGACTAAACAGCAGACAGCATTTATTTTTTTAAAGGATAGTCTATCAAATGTAAACTTTCTCCTAATTTACGTCTTTGCATTAAAACAAATGGAAAAAAGTCTGGAGTTGCCATTACTATTAGGTTGTTATGCTGTTATGTTGCGGGTCTGGCCAAGCTTCAGATCAAACTGGGCTGTACGTGTCCCCCAAACCCTAAATGAGTTGTACAACTCTGTTTTAAACTCTTCGTTGGTTTTGCAAACCACTTGTTTCTGTAAAGCTGAATCTTGTGTGTTTTCACTTCAACTAAATCTAAGTATTTGTCCAGGTTAAATGTGACAGTCGAGCACCACTGGTGTCTGGTGTCTTCAGACTGAAGCTGTCCTGGTGCAGCAGTTAAATTTTTATACATTGTTGTGTTGTGGTGTGACCTGTCCAGTGTCCTGCCTCTCATCCAAAGCCAGTCAGAATAGAATCCATAACCCAGTGACCCCCTAATGGATAATGAATGAATGAATGAATGAATGAATGAATGAATGAATAAGTAAATTACATTAATAATTTAATAATTTAACAGCGATGGATGAACACAGGACACTGAGGAGAAGGTAAACACAGCTCCAGGTGATTGGTGAATTATAAATACTCAGAAATAGTAAAGATTAAACTAGTCTTACTGTTATTTAGTATTATCATTATAGCATTAGCACGCTAGCTATAATAACTTAGTAGTGACCGAGGTAAAGTTACGTGTCAATTCAATTTGTCTATCTACATGGATATAAATTACATGTACACATGGGTTTCACAGTATATATGATGCTAGCTGCTATTTTTCTGAGGCTTTACTCTAGATAACTAGCTAGCATAAGGTTAGCATAAGGCTAGCCTTGGTAAAGTGGTGTTTTTGAGATCAACGTTCACATTAATGATGGTATGACTTTATTTTTCTATATAAAATCTTAACAAACGTCAAAGAGAGACGTTGACATTTACCTCACATAACAGAGAGAAATCAGTTGACATCCAGTTCTTCCTTTTAATCTTCTGCTCCCATAACTTTTTCTGTTTTCCTGATCCTGTGCTGGAGGCGTAGGCTGAGCACTGTGGCATATTTTAACTTTTAATCCAACTTTATTCTCTGTTATTGCCACTTCTCTATGGGTGAATATTGGTTAGATGTATCCAACATGGCGCCCACGAAACACGTGACCAGCTCAGAACCAATCAGCATAGAGGGATAGTTCAGACGGTACATTCAGACTCTCTAATATTCAGCTCTGATTTACATCTCGCTTTGACGCCCTCTAGTGGACATAGATCAAAAAGGTAATGGCTTTAAAGTAACAATATCAAAATTAAATCCACTCAAAAGAACGTTCCAAAGGTCTTCATCTCAACAGATGTTTTGTGATTTTATCTCATTGTTTATCTGACAAATTTATTTTACAGTGGTTACACACCATCACATTGCAGCTGTCATGTGGAAAAGTAGGAAGTCAACCCAAAAACTTCCAGAACTGTAACACTGTCTGAGAGAATGAGAAATGTTAAATATAGAGTCATATCAGACGTTGAAATCTCTAAGTGTAATTTAGTTTTGGTTGTAGAATAATTGGAAAAGAACAGTGGAGACAAAAATCTAATTATTTGTGCATTTAAATGTTACATGTTGTTACCCTAATAGCATAATTGCATAAGTCACTGTTACACAATCAATAAAAAATATCAATGTGCTTTATAAAACTTGTGTTTTTTCTTGTTTTCCGAAAACGTTTAAATATGACTTAGGCAGTTATGCTACTAGGCGAATGATATGCAGATTAAAAAGTGTAATTTTAATAAAAATACAGACATTTTAAATCATTTGGATAATGAAATGTGAGTAAAAGAACCCCCTGCAGTTTTTTCTACATCCACTAACCTCCGTCTATCTTTACACACTTACAAAATTGAAACAGCCCTGCTGTTCACAGTGAACCAAAAGGGAACCGTGCTCTATATGTTATATAACTCACAGAAATGGGTCAGCATAATGGTGAAAGTGTCGCCTCATTTCACACAGTTAAGTGTTATCTCCACTCTGCTTTATTTCAAAAGAGTTTGAACATAATTGTTTGCATCGCAGGCAGATAATATGAAACCATTTTACAGTGTGTTTTCCGGCAAATGTGATGAGCTGCTAAAATTAAATGGATTTATTGTGGTTTATGAGCGCGGTCTGTTGCAGAGGAGCAGCAGTGTACTTTATTCCTTCCTCTCTCTGTTTAATAATGAATATATTATATATTCCGGTGATATTTGTCAACTGAGCCTCTCCTGTTGCTCCATAAGCTGACTTATGTAAAGGGGATTTAACCAACTCTCAGTTCACTCTGTGTTGCATAAACGGTCCCTTTGTATTCCCACTGTCAGTAGCCTCCATCACTCCTCCAGGCCTCCATGTTCTCACAGCAAAGTACCAAGCACCCACTTGACCTCTAACCTGGACGAGGAGTGTCTGAAGTGACATGATTTTATTTTCAGCCAGCTGTCCGTGTTCCAGGACTCTGCACGGGCATTTGAAACAGGCAGACAACCAAAATGGGATAATGGAGGCTGTAATTAAAGGCGTGGGCTGCATCAGACTCTGGATAAGGTGATGAAGACACCGGTGAGTTTGTGCAAAGGTTTACAACCAAACGGCATCTGGTGTTTGCCTCAGTTCTGTAGTTCAAGTATTTTTTAAGGAAGTTGTGTCGTTGTCACGATGCAAAATAATACAGTATACTCTGGAAAAATAACTTTGAACCATAGAATTTAAAATATCCAGCCAAAGAATAAGTCAGACTGATCAGGCATAACATTATGACCATTATTTCTAATATTGTGTAGGTCTCTCCCTGTGAATCCCAAAAAGTTGTGACTCATTAGAGAATGGACATGGACCTTCTGTGGATCATCTCACAGGTGTCTGATTAGTTTGGGGATCTAGTGAATTTGGAGGCCAGGTCAACACCTTGTGCTGTTCTTCATGTTTTTTTAGTTGTTTCTCAAGTGTTTTCTGTGCTTGTGTCTCGGTGTAAATGTCACTGTAACCAGTGCCAATTGACCGGCATGATTCAGAGCTTGTCAGCTCTGCACGACAGTTTGCAGCTCTACGTAGCTTCCTAGCTTCCAAGCTAGAAGTAGCTCTTCCTACTTCCCTTTTTTTAATGATAAACACAGACTACTGCCACCTGCTGGTATGGAGAATTGTTTCCTTGCACACAGCTGGTATGTTTCACTTGGTTGTTGGCTCAAGTCATTGTGTTGTATTCAAATGCAACATTTTGGCCCAGATACAGGTGACATGAGCCTTTATGGATCTTTGATGTTGGTTTGATTTTTCCATACCTTTTCCATACCTCACGTCACCTGCGACTGGGTAAAATGAGGAAAAAAGAAAAGAAAGAAATAGCTCAGAATATAACTGTAACATACTTTTTGAGCAGATTGAACAGTTATAGATAATACTGTATTTTAATTGGAAATCTTCAGAGGAGATGGTTAGTCGATTATGCTAGGTTACCTGTTTTCCAACTTCCCAATTTTTGTGCTAAGCTAAGCTAAATGCCTGCTAGAATTAACTTAATATTTAGCAGAGAAGTGTCAATCTAGTTATGTTCATCCCAGCAGGAAAGAGTGCATTTCTAAATTCAGAAGTCCAATATAAAGGTGCAGCAAGTGGAGTTTTATTCATCCACTGTTCATAAGAAGAGACGCTCGTCTTGTAAGGAGTTATTTTAAAGTTGCAGGAAGACAGATTTTTATTTCTCTGTCAAATGAGCGATGATTTTTTCCCAATGAAATTTGCTCTGTTGCAATTTGGATTGAAACCCTTAAATCTCGTCTGTCTGTCTGTCTGGGAGGAATAAAGAAAGCTTCATTTCATCCTCTTTATTTCCGAGCACTTAGCCTGATCAGATTATCATTCAGTTATTAAATGACCTGGGACCATAATAACTTAAAAGCGGAGTGGAGGAATGCAGAGTCAAGGTTAGTTCAAGTTCACCAAACCGCTAAATCTGTCTTGAATCTCACTTAGTCCTGACGTTTATTTGCTTCCTGCTGCTGTCTTCCTTTGTCCGTTATTACAACGAGGGCGGAGAGAAGACGAAGAATTAAGTCACAGTCGAGGGACGGAGGGAAAGAAAATGTGTAAGGTCAAGGAAAGACGGGATGGTAGTATGGACAGAAAGAAATGGCCTTCAAATTCACTTGACCCCAAACTGATCAAATATCTGTGGGATGATCCACAGAGGCCCCTCCCCTCAAAGCCCCCCACAACAACAACAACAACATCCTGTTACCAGACACCACAGGACACCCTCAGAAGGCCCATGTCCATTCTCTGATGAGTCACAACTGTTTTGGAGGAAACAAGGAGAGACCTACACAATAAAATTCAGCCATTCATAGATATAAGCGGGTAGAAACCTGGAGTTACATCTGAGTTATTTGTCAGCTTCACAAACCTATTCATCAGCTGCTTGTTGTTGTGTTTTCTGAAGTTTTCTGTAATGTCATTGTGTTTTCTGAAGTTTTCTGTAATGTCGTTGTGTTTTCTGTAATGTCGTGTTTTCTGTAATGTCATTGTGTTTTCTGAAGTTTTCTGTAATGTCGTTGTGTTTTCTGTAATGTCGTGTTTTCTGTAATGTTGTCGTGTTTTCTGAAGTTTTCTGTAATATCGTTGTGTTTTCTGTAATGTCATGTTTTCTGTAATGTCGTTGTGTTTTCTGAAGTTTTCTGTAATGTCGTTGTGTTTTCTGAAATATTGTTGTGTTTTGACCTTCCAGGCCACCGTAGTTTTTAGACAAACTAATCTAATCATTCTTTCATCCCTCGCATTGCAAATATCTGAAGATGTTCTGTGACAGCAAATACACTAAATAATTTTAGAAATAGACAGTTGGGTAGAATAAGCGAGTTGAGATGAATAAAAAATAAATCTTTAGTTGCAAACAGTTGGTACATTCAATAAAAGCTGCTCCTCTGACTGTTTGTCCCTTACTGACTTATTCTTTAATCAGAATTCATTAATGTACTGTTTGTGTCTTCTCAAGCCTCTGCTGTCAGATCTTACAGAATTTGCTATAACGGCCAGTTCACATTATTTATTGCCTCTTGCCTTTCAAATTAAACATCTCCAGCCTTTTAACAGAAAATTGCACGCTGATGTTTTGATGCACTGTTTACTTCAGCTGGTTGTGTCTGCAGACAACAAATATAAGATTTCAGTGTGGGTGGAAGATGGAATCTCCTCGACTTGGACGTGACACACTGACCAACCAAAGCAGCATAATTATTACCTGTTACAAACAACTGATCCCGTCTCTACCGGCTGATGAACAACTAAAGCAAAAACGACAGGAAAGAATTCACTCCTCCGTGTTGCAGCCTCAGGCGGTCGACGCAGCCTGATGTGGATTCACTGTTCTCTGGCTGTCTTCTACACATCACGGAAAGTCTAATATTTCCCGACAGGGTTCGCGTGTTGTTCGGGGGGTCTCAGAGACAGGTGGAGAGCCCAACCCGCCGGGCAGAGCCCAACGCGTCAAGAGGCTGCTACACTGTGATTAAAAATGACTCTGTGAGCTACCTGCAGGCGGTTCTTCTGGTCACCAGAGGAAGATTCTGCTCATGAGAGTCTTGGTGATTTGTTGTTTTTTTCTCAAAGATCACATTACAATATTTTATCATAGTCTTTTAATTAGTGATAACAAATACTCAGTGCCAGGCAGTATCTACTCTAATGTGCTGGAAAACCAGTGTCCCAGCTGGAATGAAAGTGATTGAGCTTCATATTTCTGCACACGAGTGTCAATAAAAATATGACTGTGATGAAATATATTTTGAGATTCGATAAATGAAGGGTGATATATGAAGCTTTTAGCCTAAATATAGCTTGAAAGATATTTTGTCATATACAGGGAACACTTAAGCTGCACGAATAATTCAATTTTAAAACTAAACGTCTGCATTAAAATACAAACGGAGCCAAACAAATGTTGGATAAAAGCACCAGAAAACTCACATCGGTGCAGTAAATAGCAAAAATGGTCTAAAACTAAAAAGACAGATCTGCAACACAAAATAAATATCTTCTGTGCTAATTAACCTTGATGTATGTAAATGCCTCATACTTTAGGTATGAAGTGTATTTATTTTAATCTGGAGGAGGTATACATATTGGTGCAGTAACAGAGACACAATGGTGCATTAAACTACTTAAGGTCTTTGAATAATGAGCAAAGCACCATTTGAACAACTTGTGTTGTTTTGAGAGTGCAGAGAGCCGCTGGCTCCTCATAAACTGTGGAAAGACTAATTTGTCCTGCTGGGTTTGTGGGCGAAGAGAGGTTGGCACTGCAAAAATAAAACAACGACTACATTAATAAACCTTGTATCTATGCACACATCTCACACCAGACTTCCTGTGACAGACAGGAAGTCAAATGTACAGTTGCATGCAGACTTTCTACCTGTCTGTTGTTGCAACACTTTGCTGTGGTTTGTTGGGGGAGCAGTACGAGCAAAAGGGACGTAAGTAGAATCTGAAAGGCTGGACATGTGACGTCATTCAACAACAACTCACCTTTCTGTAACTCATGACTCTACATTATTGCACCTTGTTAATCCTTCTTTATTAGCCCTGCATATAATATACATTTACTTCTGTGTCTATTTCTTGACCATTTGTTCAGATGCTAATTTTGCACAATTTTTACTTGTGCTACTTTACTTCTTAGTTTACTAGATTTTTACTTATATTTCATTTTTATTTTATCTTCCCTTTACTTGCAGTTCACAAGAGTGTTTTTTTATGTGCAACTGAGCTACTGTGGCCAAGAAATTTCCCTTGTGGATCAATAAAGTGTGTCTAAGTCTATATTTACTCAAGCAATATGGACGATCCATTGGACACAACTAGCACACACCCACTGCACACAGTGCACATTATAAAACAGCTAAATCTCCTCCAGCATCATTTCCTTTAGTCTTTTTTCAGATGTTAGCAGGGATGCTCTCAGTCTGTGATGCAGACGCACAGTGTTACAACTCCTGCAAAAGCTTCATCTTTGTGACTGCGCTTGTTTCACACGGGCTAATGGAAGAGAGCTTCCACCGACTCCACTGCCAGAGGTTCTTATGCCTTTCTTCAAAGCTTCACTGCCGAAAACCTATTTAATTTATCATGTTTTGAATGTATGCATCTTAAAAAATACTGCACCTGTCATGAAATGTAAGGAAGGAATAACGCTGCAGGAATTAAATATATTAAAATTAGCAAATTGCCTCAAAATTCTATTTGTTTGTTGCTGTTTTTTTGTGTGTATATTGTGTGGGAAGGGTTGTCTCTCGAATGAGTTGAGATCTTGGCAATAATGTTAATTTATTTGCAGATAAGCATGTTTTATCTTCCAGAGAACATAATTTAATCATTTAATTATTATTTCTACTTCTTAATTTAAACCTCATTTCATCGGGATTTATTGCACTTCTCCCTCCTGTCTGATTTTAATTTGCAATTATTTTAAATGTATTTAAGTGATTTAACTAAACGAGTCAAAAAGAAATCATACTACTGATCCTATTCAGGCCACTACATAAAAAAACGTATGTGCATGTTTATATTTCAGAAACACAATGTTAGACTCTGGCGTCTTATAATCGCGCACATGTAAGTTTAGGATGCATTACTAATTTCTCTTTGTCATCATCCTCGCACACACACACACACACTCACACATGCAGAGCTTGCACATATTTATGTTTGGAAGATTATCCATAGATGCCGCCTATATCCTCTTTATGCTAATCTGTCCTTGTCAGCCCACACAGCAGCTCTGGCTCTAGATCTGTCTCCTGCACAGCTGCTCTGGAGGATTTGGTGAATTCAAAGTAAAACAAAAACCTGCTTATTTAAAAAAACAAAATACTTGACTAAAAAAAAAATAAAAAAATAGGGAAAAATCTTCAACACAGAGCCAGTGAAATAAAGGATGTGTCTCTGTGTATGTTTAAGGACTCCTCTCATTGTTTCTCACAGCAGTTTCCTCAGTATTTGAAACGATGCTGCAGGCCTGTGCAGTGGTTGGTCTGGCTCTAAATGCTGCGTTATGATCTCTGCTTACGAGCCTGTTTGTCGGACATTTTGCTGCAAACAGCTGCAACCGCAGAATCAGGTGATAATTCTCTGGAACTCCTTTAATATCGCATGCAGCCATATAATCAATTTTTACTATGCAAGCATTTATTAGAGCGGCTTTAAGCATTAACAGCCATCCAGATGGTTCTTACCTTCAGCACGGTTCCACTTTGCTTTCCTGAAAACACGTGAAAGGCAACACAAATCCAAGAGAAGACACAGAATAGAGCTTTATACTGGAAATAAGAGGCAGAGAGCATTTAGGTAAATCTCTTTTTATGTTGTGTGCAAATGAAAATAAATAAACGAATAAATAAAAACGCCAACGAAGAGCTGAGCAGTTGGATTCCGGTTCTGCCGGCGCCTACAGCAACACACATCAAGCACGGCGTAGGCTTCTCGTTTTGTACCGTAGAAAATGTATTTATTAAAGCATAGGCTCCAGAAGACAAAATAAAAAGAAGAAGAAGAAAAGAAAACAAACAACAGCTGCAGGATGGCAGAACATATTCTGTACCATAAAATTGATAAAGAAATCACTGTACACGCTACAGCGCCTTTAAAAATCACAGCTTTTGCAAATGCATGTAAGGACTATGGATTTCTTCTGTTTGTTTCTTTACATGTGATCAACATTCAGTAAAATACGTCTTCATTTAGAGACATTTAGGAACGATTAATGGCAAATAAATATATATGTGTGTGTGTGTGTGTGTGTGTGTGTTAGAAATGTTACCACAGCAGAAGAAACGACAAACAAAATGTAATAATTCATCATTTAGCTCATCTGACTGGTGCTCTGTAAAAAAAATATGGATTAAAACTGAAGGATTTAAACTACGTCAATATCAGGACGCTAAAGGTCAGACTCTCTCTAACGCAACACTACAGATACATAGTTACTTTAATCACATTCACCAGTTCAGTGGTTTTTACGTCTGTATTAACGGCGTGTTTTACATTTTAGGCAACTTAAAACATGATCTAGGCGAGAAAATGTCTTTAACCCACCGGCCTTCTGGGCACTTTGTTAAAATGTCGACACACGTGCACCAGAACAACACGTTCCCTGCTGTTATGCTAAAATCTTTTAAAATACTAGAATTCAAGCTTTATATCTAACTACAAATTGTTTTTCACTGTCAAAAATATCCATTTTAATTTAAAATCTAATTAAGTTATAAATAATATATCATCATTAAAGCCAATATCTTTTTAGACTCTACATTTTACAGAAAATAGACTTGTTTTCTTGTCTCTAAAAGATCTGTGTTTTATGACTTAAAAAAAAAAAAAAAGCTCCTCGTCCCCTGATCTCTGCTGGTGCTCTGTGTGTTATCACATCTATCAAAGATGGAAACAGAAGGGAGGAAAAACAAGAAACAGATTTTAAGTACCGCGATCCAAAGCCTAACAAAAGAAACGTGTGCCCACTGAGAAGATGCATTTAGAGAGCAGTGACGAATGACTCATGTTGTTGTTCAGATGTCTTTAAAGCGAACACGCTGCAGGCCACAAATATGGGATTTCATTTCCAAGTTGAAGCGTTACACAGCCTGGAAGCAACATGTTCGATTTAAGGTGATAATCTGTAGTTTTTTTTTTTATGGGCTTCAGATGTGATGTTGTTTTTGACTTGTTTCTAACCCCTAAAATTAAATAAACGCTGGGATAAAAGTCTCCCCGCAAACCTCCGGCCTCAGTGGCGTTGAATGTGTGAAACACTCAGGAATTGATTCTCTTTTAGATTCAAGACATCTGCTGTTTATGCTGCTACCGTCTGACTGTAAGTCTGGTGTCAGTCCATGATGAGTATTTTTTGGTTGATTGCTGGTCATTTTAATGCTTCGGCTTCTCTGATCTGTTGTGGTCGAGCGTCCCCGTCCTCAACTCTGCCATTAACCTCCTGAGACCCTGCGTCATTTATTCTGCTCCACTTAGACTTTTATCCTCATATCTAGATACTAGTGGGTGTAAAAACACGATAGCATCATTTCAGTGGATTCGTTATACAGATTATCACGTAACAAAAGTGGACAAGGTTCAAAAGCTCATCAAATTTTACGCCTGAAACTTGTTTATTTATGCTTATTAACTCTCTAGTTCAATGTGACGCTCAGAATGTTCCAATAGGAAGAAGCTATAGCGTCACTAATTAGCAAACACTCAATTGAGAACATTTGGAATTCATTATTTGCAATTCTGCATTTTCACACATGAAAATTAACAGTTTTATATTTTGTATTTGTATCAAAATAGTGCAATAATCCCAGTGTCAACACACCAGGACATTTTGTTTTTTCCAAAAACGACTTCCAGTTCAGAGACGATGCTTATTTTTTATAGTTCTTAGGTCCAACTAATCACAAATGCACAAAAAAAGCTCAGGTCTCAGGAGGTTAAAAACACAAATGTTGTATCCTTTTCACGCCTCCATCAGGAACCATAATTCCTCTGTGGGATTCATTTCCTTCTTAATTTCTATCGGCTACTAACCGTTAGTGTGACATGTTAAAGTAGCAGTGGCCTCTGAAGACTTCCACGGCTGCTGTGAGCAGCTTCTTCCCCGGGGAGGGTGAGGGCGTTCTCTGAAGCAGGGCAGAGAGAGACACAACATAAATAATTTGCTGTAGCGCTCTCTAAGGTTCGCACGTCCCTTCATACCTGCCTGCATCAGTCTGTGATATATGGGCGCGCTTACAGAGCGCCGTGGTTCCTTCTTTTATGTCGGATAACTTCTGCTTTGACCTACTTATAAACGAGCCTCTGCAAATGTCCGTGTTCATGCTCAGAAACCTGGAAAACATGATCAAATGCCCCCAACATATGCAAGCCACACGCATGCACGGTTTGGATGCAGAAAGCGAACACATCCAATTTATCTTCATTCCTACTTCCACCAGACTTCACAGGGGTGACCTGGGAATTCCTCGGAACGTCTCCTTCGGGGTTTACTGGGCTCTATTCTTAGAGTTCAGACGAATGAGGGAACGTGGAAAAGAGCGAAAGGAACAGACGAGGAGGAGGGGAAATCAATATGCAGCCTCTTCCAGAAGGGCTGCTATTAGCGGCAGAAGGTGCTTTGTTAACGCTGACAAAGACGGATAACTAGCTAGCATAGCACGGTGGAGGTACACTCAGGAGGTAAACCCAGGGTGTTTACATTTATGATTAATTAATTGAATGCCTTTTACCGTTTGTGGTGGCATCTAAGCTCAGGCTTTTGGACTTGTGGGAGTTCAGTGTGGTTGCAGCGGCTGTGAGACAACAACAGCCTGGCGGCATGAATGACACCCGAGCGCCCTAGTTTCTGTGATCTATATGTTGGTACCATTCCTACAGAAGCTAGTTTATCATGGAGGCTGTCTCACAGGCTCCTCTGTGGCTCATACAGCCGCTGTTATCTGCTCAAACTTTAGTCCCGAGCAGCTAAAGTAGGGCAGTTGTGACGGAAATACACAGAAAGACCTTGAAAAACAAAACTGGGGACTTAAAGAACCATTTGGTAAAGAAGAGTAAACACACCAGACGTCCACATAATGAGGTGATTGTTGTGTTTTTTTTGTGAATGGAGACATTATTTTAACACAAGTTTGAAACTGTATGTTTTGGACTTTCCTTGATAAAGCATCGTTTAAATCTACCGTCCT
Source organism: Mugil cephalus (assembly GCF_022458985.1). Classification (NCBI taxonomy): domain Eukaryota; kingdom Metazoa; phylum Chordata; class Actinopteri; order Mugiliformes; family Mugilidae; genus Mugil; species Mugil cephalus. The sequence goes on from NC_061778.1 coordinate 3,393,072, forward strand.
TGTTGAGGACCGAGAGCTCCGAGCAGTGGAAAAAGACAAAACAGCTTCATGTTTGTTCTCACAGAGAAGCTGGTCGTACATACAGCCGTCAAAAAAAAAAAAAAAAAATACCCACTTAACCTCTCTCAAACCACCGAGCAACTTACCTCCCGTATCCTCAAAGGCCTCTGTGGTTCTGACACAACCTACAGCTCCTCAGGGAGCTGATCTAAGGCACCGTATTATTCATCACAACCCTGCAGTATGCGTCCCATTGGCACGTTTTCAAGCCAAAGGTGTAAATGCACTTTTAGGAACCTTTAGAAACCCCCTTTTTTTGTTTTGTAGATGCTTTAAGCAAATAAGTGAAGTTATTGGAGGAAGAACTGCTCTGGTGGGAACTATCTTATTGGTCGAGAAACTGACATTTTGAGGAAACAGCAATAATGGTTTAAATCTGATGAGGAGTAGTTGTGACTGCTCATTTAGGAAAGAGCTGACTTTGCCAGCGGACCGTCGTGTTTACCCTCTAATCCTCGTTTACCACGTCTCGCTGTGACAGAGTTTGTCTGCAGACTCGGCCTAGCCCGGGGCTAAAGAGTTATAACTCAATATAATGAGTTTGTGGACTTATAATAAGTTAACTTCCAAATGAGGGAAAAGCTGCTGAGTTACGCTCATTTGAAAAATATGCAATTCGTTCCGCTCTCTCTGTTCGTGGCATTGCAGATCGAATGATTTCAGTATTTCCAACGGGGAGTTAACACGTCGTGTTTCATAAGGCTGCAGCATTTTGGGGACTGGTTCTAACTGTAGCCTGTCGTTTTGTACAAAAAAAAAAAGAAACAAAAACTTTTTCTGAGGTTAAAGACTCTATAAATGAATTGCTAAAAGTTCTTCCATTCTCACATCATCTAAACCTCCTCTGCTCTCTGCTGTGAGATTCAGTTTGGGGTTTTCTTAATTGGTTTCCTGTTGCTGATGATACATCCTGAGCTAGAACAGCTGTCAGGATCGATGGCACTGAAAGTGTTTGAGGTAAATATGTCATTCAGATTAAGCTGGTTCATTTTTAGTCTGTGATAGTCCACAGTAAACTAAGACCTCCTAAACGGGGCATGAAGAAGATCGCTTTGCTCTAAATGACTGTCGCTTTCATTGTGCTTTTTAAAGGACTTCACATTCTGCAGAGGCACATCTGGATCATGGGCCACTTTATGGCTTTATTCCCTCCGCCGTCTGTCTACCAGCAGATTCAGCTTCAGTCATTACTGATTCAGAAAACGTATTAACACTTCAGCCTCGGAGGCAAAATCCCACACGTGAACCGTAACAGTTTGAGTACGAAGCAATCTTATATCTCATTGCTCCGATTTTTAACGTGACACCTTCTAAATATGTGTGAATTGACCGACAACCTGTTAAAATGCATTTTTTAAAAAATGCTTTACCCATTTTTAATTTATTTTTTATATACAGCTGCCTGGAAACCCCCACATTCTGTTGTTTGCAGAGACCTAACCATGAGGAACAACTCTAGTAGTAGCACCGTGACCATCTTGCTGGAAGCCGGAGGAACTTCTTTAGTGGCGTATGGAGAAAGGTGTGTGGGAGGAGAGTGACAAGAGGTTGGTTTCGGACCATGCTGTGATTTGTGTGTGAGAGAACACTCCATTTCCCAGGGTAGCTTTTGCAACAACAGCTCAAAAAAAGCCACTAGCCGCTTAGCCGATGGCATGGAGAGAGAGAGGGCTGAGACGATTTGGCCAGAGGTCACGGGAGCTGACTGGCTGGTTTGTGGAGTCATGGTGGATGCGGAAGGGGGGAAGGGGGTGCAGGTGTTTGTTGATTGGATGACTCTGGTGCACAGGAGGATTGTGGGTAGATGGATATGTCAGAGAGCTGAATCCCCCGCCCCTTCTCGGTTGTGATGCCTGTCGAAGGGAGGACGGTGATGTGTGAAAAGTGGATCAAGCCCTGATTTGACCTCCTCTAACAGCGACTAAACCGAGCCCTCTGGACGTCCAGACGGAGGCACGTCAGCGACCAACTTACCTTTTAACAGCTACCGCTTTAATCCAAAGTAAAGTGTGAGGGCTTTACTCCTTAAGACTAAAGATGCTACTTTGCTTCAATGGTTTATTTTACCCATAACCATGTACAAATAAACAAAACCTTTACAGCTTTGTATGGTCACACATTTAGCATTCATTGGTCCATAAGCACTCCTCACGGCGACATGAAAACACTGTTATTAGACACCGACTGATTTCTAGCGTCGGCGTCTCAACGTTGCACTGACGTCACAAAATGTACCATCCATTCTAACAGTTTCATTGCAAATAAAAATAGTCACATGCAATGATTGAAAAAATTACATTACCTCATGTCACATAGAAAGTAAGCGAAAAGTTCCATCATTTAGAAATAAGTACTCTTCAGAGATTTGTCTCTTTTTCTTTTTTCTTCTTCTTTTTTTTTTTTTTGTTAAGTCCTAGACATTCTTTCAACAGCGTTGTTGGTCTCATTTGGGTTGTAAACATTAGTTACAGTGCCGAGCTTCATTCAGCTGGCTTGTGTAGCTTCTCTCAAGAGAATTGGTCAATCAATACTATCAATCAACTGATCGAGAGGGATTGGTCAGTAGTCAATCAATCAAGGAATACAAAGAATTAATCATAGGAGGACATGATCATCTTTGGGCTCATTTAGGGGCAACAGGACACCAGTGAGAGACCGGAGAACAGACTAAACAGTAGATCTATATAAGACACCCTGAGAATCACAACTACGTCTTTCATCTGTCATCCCTTCTTCCTATCCTCTCTCTCATCCTCTATCTCTTCTTCTATGGAGCGATCATAGTCAGGTGGGCGTGGCCTCGTCAGTCGAGGAGGATGGCTGGTTGGTAGGTTGGTTTTGTTGTGGCGGAAGCCGGTTGCCATGCAACTGGCTCCTCTGTGGTTGGCATGGAGACAGGTTAAGGTGGATTCTGACCTGGTAAGGTAGTATGCAGCACGTACAGTAGTATGAACAGTAGAATGTAATATGCAGCTCTGGGGAAAAACCTGAATTTGAAAAATGCTTTCGAATGAGGCTGAAGGAAAAAAGAAAGTGCGCGTGTTGCAGATTAAAGTGTCAGTTGGCTCAAATTACATTCTTTTTTTGTTTTTTTTTTCTAATTTAACTCTCGTGGTATCGAGCCTCTGTCTCTGTTTCTGTCACCAGCCCCTCGGGAAATGCAATTTTAATTTGTTGCACAACAACTACAACGACTTTCGACAGAAAAAATAGTCCCAATAAAACAGTTTTTAGTGAAGTCTGTGGTTTACCCAGAGCAACGGGGACACAGTTTCCCTTAAAGAAACCTCAATATTGATGTATTTATTTTATTAAATGTAAATTTTTTTTTTAATGCTGTGAGCACCACCACAAACGTAATTCCATTCACCTTCACGGGTTTGGAGCAGAAACCCTAGAGACAGATAATCTCAATACAAGCAAACACTTTGCTTTTTTTTCCAGATGAACTGACCCTTTAAACATCAACTTGAGGCGCACGTGTCTCGACTTAAGGAGCGCTTTAAGAAAACAAAAGGTGAAAACACCAGAAATTAGTAAAGCAAAGCCAAGCCAACGTCCATTCTGTTTGAGTATTTATCCCCAGATCTGTCGGCATGTAACAGTAGATTGTGACAGTAGTATGTTATCGATGGAGAACATCACATGGGGCTGACGTGGTGTGCAGCAGAGGATGGCGCAGGGGGGAGGCGGTAGTGGTGGACAGTGATTGGTTGATTTGGTTGGTCAGGTGACTGAAGGGGTTATGGACAATCGAGTTGAGTCAGATCACATGATGAGGGTTTGCAGCTATAACGTCAGGAGGTTCCATCAGGAAGTATGGAAGCCTGACAGGTTTTAGCTTTTGGTGGACACTGGACAGAACACCCACCCTGAACCCGGCCCTCACGGACCCAGCAGACACACACACACACACACACACACACACAAGGACGCACATCCACCCACATTTTTGCATAGACACACAAATAAACACTTTGTTAACTCGCACCCTTCCAAACGTTCCACGACAGACACACACACACACGCACACACATTCACTCCCACGCCTCACAGACACACACAACACTCTCTCCGTCCCACCCCCAGACTTGCGATGTGTTACTGTGATGATGCAGAGTGTGGTGGAAGGTGAAGAATAAGACAACGGAAGACAGGTGATGCTAAAATGAACATTTATAATGACTGCTGTTGCTGTCGCAAAATAAGAATCCTTAAAAAAAGACCTCATATATATTAGCACTAGATTGCCCACTTCACTGGTAATCCACAAGTCAAGAAACACAACTCACTAGGTTTTTTTCTCTTTACAAACACAATGCTACAATTACATTAAATATTCAATAATCTTTAAGTCAGTTAATGAATGTTGTTAAAAGCAACCACTAAAATACTAAAAAATAAAAACAAAACAATAATAATATTAATTCACCTTTTTCCAGTCGTTCCCTTTTTCTTGTTGCGCTGTTATTTATTAATAGTATAATAATAATAATAGTCTGAGAAATAAATAGCTCATGTGGTGTTCTCAGGGCGATGGGGCAGGCAGCATAAATCAAGAGTGGAGCTCAGAGCAATGCAATGAAATGGTGGAGTCTAATCTCACGCAGTCACTTTAATACTTTCAAAATGTCTCTGATGTAGAGGCGAAATGTGGAGATATGATACAAAGTTTGGTTCTGCAGGCGGCAGGATGGTCGGGGCGGCTCCCGCAGAGGTTCAATCGTCTCTAAACTATCTTTCTATGTCATGTAAACTAGGACTGTATTGCACAAAGGTTAGCAGCTCAGGTCCTCATTTAGTTTCCCCGGGAGGAGTTTTTCATTTTTTCCTTTTTCTTTTTTTTTAAATGCATTTTCTCCCTGGGTTCTTCCTCCAACCTGGAGGAGCTGAGTCGAGCCGTTTACCACGATGATATGTCTCTAACACGACCAAGCATTTTTCAACAACTATGGCTCGATGATAAAAGATACTAGCGCCACTACAACTCACTGTTAGGAAAACATCAACAAATGCACGAAAAAACGAGCCTCTTCCGTTCGAGAGCGGCTCGGATCTACTTCTCAAGGTTAGTATTATTACTGGATGAGCACAGTTATCTAAAGAGTTTGCAAGCCAACATGGAAGCTAAACAGCGAATACAGTAGGTAAATCAACACTAAGAACAACAGCACAGGTTAACACAGTAGAACTAGCATAGCCGATTATACAGGCAGACCTAACTATCGGATACAGAGGATGGAGAGTGTCGTGATCGTCTGCCGCGTCCACTAGTTTCTCTTTATGCTGCCGGCCCCGTTCTGCTCAACACTTCTCTCTTTACAGCTCGGCAAAAAAAAAAAAAAAAAAGAATCTGACAAAAATATTTACAATGAGAGAGGAAAAAAAATGAAATTGTGGAGAAACAGTTGTTTAGTGTTTTATCCTTTTTTTTGTTTGTCTGCATTTTTTTTGGATTTTTTTCTTCCTTTCATACGTTTTTTTTTTTTATGTCTCAGAGAACTGTCCCCGATGATGAGCAACAAACAAACAAACAAACAAAAAAAAAAAAAAAAAGAAAAAAGAAAGATCCAATCATATCAGCTAGCATTGCACAGTCTCAGAGAGGTTTTGGGGATGGAATGGAGAGTTATCGTCCGAACAGTTGGATGAACACAGAAGGGGGGAAGGTAGGAGGAGGAGGAGGAGGAAGAGGAGGAGAAGGAGGAGGAGGAAGAAGAAGAAGAAGGTCAATAAAGTTCATGAGGGGGGGGGTGAAAGTTCAAAAAAGTTCAAGAAGACAGAGGATGGCTGCGCAGCTGACGGTGCGTAAACACTCCCCCACGCCGCTGCACGGAGGAGGCGGAGGCGGAGGCGGAGGAGGAGGAGGAGGGAGGGTGGGGGGGCGGTGCATGTGTCGGCGTGCGTGGTTTGGATGTTAAACAACGACAAAAAAAAATAAAAAATCATCATTAGAAAATGGAGTTTTTTGAATCTTTCCCATCGAGAAAAATCAAATGGAGCGAGAGCGGGTTACAGAGAGGGGTAGAGAGAAGAGGTGGGGTACAGAAAGAGGGGGGAGGAGGTGAGGAGAGTGAAAGGTGCCCCCAACACTATGGCACACGATCAATGAGGTCCCACAGGCTGAAGAAATGACAGAATTAGGAAAGCAGCTGGCATGAGCGGTAGGGCTTTTTTTTTTTTTTTTTTTTTTTTTTAAAGGTAGAGGCAGGACAGTAGGTAGGTAGGTAGGTAGGTAGGTAGCCAACCTGCAGAAGGGTTAATCCTTGTCGGGTTTAGCTCTGTGGGGGGTGGTGAGGAGGAGGAGGAGGAGGAGGAGGAGGAGGAAGTGGTGGTGGTGGGGGGCAAGGTGCTGTTCAGTTGAGGCGTCATGAGCGACATCATGTTATGAGGGCGGAGCATGCTGGCTTCATGGGTGCTTCCAGGATGGATGTCCGACACACAAGAACAACTCAAAGAAACGCTTGGAATGGTAGTTGTTGTTGTTGTTGTTTTTTTAGTGTTTTTTTCCTCTCTGTTCTATTTTGGCACTCGAGAGAAGAGACTCGTGGGAGGCGGAGGAGGAGGAAAGTGTGTGTATGTTTGGGCGAGGAGGAGGAGTGGGCAGTGAAAGTGCAAAAAAGAGGGCATGGAGGAGTGTGTGTGTGTGCACGTGTGTGTGTGTGTTGGGGGGTGGGGGGGTAAACAGGCTACACACAGAAAATGGCATTTTGTTAAAACTGGTTTGGGTTAGAGCATACAGTACAAATCAAAACCAGGAAATAATAAAAAAAAAATAATAAACAGAGAACGAGAAGAAGAAGAAGAAGAAGGAACAGAAAAACAGTGATATGACAAATGCAGTCTACGGTTGCTGGTGCTTCTATGGGGCCCGAGTTTGGTGGGAGGTGGAGGGGGGGTGGGTGGAAAACGGGAAGAGCGGGGTCCCATAATAGGTTGTTCGAAGAGGTGGCAGGGGTCAGTGGTGGGTGTGGGTGAGAGTGGGTTTGTGGAGGTAGGTGGAGCGGTGGCGGTGGGGGGGTAAAAAGGAGGTGGTGTGGGGTGGTGGAGAGGGGTGTGGTTTGGAGATCTGAGGACTATGTCGACTGTGTCGCCACACACCCACTGAGAAGCGGCGATGAGGTCACCTGGCCGGGCGAGGTCACCGGGTTAGAATTAAAACTCTGCATTCCTCTACAACATCACAGTTAAAAAATAACCAAAACATGGAAAGGAGAGGAAACACGGCCGGCTGGCTGGCTGGCTGGCTGGCTGGCTACGCCGCAACACAAACGTGTGACACCACGAGCACGGAGCCGGAGCCTAAAGCAGACGAAACTCAGAGAGAGGGACAGAGAGGAGCATGCACAGCTAAATACAACGCTGGATAAACACCTACAGTAAGGCTACACATCTACAGTAGTCTCGCACACCGACCCCCCAACTCGGCTCGGCCTGCCATGCACAGTAACAGCAGAAAGTTTAGTGCAAACATGTCACCAGGAGCAATTCAAATTCTTCTTTATTTTTTTTTTTTATTATTTTTTTTTGGGTTGTTTTTGAAGGTATCGAGGCCATCTGTCAGGATACGAAACATGGCCGCACTGAAAATACTGAGGAAGAGACACTAGAGCCAATACGAGCATCTAGTTGAGCTGAACTGGGACAGAGACGCTAAAACTGTCCCAAAGTCTGCAGCCACGCACCCGGTAGGAGAGGATGCATAACGTGCACGGCGTCTCTCTTAAAGAAACACACACACGCTGGGCGCGGCCAGAGATGCTCCACGTCATATTTATGAGGTCAATAAGGTGCATATCAACGACAAGACAAGCCAGAGCTCAGAGCGTGGGGGCAGGAGGAGGGTTATAGGGTAAAAAGACGGACAACATAGTTATACTGAGAGCTCGACACACCGCGTCGAGGGTTAGTAATGTTAGAGTACAAAAAACACACGGAGAAAAAACAAAAACAAAAAAACAACACATGTAAGCCTCTACTGCACGCCAGTGGTCAGAAGAGTGATATGCAAACTCATGGAGAGGTGAGTACATTCATGGACGACCTCTTTTTGAAATGAACTCCTGATTTTCTCTGAATCCCGTCTAAAGAAGATGCTGAGAGTTTTTTTTTTTTTGTTTTTCTTTTATGTCCAAGCTCGCTCAACAAGTAGCAAAATAGTCTTAGGTTTGTTCGAGTGTTTTGTTCGAATCCCTGCGAGGGGAGGGTAGACAACTTAAAAATACTCATTCTGCTGTTAACGTCAAATCAAAAATGAAACAGTTTGTTCAGCCGGAACCAGGACTCAACGCATCGGAAAAACATCTGAACGCGTGTGAAACGATATCAAAATGCTCTACCCTTAAATCGGCATGCAAAGATCTGTCTCTGGAAAAATGAACAACACACACGGCCTAGTTTTTTTTTTGTTTTTTAGTTTTTTTTTTTTGTCGGTTCGTTTTTGTTTCTTTGACTTTTTTTCTCTTTTTTTTGTCCACGCTTTACTTTGATATCATGCAATATAGACGTGCAAAAAAGATAACATCTATTTCCACAAAATACATTTTCATCGTAACTATAAAAGGCTGTATTTAAGAATGCTATCTAGTCACATTTTTCTTTTTTTTCTTTTTTTTTTAGCATCACGATGCTAACCTATCGCTATGTTGATTCGTCTAGCCCCGTAGTGCTGTTGCATTCTGGGATGCCGAGGCTCCCAGAGGACTGGCTAACACTTGGCTAACATGGCGGCCCCTCCTCATGTGGCAGGAACAGAGAGGCCTCAAACAAACTGCTATACTGATGCGCTTTGTCCATTTGTCTACTTAGTTCTTAAAAACTGTTGGCGGGATCGCCTCCCTTCCTATTTAATTATAAATATGGTTCATTTGGCACTTTTCACATTTTTCTTAATATAAAAGTATGTCTCCTCTTACCTAATGTGGTTTAAACAACACATTTACAGTTTAACTCTGAAGACTTATTTTGGCACAGGTTTCACTTGTTCAGGTTAGAATTACACTATTATTATTATCATTATTATTATTAACTTATCGTCAGCTTATAACATGTAGAGCATGTGTTACACTGCCACTTGAAACTAGCCTCTCCAGCTAAAAGGACAGACTTCGATATGTTTTAAACCTTGTATTTTTAGTACATCAGTTATTATTATTAAATAGCAGCATTTTCCCACAAGTTAAAAAAAAAAAAAAAAAAAAGTTACTCGTGTACTCAACGTCTAAATCCAAAAGCTCCTACGGCAGACGAGAGGATAAGAGACATGGACGACACGACATGCCACTACATGTATTGCTTCCAGTACTTGTCACATTTTTTTTTTATCTCGATGCCCTAACGTTAAGAAAACTGCTGTGCAAAAAAAAAAAAAAAAAGAAGGAAAGAAAAAGAAAAAACAAGACAAGACTTTCTAAGGTTTAGTTAATGAGATGAAAAGGAAATAAACCGTCCCGTGTTAATTAGATCAGATGGCACCTGTACCAGGAGTATGAGAGTCACTTTGACCGCGGTGGGAAGGGAACCGTGCTGCATGCACACGTACGTTAAACGATACGCACATTTAGTTGCACGAAAGTTTTCTAATTCTTAAATGAGTCCACCTGCACCCAAAGAGACAGAACGTGCACTAAATAAAATGTAAATGCAGCACAGAACTCTTCTACGGCGGAACAAAAGCAAACCGTCTCCCTGTCTTATTATCATGAGTTATTGTTTCTCCATTAAATCCAGCCAAATCTTCGACAAAATCCTTCCCTCACAATATGTATGTGTGTTTTTATGTTATGTGCGTCAAGGTCTTTCCAAATCGACAACCCTTCAAAATAAGATGCACGGATCTGAACTACAGCTTTTCGTGTGCACCCGAGCCCTGCCAGCTGTCGCTGCACCTCTGCAGGTCGCGTTCTGACGGCGGTTGTGTCAGGTCGAGAGACTCCACCCGTGACGTTTTGTCGGGGGGGAGGGGGCAAGCAGCAGACATGCATTGATCGTAACACCAGACATAGTCACCCATGGAGCGATGTAGGAGGAAGAGGGGGGTGTCAGGATGGGAGTGCGCTGGAAAACTGAGGACGGGTGGGAAGGTGAGGAGAGTGTGGATGGTGTTAGATGGGAGTAAAGAAGCCTCCTTACCAAGCTGTGGAGATAAACCCTCACTGGCGCTCCGACACATTCGACAGCACAGTGGAGGATTTTTGGGTCGGATTGTTTTTTTTTCGAAAAGAATCGAGAGATATTATCTTAGAGGTGTTCCCTCCCATCACCAGGCTGCGTAGTAGTAGGTCAATAAATCGAATGCACCCCCTCCTCATTATTTGGCGTTTTACATTCCGTTCAGTTTGGGTTAGAATTAAACATCTGTCCAGGGATTTGCCCGCCGGATTCGAACTGTTCATGAAGAAGACACAGCTGCGATAGAAAACTGAATTTAGAATTTGTTCCAGTCTCTTTAATCTGCTACTGGACACCTAACACTCCCCCAGCATCCCGCCCTCTGGTTACAAAAAACACTTTAAAGTTAAAAGGTGAGTAGAGTCTAATTGATCTCAACTTGTGACCACAATTGATTGATCCTCTTCATCGACCTAGTCTCTTTCTCCTCCTTCAATAATCAGATATGACGTGCATTTCTGCTCAAGTTCTTCATATGCATTCTACATATATTTCATATATATATGTGTGTGTGTGTGTGTTTTTTTCCCTGCTATACAAAAACCATCCAGTCACGATGCCATCTACAGCACACATCCCTGACCTCGAAGGTCCCTCGCTTCACAGTGCATTAAGACAAAAAAAATTCAGTGTACTCCGATTGTTAAAAAAAAAAACAAAAAAAACAACAAAGAACCAAAGAAAAAAAAAAAAAAGAAACACGACAAAAACAAAAAGAAATCAACAACAAAAGAAACAACAGCATCTTCAGCAGCCTCGTGGGTCTACAGTGGGCAGTAAACCTGTTGCCAAGGGAGACCTGCAGTTTGCCAGAGGCAGAAATGAGCTCAGCTCCCAGGACGTATGTCCAAGATCTCTCATCTGCCCTTTACATCAACGGCAGCTGGACGGTTGCTTGATAAGGGCAAAGATCAGTGAAGCTATTTATCTCCTTTACCGATATGCACGCTGCCTTTAAATAGCACATCTACGAGCGAGGCTTGCAGTTTCAGCAGTGGACCCCAGACAAACGACGTTCCCTTGTCATGTTTCAGTGTTTCCTCTTTCTCAATGTTTGCATTTTTCTCAGTAGTATGCCGTCAGTCTTAAGTGCTCTCGCTTTTGATCGAGTCTGTGGTTTGAGTCAATCTAAAGGGTTTAGAGGAGCCACAGGCTGAGCAGCAGCAGCTCAACTGAAAACTAATCTCAGTTCAACTAAATTATTCATTTCTGTTACAATTTTACATTGTAGACAAACTGTAACAGGGAATTTGACTACAGGTATAAACAGCAGTGATAGTGTATAGTACGGGCTAGGCTAGCCAAGCATTAGACCAGGTATTTAAGGTTAATAAAGCTGCACTGCAGCCTGTGGTGTGAGTGGTTTACATGTTATTTCCGAAGTCTTACTGCAGTCTGCATCATAGATATGGTCGATTCCCTTTTCTAGCACCAAATATGGCATCTTAATGTCTGTGTATGTGCGTGTGTGTTCCCTGTTCTGCTATTTGACTGGATATATAAGGTGATCCTTCACTGTGATGATCTTAATGCCTGGGGCGGCTTCCTTACCGGACTTAAATAAGACATATATTACACTATGTGACATTACTATTCATCTTCAATCCACTTAAATTAAAACAAAAGACTCAAATCAAAAAATAGTCTCATTTACATTCATGTCAACCTGAATTCACAGATTCTTTAAAAAAAAAACAAAAAAAAACAACTGAGCTTTATATGGGTGAACTCATTAATAAATAACGACGATGGTGATGATTCCTATTGTAATAGTTATGGCATTTACCATTAATAGATTTACCACAGCAGACTGCAAAAATAGATCCTGTGTGTTTGCCGCAGCTTGCACAGTATCACTCTCGTCGTTTTCTAGGTTTTCGCACTACGTGAGGTCATCAGCGTGCGCCTCGGCACCCTATCTCCAACACTAGAGCCGCAATGTGGGGGTGCTACGTGTCGTAACACCCCTGCGGCGCTGCACTGCTTGTGGGATACATCACAGGGTATATATGGGTGTGTGCGTTTGTGTCTGTGTGTGTGTGTGTGTTCCTGTGTGTGAAAACGAAGAAACACCCGACTGACTTTTTTTTTTTTTTTTCTGTCCCCCCCGCCACACCTCTCCCCCAATCTCCCCTCACCCTTCCTCCGTCTCCCGCGAAGAGGGGGGAGAGAGAGGAGGGAGGTGAGAGCATACGGAGAGGGAATAGAGAGTGTTGTGGTGGTCGTGGTGGTGGTGGTGGCGGTGGGGGGGGGGAAGTCAAGGACGTTTCTCCTCTCACACACCGGGCTGAAGTTTGCAGTCTAGCTCATTATAAAACCCTTGTAAAAGGGGAGGGGGCGGGGCAAGGGGGCAAGTAGTGAGAGGGGCATTTGGGGGGTGGTGGGGCGAGGGGATTGGGGGCAAATCAACTAGAGGAAAAAAAAAAAACAACCCTACTTGAGGGTGACGGGTGTGGGCTGCAGGGGGAGGGAGGGGTGAGGGTTCTGGTTTGGGCGGGGAGAGGGTGGAGGGTTGTACCCTGTAACGCCAACCCCCCCACCCCCCCTCCGTGCCCATGCCCTTCCCTCCTTCCCCACGCTTCCTGTAGCCTCTCAGGCAGTCGGCCTGTCTACATGGCATTCAGCTCTGTCCACACAATACACGAACAAACAGACATCTTAATTTACTAAACAAACGAAAAAAACAATAGAACGAAACAATAAAAAATCCAGAAAGGTCAAGACGTTAAGTAATAAAACCTTATTTACATTTTACACATTTTTTTCTTGGTTTTTCAGCGTAATAACTCGCTCCTCTCCCTCCTCGTCTTCTCAGCACATTTTTGCTTTGCGTCAAAAATTATTTTTTTTTAATAGAATACTGAAAACACGCAGAAGAAAATGGCGCGAACGATTCCTTCCGACATTCTTGCTCTCCTCTCCTTTTTTTTCCATTCTCACTCTCACTTTTTTTTTTATACTCCTCCCCCAAGCCCCCACTCTTTTTCTTTTTCCTCTTTTCCTCCTCGTTTCTCATTGGCTGTCAGGTTTAGCCCACCTTCTGTGGGTTGGTAGCGCGTACCCCCTGCTCGTAGGTGATCCTCTGGCTGATCAGGTACTGTGCAGCCTGCGTGGCGGCCTGGGAACCCGTGATGGTCACCTTCCTGTTCCGAGTTCCGGGGATGAACTCGCCTTTCTTGGAGATCTGAATCCTGGCTCCGGTCAGCTCCTGGTACTCCACTAGCGTCTTCCCTCCTTTCCCCAAAATGGCGCCGACTAGGTTTTCGGGCACAGCGATCTCGACCACTTCCTTTGCGCCTTCTGCGAGCTTCTCTGTGGCCAGTAGAGATGAGGCCACGAGTGGCGATGCGGCACTCAAGTAGCCGTTGGTGGCTCCTGTAGCGGCGGCTAGGGATCCCAGGGAGAAGCCTCCGAGGCTGGCAGCGGGGTGAGCTGCGCTGGTGGATGCATCGCTGGCGTAGGACGCTAACAAATTAGCAGCGGCGGCTGCTGCTGGGTTGGCGTTAGCTGCTACAGCGGCTAACACCCCTGAGGCTGCAGCAGGGTTTAGCCCCAGCCCCAGAGAGTTGGTGTTGTAACCATAGCTGGCCAGGGTGTTGAGGGCGGAGGTGATGGCGAGCAGGTCGTTGCCTGAGAGACTGGACATGGTGGTTGGGAAGGCTCCGACCCCAGCCAGGCCCGCCTGGCCAAGCAGAGACGAGGCCGTGGCTGCCGCAGCGGCTGCCGCGGCGGGCATGACCTCGGTGGAGTTGGCGTAGGGCGAACCGGTGGGGTTGGAGTTGGCCACGGGCCCTGTGATGTTGGAGTAGGAGATGTTGAGGCAGGAGGAGCTCTGCGGGTCCTCCTGGATCTTCTGGACAATGATCTCCACCGCTTTTCGGTTCTGCTCGGGCTCCCCGCTGATGGTGACCACGCGCTCCTGCAGGTTGATGCCCTCAGGCTTTTGGGACAGCTGGACCCACGCCCCGGACTGCTCCATCACCGCCTTCACTGTGGCTCCGCCTTTACCGATGATCAGCCCCGCTGTACTGTTGGGGACGATCAGCTTGGCCTGGTGGGAGGGAGGGGGAAAAAAAACACAGGTTATTATTGTTATTGTGACAGAATCTTTACTCACTGGACAATTAAATCCACCACATCCAGGAAGGGACGGTGTAAAAAGTGCAGAGGGAGAATAAAATGAGTCACAGAAAGCTGCTCCTAATCTTTTACTCTGTGTATGTTTAATAGAGCGAGACGCAAAAGATAATGTCGCACCTGCGATGTTACGGTTAAACGTGTAATTCAAAACAGTTTGACAGGAATGTGTATTTTAAAAGGTGTTCTCTTAGAGGAGAAAAGACGGGGGTCAGCAGTCCAACAGTGTCCTGAAGGAGAAAGATCTGACACTGAACAACATGGATATGCGCAACGTTAGGTAACGAATAATGAGTGCCCCCCCCCCTCCTCTCTCATTGCTTTGGTACATAACAGAGAGAGAGAGAGAGAGGGAGGAAAGTGTTGTGAGCGAACAGGAGACGAAGAGGTAGAGGTAGAGGTAGAGGTAGAGAGAGAGAGAGAGGTAAACAGAGTGGGAGGGAAGGATGGATGAGAAAGAGAGGAATTCTAAAGAGGCTGCTTGTGTGAAAAAAAAAAATAACATTGACTCCCAGAGGTCAGCGTTGCCATGGAAACACAGCTCCAGCATTCAAAGGGTAGTGAAAGGGAGTGAGGCGATGACACACACACACACACTGATACACACACACACACCAACAGGCTCGTTAAATCCAGACCGGGTGCGCTACGTCTCCTTTCACATATCTGCACGTTGGAAAGATGAACATCACGGCTCATTGTACAGAAGGAACTCCACGTAAATGATGAATGAAGGTGATGAACTTTATTTAATGTGTTACGATGCCTGGAAAACTCTTCATCCACAGGAAGACATTACACCCAAGTCGTTCTTTATGCAACACGTCCACCCAAGCATGCGGCTGGGGGGCAACTAATTAAGTTTTGTTTGTTTGTTTGTTTTTAATTAGACCTACTGATTCATCTTCCAGTTCATTTTTACTATGGATCTTCGTCAGAAAATAGTGAAAAAGGGTCAGTTTAATCTGAAAGTTTTGACTAATTACGTCAACACATTAATGTTAATTCTGCCCTAAGGCTTAAGACATATTTTATGGTTTATATTATTAATATTCATGCACATATTTCTGTGGATTTATTGCAATATCTGGCATAATTTGTCATTAACTGAAATCAATCATGGTAATGGTAATAGATAGATAGATAGATAGATAGATAGATAGATAGATAGATAGATAGATAGATAGATAGATAGATAGATAGATAGATAGTTTTGCACATCCTCTTCTTCTCAAGTCTTAAAAATCTCATAAAACCACCTTCATATGAATTGCACAATGCACTGAGATAAGATTCTACGATCCTTTAGCTGTGCAGCCTCTCAATTCAGCAGCCAATAGGCTTGAGAAGAGCTTGAGAAATCCAAACAAACAAACAAAAAATGTCACTTTGTCCAAGAAACTTGTATTTCAACCTTGAAAAGCAACGAGACGTCAGCGCGGAACATCTCCAGTTCCACATTGTGTTTGAATGAAGCAGGTACACGAAGGGTTCACTGTTGCTCCGCTGACGCAGGCAGCGAGTGACGCATCAGTCTGCTGCAGCGCTGACCTCCACGCACAATGAAAGCATCACTTTGCTGAACGGAAACAGCGGAGGAAGGCGTGAGGCTGCGTTAGCATTCGGCAACAATAACAGCAACAACAGAGAAGCCCTCTGTTCAAACTTGTTGCAGCGAAAAACATGTTACTTTGCTCTTAGGTGTAAACAAAAAAAAAACAAAAAACGGTTGTTTCTGGTTTTTTTTCGCAAACAAGGGCACCTGCAGCAGATGCTGTGGACTTCTGCTGCACATTCGCCACCGAGCAAATAACCGTGGGTGTGTTTATGTGAAAGGGCCCCGCTCTCTCCCCTCCGGACTGATCTCATCCTCTGCAGAGCGGCTCAGACTCAGCGCTGTCAGTCTGAGCAACAAATATTCCTATTAGAAGGCACAACAAGAGGGGGTGGGCTGAGGAGCGGCAGGGTGCAATTCAGACGAGATAAAAAAGAGTTGACCTTGATAAAGAAAGGAGAAATAAGAAGTGAAGGAGACGGAGACGGAGGGAGCGAGTGATTCAATGCGCCGAGATAAAAAGAGGAAGAGATTTCTGTTTTGAGTCCTTCCACGAGGAGGTAAAGAAAAGTACAAAGGTTAGAGGAAAGAAAAATGCAGCCTTTTCAATTACTCCCCCTGTCTCACCCTTCTCCTTTATCCCTCCTCCCTCCTCCCTCCTCCCTCCGTTTGCCGCAATTTTAAGCCGCACAACATCTGTGTGGCTTCGGCGTCGAACGGAGAGGCTTGCCGCCACGCCGCATCGCATCGCGCGGCTCCTGCCCTGCACTGCAGCTTTCAGCCAGGCGGAAGGCGAATTTACATAGAAATAGAAAATTAGTAAGAGGCGTGCAGGAGGGAGCCGATAACAAGAACAAATTCAAACCTGCAGACGCCGTCACACAGTCACTTGCCACCGCTCCGAGCTCAGTGCTGGAGAATTATCTTTCCCCGGAGAGCGTTTGTTTGCGAGGCGTCTCCGTGTCTCTCTGTGGGATTAGCAGGTGTGATTTCTTCCTTTTGTTCGTTCATCTTTTCCCTCTCAGGATGAACGGAGGGAAGTTTTTTTTTTTTTTTTTTTTTTGTTTGGTTCGTTTCTACTGATCAGCGAGTTGTTACAGTGAGGCACGCACACAGCCAGCCTCCTCCAGCACGTCCGTTTACGTCCTGCTGCTGTCGGAGGCTCTGCTACTCTCTGCTGTCCCGTGTAGATTAATGAGAGCAGCAAAGTGCTAACAAAGTGTGAACGCTGCTGAGGCTGAGCGCTTCTATTTTCTGTCGGGGCTCTGAGGATGGCCTCCTTTCCTCGGCCTAACTTTAATGCCACAGAGTTTTTTTGTTGTTGTTGTTTTGTATTATAATTGGAGGATGTCATACAGACGTCACATAGAAACCAGTTACACATTAAAGCATTAACAACTGAAATAAGAGCTCTGCAAAATTATGGTTTTAATGATGAATGAAACAATAATACTGGGTTCAGGTTTGTAAGAAAAGCTGAATGAGGTGTAGAAAATGCTCTAATATTCTATATTAAGGTAAAATAATAGGATGCTGATATTTTAAAAAGCTTAATGTGCAGAACAGAATTTGGACTAAACGATTCATTTAAATATTTGCTATTTAGCCACCACGCTCCATTAAGAATTTGCATATTTTTAGAAATCCTTCAATTTTACAAAAGCAGCAATGATCATCAGCCTTTAGAGATCTGTGCACACATTTAATTTGGTCTTTCAAGCATTTATTTATAACACTTTGGTCAGCTTTTTTATATGGTGATTCTGATTTCTATAATCAACGATTTAAGCTTTGTTTCAATGCTAACATTCATAATTAAACTGAATTTAGGATCCCATCTCGCCGCCTTAAGCAACTTCTTCCTTGTTTTGCATAAATAAAAACGTCCCTGAGCTTTTTCGTCGTTGCGGCGCCGTTTCATTCTCGGGACGGTCGCTTTGCAGCCGAGAGTGGGGGTGAAGATGGAGACGAGGGATGAAATAAATAAGTGACAAGCAGCGGGAGAGCCGGCGAAGGAGCCGAAAAGATTTTACCCACGAACCCTTTCATCCTCTGCACTGAAGCCATCTCTCACACACACACACACACACACACACACGGTGTTGATGTAAGAAGTGGGAGGATAAACAGCGGCACACAGCGACGTCTGAATCCCTCCTGGTGCTAATGATCACATCTACCATCTTTATATCCGACTGATTCCCGGCTAATGAGGTTCTCCGTTCGCCTCCACTCCTCCTCCTCCTCCTCCTCTGCTCCCTTTCCTCACGTTTTTTTGTCTTTCCATATTGTTGTTTTGCCTTCCTTCCATTTTATTTTCGCAGATTAATGAGTGCATTACATCCGTCAGTCTTTTAAACCTTTGCGTCTTTCATCCTGAGGTGCGTCGTGACATTTTACTGCATTAATCTTCTTCATTTCTTTATATTTTCTCTGTTCAGCAAAGAGAACCTCTTCTCTGAAGGGGGTTGGGGGGCTTTTAATACAAAATCATCAGCTTCACTTTATTTAGCTGATGCTGTTGCTTTGCCTTCGATCTAACAGCACACTCAGCCTCCTGCCTACCCACAATGCTTTGCTCCCGGCACCTTTTCTGCAGAGCTGCCACAAAGAAGATTACGTGAGGGTTGGCAGCAGCGCGCAGGCAGGATCTCCTACGGTGACAACTCTTTCATGTTTTTCTTTTTTTTCTCTCCCCTCTCCCTTTGCTCTGTTTTTAGGATTTAGTTTTCAAAAAGTGCACTTTCCCTTCTCCGTGTTTCCCCCTTTGTTTTCCTTTCTTTCTTCAAAGAGCTTCATATCTGTTGGGACAAACTTTTTTTTTTTTCCACAGAGGAGAGCGTGGCTTGGAGCCCATCCAGCTGCTGACTAGAACGTCCTGTTGCTGCAGCTGCTGGGCCCGAGGTCAGAGGTCAAAGCCAATCTCCCGCTCGTGAATACGCTCGGGCGAATGGTGAGAAGGAGCAAGGATGGGAAGTGTTGACTTCAGCAGGGACGCCGGCTTAGCAGATAAGTCCGAATCAATGTCAACAGTGGGGTGATTTGACTTAGTAACGACTTGGAACGAGTTCAAGGTTTGACTGTTGGCAGTTTACGCCGCCCAATAAACACGAGCAACACACACAAAAGGGTTTAAATATCAGTTTTGGTTGGGGTGGGAAAAAGACAAAAGGCATGTAAGTTTTTTTGTTTTTTTTCTGATAAAGTTCGACTGTCGTGAGAGAATAGGAGCCTAATTCTAAGAGCTAATTCTTTTCGGGTTTGTGGCTTTTTAACTGCCTCCTTGGCTCTGCCCACAAATTTGGTCAGAGGTTATTCAGGTCAAAAAAAAAAAAAAAAAAAAGACTTACTTCCTCCATCGGCCTCCGAGCAGCCTGAGCAGAAAACCTTTCATAATGCAGCAGTGACACTCCTCCTCCTCCTCCTCCTCCTTCTATAAGAGAACGTGTAAATCCTTGTGTGCAGCTGCACTTTTGTCATGCGACCTCGCTTCTCCTCACTGTGTAACCAGAACGTCCTCCAGCACCGAGCCGAGGCGGGCCATCTAATAAAAGTTGCACTTTTTCTACTTTGCATCCAAATCAGAATCCAGAGCGAGAAAAGTGAAACTGAACGCACGGCTCAGCAGATCTGTTAAAAGACGGGCGCAGATCGAGCTCAGCCTGAAGTCATCCGGCTCCACAGAGGTGCAGAGGGAGGCCGGTGCTTTGCTCTGCCTCACAAATCCAAAGCACATCACTTCATTTCTGAGTTAACCCGTGAACGTGTGTTCGTGTTGCATGTACAGCAGCATCGAGGGAGCAAACGAGGAAACTGTTAAAGGCCGTGACAGAGCACACAGACGCACACGCCCGCAGCTCGTTGCAGTAGTTCATCTGGGTTCGACCTTGACATGCAGACGTGTTAACAAACAGCTTCGGGCCGGCTGCCTCATTCCCTCCAAAGTTAATAAAACGCAAAATCTGCAAAAAAGTCTCCAAGTCTCTAGAGATTGATTGAAAATATGGATGCAACAGTATGAAAACAGCTGGGTGTAAATCAGGGGTTGGATTGATGACTGTGAAATAATTAGCATGCGGGAAAATGTTGTTTTTGCGTGAACTGGGACTATGTTGTCCACACAAACTCTTACATGTCACATTTATTAAGATTAAATGTCAGTGACACGAGGATCGATACTGAAATATCGATACTTCCGATACCAGGTCTTCATGCTCTAAAATCGATTCTCAAATCAAAATATCGATACATTCGATACTTCAGTCACTGGAGGTAATGTAGGAACACAGTGGAAGAAAACTAAACTATTGAGTTGTGGCAACACAACAAACCCTGTGAAACACCTCAATAAATAAAGTACTCTGATGTCTTTGTATTCTTTATGAAGCTATGGTTTGGAATACTTTTTTTTTTAGGTTTACCAGACACAGTATCGTTATCAGATATCGATACCAGACTGAATTTAACAGAAAGGAAATGGTTGGTGTGGAACATCACTATAAAACGTATTGACCGTTTGATTTGTTCACATTCCAGCACGGTGAGACGTGTCTTAACCTTTTTTTTTTTTTGCACAGGTCAACGTGATGCGGCCTACACCTGATATCTGTGTCACGCTCCGGGTTGTTTAGACCTGTCACGGTGGTAACGATGAGCCGCGTCCCATCCCAGCTTTGTGTCACATTCCATCCGGGTCACGAGGCCGTATGTCAGTGTCAACAGTCGACGCTGACGTGAAGAATGGAACACATGAAAGCCACGCGGCTTCGGGTACGGATGCATACACGAAAAAATATACATAAACATAAAGAAAAGAAACCTGCATACAAAAAGAGATCAGAACAAATGTACACAACAATACATGCGTGTACTCTGAGATAGTGGAGGACAGCTGACAACTGTTGAGGCTGCTGGAGTTTGAACTTTGAAGTCTTAAGCAGGGGACTTTAGCTTAATCTGCCTCATAGTGATCCGCAGGCTTAGCCGCCCCTCTCTCTCCCCCTTCTCTTTCCCTTTTTGCCTCCACCTCCCTCGCCCTCTGTCATCCATCTTTTTTTCCATCCCTCTTGCCGCCTTTCTCCGTTCATCCTCTGGCCCGTGCAGGAGCACAGAAACCCCCTCGCAGGTTAAAAATAACAGAACGACAGGAGATACTATGCTACGCTACGATGGCCGACACACTGAGGCGACATAGATGGACACACGTGAAGACGCACGGACAGATCTACACACCTTATGCAGTCATCAGCCATAATATTATGACCGCTGACAGGAGAAGGAAATGAATATATAAAAAAAGAGTATATAGACGCCTTCACAGTTTGTTAAAAATGTGATGTTTTTGAGGGGCGGGGCTTAACTGGATGCCACACATCTCAAACACTAAAGCCTGTAAACGCTTGTTAGCATTAGCATTCAACTGACACCACTACCAGAAGGTCCACATCCATTCTCTGATGAGTCACAACTGTTCTAGAGGCACAAGGGAAACCTACACAATATTAGGAAGGTGGTCATAATGTTATGGCTTATTGCTGTATACAAAGTGCTAATCGCACATGCTCTAACTCAAAGATTCCTGGTTCTATTTCTAACAAGTTTCGAGTCATTTTGTTCCCACTATGCAAACAATACATACAGAGTGTAAACACACACGTTCTCTATGTGCAGTAAATAAAACACAACGTATACACAGAGACACACATGGGAAGAGTTAGTGCCGGCTTTGTGCTCCGGTTTAACTGATCGTATTTTCCTCTCCGGAGAACATTAAACTCGCCAGCTACAAAATAGGTGTATGCACTTACACAACATGATATGACATTGTTTAACTCCATTCAATGGATAAATGTGCATTAAGTCCATGAATCACTGAGCCGCTCCTCCTCCTCTGGCTGCATTGATACAAGCGAGCAGGAAAAACTTCCATTCGGAGTTCAAGCTAAAGCATCATGTGTAGTATCAGGCAGGTGGAAGGTGATGACAGAAGAGCTTTCTCTTCCTTACAGGGATTTAAACTGAATTCTTATCTGTTAAATAATCCTTCAAGTCCGTCCAACAGGTGTCAAAGTTATTACTTTGTGAGGCCGATGACGAATAAATAGATTTTTGAACAGTGCATCAACATTAATGATAAAATTATTGTTATAAAAGCTAAAATACAATTTATCCTGCATGTCACATATTAATGTACCAATATACTTTTATATATTTTTATATATATATACATACACAGCTGGGACAGGCTCCAGAAACCCCCACTACCATATTGAGGATAAGTGGTAATAGAAGATGAGATATACAGATATATTTTGATATTTAACATTAGAATCTGCTAAATCTTCTTTTCCACAGGATTATTATCTGGTTAAAACTTAAATTTGGGATTCAGTTAAATGCAAATGTGACCGTACAGATTGAGAAACTGATCTGGGAAACGAATCCACACCCGTGGCGTACTGACACCATTCGTAGGAGACTGCATTGCGGATACAGACACAGTGATGAGTGTGATAGCTGTCATTAAACATCCATCAGATGCATTAGAAGATTATACCTAATGATTTTTTTTCTTTCTTTTATATACCGTCCTCCGCACAATAGAACATCTTCAGTCTGCTGTTACATGAGCTGCTTCCCGACTGGAGGGAGATTAAGTCAAAGGCACATGCAGTAACAGTCAGAGAGGCTATTATCCTCTAACATCATGTGTCAAAATAAAAGGAGAAGATGCTCTGTTGTGTACAAAAAATGCTGCATCTCCTTACAGACGATATAAAAACAACACACACAAAAAAAAAACAGCAATCTTTTTGTGCAACAGACTGTCAACTTCTTCTCTAATCTCCCGCTCACAAAGAGGAGGTTCCAGACCACCAGGCTACAATAAAGCTTCATGCTCCCCATGAGTTTATTCTGCATGTACATCCCACCTGGCTCATTTTTCTCTGCACACATATAACATATACGTCTGCAACGAGACGATAACAGGATACTAAAAAAAAAAAAAAAAAAGAAAGGAGACAGACTTCACCATCTGAGAGGGACTTTTCTGTGTGTGTGTGTGTGTGTGTGTGTGTGTGTGCAGTGAAATATGAAATACAGCAGAGATAATATAATACAGACACACAATCATCTCTGTTTGGAGCAGATAAGAGACACTCAGAGAGAGTGAGAGTGTGTGTGTGTCTGTGTGTGTGTGTGTGTGTGTGCGCGCGCGCGTGTGTGTGTGTGTGTGTGTGTGTGTGTGTTACTCTGCTGACTCAGCAGCGAGGCAGAAACTGCGGATCACAGGAATGACGGGAGAAAAATAGATACGGTTACGTAAGGAGGTAAGAAAGCAGAGTAACTGTAACGGCCTGTTCAGAGTGTGTCAAATCCTGAATATGCAGAGGAGCTGAAGAGCGTAACGCTATGACCTGGACATGGACCTGTGGTGAAACACGACGTTGATCAGTTTGGGATCTAGTGAATTTGGAGGCCAGGTAAACACTTCAGTGTCACAGCTATAGATGACAGTAGCAAATTAGGCCACGCCCCCTTTTGGGTGAAACACAATCCGCCGGTGGTAGACACAAACAAATGAGTAACGTTAATTAAGCAGACACATAAATAATGACGTTGCCAAGCGGCGAATGACCAAAAATTTGTGTTCATATAGCCTACAGACGGGGAAATGGGTGAACGACCCTACTCAGTGGCCAGAGGTGTCATATCAGACATGTGCTCTATTACCTCATTGAACCTCCTGGTAATATATGACCATCTGTCATCAATTCATAATCCATAATGTTAAATTAATTAATCATGACATAAATAGAGCAACGTTAAACCTTTTATTAAAAAAACGCTGTCGTTAGCTGCTGTCATTTCAGTTCAGCATCAACTTTCACTACTTTGACTTTTTAACATGAAACTTTCAACACTATAACTAACAACTGTGACGCCTGACATTAGCTAACGTTAGCATCATAATTGAAAAGTGATTAATTGTTAACACTTAATGCCACACGCGTACACATATCAAATATCAGGGTCCTGCAGCTTTCCACACTTTGTCCTCCCATTTTATGGCCCGAAGCCTTAAATTTATTCGTTTTTCGTCCCTCGATCATGGGGGAAAATCTCATGGTGTTTTATCTTTTAAATTGTTCGAAGAATGATACACAACGCAGCAAATTCTCCTTTAAGGTTAGTGTGCCTGGTCTGGTCTAGGTGGGTGCTACGTGTCTAAGTCTAAGTAAGTCACTTCTCCTGTTAGTGGTCATAATGTTGTGGCTGATCGGTGTTACGCCACGTGGGGTTGTGTCACAAAACGTGATGTGCAAGTGGTGGCATTGGGCCTAAGTTGTGAGGACACTGCTGCTAGGCAACCGGCCGAGTGCAGAAGCTGATGGTCGGATAACTTGCAAAGAAACAATGAAAGGATGAGGCCGTTGGGAATATCACCAGTTTTCCTCTGGCAGATTAAAAACAAGTTGTGTACTGACTCATTCACTCATCAGCAATAATAACACAGAGCTCATCCAGACTACTGGCACTCGTGTTCCGTTTCTCTTGGTAAGCTCAGATTCTTACGACGCTTTCCCCGCGTTTATGGCAAACTTCCTGTGTTGGGCAGCAATAACAGGAAGTAGGAAACAGGTGTTAATGCAGGAGGTGGAGGGTCACAGGAAACGGCCACAGGAAGAGGCTGGAACGGGAAAACACCCACGCTGGAGTAGATGTGAGCGAATGCCCGTGGTCACTTTTTTCAGCGGCGCTCTTGCACTTTACAGCGAGACAACGGCAAAGTGCTGCTGCAGATCTCGGTTTGAATAAAGGCCAGCGCGGCCAAAAATAGCCCCGGAATAATACCACAACAAAACCACAGGCCGTTTACAGCTGATCTCACAGGGGGTGGAGGGGGAGGAGGGGGGGGACGTTGCTCCAGCTCTGCTGTTCACTTCCAAGCACCATAATGCATCAACAACAGCAGACATGAGGGCACGTTTTACTGTCAGTACGAATACTATATCGACGCAGTAAGTAGGTGTTTCTTGACTGTATTACACATAAACCCAGGATGGGAGGTCTCCAGAGTGTTTGGGCTTTTATGCAACAGTCAGTGATGTCGATGTGCTGCTACTGACTGAAGTACACAGAACAGAAACGGCAGGTAAACGGAAAAGTCATCATCCATAAGAAAGAATGCCTGGTTATTATTGTTACTGGCCTCCATCTTGTTGTGGTTTGCATCCAGGATATTTAAATTCTGGAAGGAGCAAAGGGGAGGGCATCAGGAAACGTAAAAACCTCGCCACTAGTTTGACATAACAATGACTTGATAATGATCTGAGGATTCTCAAGCATAAAACATAAAAGCTTTCTGACCTCAGGAACAGTAAAATGTAAAAATACTGCGGGCTCTGTTATTCATCATTAAAAGAGATGATTAGATAAGATCAAGAATAGCTTCGTAAATCAAGACATACCAATTTACTTTGGTATATAAGACACAGTGATGAGTTAGACTGTTACAAGGTGTAAACATCAGCCACAATAAGATACAGGTCGATACAGAAGTACACTGCAGCACAGGTACACATGTCCCTCTGAGTCAAGCTTACTTAAATTTAAAAGTTAAAAAAAAAAAATTGGCTAGTAAAAAAATAGTAAAAGAAATACTGAAGTTAGAAAGTGCACTTACAGGCACAATAATATATATAATACAAAATGTGCCTAATTTAGGCTCCAAATCAGTATGAGCTGCAATAAAAAGTAATAAAGTTCAATAACGTCACTTTAAAGCAGCAGCTTCGTCTCAATAAACATCTGTTGAGTCGCTATCTATCACTAGATGAGGCCGAGCCTTTAAAGCCACTGATGTAATTAAAGGAATGTCCTGGCTCTTTACTGAATCTGGAGCTGAGCGTCTGTGGAGACATTCCAGCAGAAAACGTCTTGCCACACACAGTCGGAGACCCAGCAGTTGTCTTACTACCAGACTCAACAGGCGGTGATAATGTTCAGCAAAATGTCTCCCTAACACGGGGTTCAGGTGCTTCGATTATTTGTTTACAGTTTGTGTGTGAGTCAGTCAGTTTTTCTGAGAGGCCGACCACACGGCGTGAATATTAAAACGTGGCTCCGGAGTCTGTGCTGTAACATTAGAGCGTGCTACAGTGTGAACAGGGGCATGATGATGTTTTACAAGAGCATACTTGGAGGAGGGCGGAGGGAGGGGGGACAAAAGCAAACACTGAATAATAAAAGTAATAAAACCCTTCAATAAATTCTGTCCATCCACATGTCATTTCAGAGCTCATTAGAGCCTGCGAAAGAATCCGTTCAGCTCGTAAATCATCTTCCTTCACTCGTCTGTGTGTCGTCCCGCTATGTGGCCTTGAAGCGTGCCGTGTCGTCCGCGGCCGTCGTCGCCTCCCGTCGCTGCTGTTTTCCCCCCTATCAGCAGCTGCTTCTTCCACAAAGCTCTCCGTCACTCCGCAGCTGTTCGGCTAACAAGAGTTCAGATCTGCATCCAGCTCTCAGTCACCCACTCAGCCGGCCAGGCTCCTTCTCCTCCATCTATCTTCATGTCATCTTCTTCTTCCTCGTGTTCTGTTTGCCTCCCCCCTCCCTCCCTCCATCCCCCTCTCAGTGTTTGTGTACCAGCGTTCTCCCACGTCGCCGACACCATTCCCTCCCTCTACGCCGGCCCTACGGGTCAACCAGTAAATGCCGCCGGCACCACATGCTGCAACAGCCGCGCTCTTGACAAGGAGGAAGACATGACATTTCATCCACAGCCGAAATAGTAGACAATCGACGGCTGCACCGCACCGGACACCAATCCATCTTTCAGAGGAGAGCATGTGTACGGGTGGGGAGGGGGGTGTCAGTGTCAGTGTGTTTTTCTTTGGGAGTCATTCATCAGGTTAAAGCAGAAGTCTTCAATGTTTTCCAGGCCAAGGACCTCAAACTGATGCAGAGATTAAGTCGGGACCCCCTACCTACTATATGTGCTCTATATTAATCTCTGCCTGGTGCTATTTATACATATATATATTATTATTATCATTTTGCATTCAGTATTGAGCCATTCGTACGCCATTTGATTCATGTTAATGTGTATTTAGAGAAATTTAAAAATGTATAAAAATGTCTAATCAACCAAAGATTTTGCGCAATTTACAGTTTTAGGTTTTTAAAAGTGTATAAAATTAAGGAAACAAACCAGAGAGGTTTTATTTCAGGTGCAGCTGCTAAATAATCTACCGGTAAATATATGTATGGAGCAAACTACTGTTCTCGTAGCTAGAATTTAAATTGAATTCTTTTGCTGTGATGACTTACGACTGAATTCTGGAGCGAGACTGATGGGGCTATTTTGGAGAGCGGGGGGGGCAAGGGAGGGGTGAAGAGGGGGGGTCTGCGGACATGTGTGTATCTGTGTGTCGTTTAAATCTTGCACAAAGCCATTTAGTTGCCTCTCTGACGTGGTTATAAATAGCCTAAAGAGCAACAGGGGGATTCGCCCTCTATTATGAGGGTCTAAATATCAGCGGCTATTAGCCTGCCTGTCTCCTCGCGCCTGCTCACATCATCCCCAACAGCATTACTCAGCTGTCCGTCAGTGCCAGGATTAACCGCTCGCCATGCAGATGATGCAGAAGATGCAGAAGGAGGCTATAAACTTTTAATTAATCAGGAGCAAAGTCCGCGTTAAATCATCTGATTTCTGTGTAATCTGCGCCAAAAAAACCCAAGTGTAGAAATCACAACCAGCCACTTATACGATTTAAACTCTATTTTTAGATTCGAACAGTTAACTTCCTGAAATCCCAAATGGTTGCCTGGCAACAGCAACCTGAGTTTTTAGTGTGGAGAAAAAAAAAAAAAAAAACCTGCACAGAGGCCTGAGCTCAGTCCCCGAGCAACAACACCGACTGCGACGCGCTGCACAACCGCACATCAGTGCGCGACTGGACTGACTCACTGATCCTCTGAACGGTCCAGGAATGTAATTAGCCGCGTGGGTGCGAATAATTTTGTTCATATTTTTTACGTCTTTCCAGTCAAACCTCTAATTTGTAGTGGTTAAAATTAAAGCCTCAACTCTGGAAACACAAGAGAACAAAGCGCCGTATATGCAAATAAGTGTTATTACTGTTATTTCTAAGCCTGTATGAGTTCACGAGCGCGTGTGTGCACGGGCTAAACAGTTTAGTGTTTTTTCGCGTTCGCCCCCAGTATTGATTAATTATGCATAAAACTCTCTTCGTAAGTTCACCTCAGAAATGTGCATTCTGCAACAATTTTCCGTCTCTGAGGACTTTGTGTGTGTGTTTTTGTGCACAAGACTGATATCTCTAATTATTGTAAACTATGAAGGCGTAGCACCGCTGCTCTTTTCTCGCCTCCAAATTCTGCTTGTGACAGAGGATGAGGCCCCAGGGGAGATGCACGCAACTCTAATGCAACACTGCAGTGTTCCTCTAACATATTACTAGTTTTCCTTTAAGCCACTGCATTGTGTGCACGCGTGTGTGTGTGTGTACATCTGGTTGAATGCACTGTCTGGCAGGACTGGCCAGTCAATAGAGGGAAACAATGCCAGACCTGACTAATCAATAGAGAGCAATCATGAAGAGAGAACGATGATAATCACTTAAACAGATTGGGATCATAATCAATAGCAGCACTAATTGTCCTCCATTACACAGCTGGTCCTGGCTCAGCTCCACCACCAGCCGCGGTCTGAGGTTGTGTGAAAATTAAAGAACAAAAAAAGAAAAAGTTTCTTGCTGCTGTTTCTCATCAGCTGATGGGAGAGTGTGAAGCCCTGTGGGAGCTGTAGCTCTTTTTTTAATCATAACTCGTAAGAAATCCAGCTGTTAGTTTAGAAAATACATTGAAACTAAATGAATTTCTGTTATTAAATGTTCAGCTCTGAGTCTGTGGCCAGAAGCACAGTCCTGACAAATATTTAACCACAGACACTTCTGTCATTGAGTCAACTTTTAAACTATAAAACGCTGAGTTGCTACATAAAAACCTTGCGCAATAACTCAAAAACTCATCCCTCAACCCTGTGCTTCACAGCATCTGGTTCAAGAAAGTGACCGGGACGCAGCCACACTTCCTCCCTGAGAAGAAAACTGTTTCCTGTTGGTGTGAATGTTTAGGTTTCTAGTGTGTGTGTGTGTGTGTGTGTGTGTTCACACCTCAAACGCTGCATCCTGTCTCTCCAGATCTCATCTCTCGCCCTGTGGACCATTTTTTTTTCCTCTTCGTACCCTTTAAACCTTTTCTTTTTCCCCTCCTTCCTCGTCCTTTTTCCTTTCATCCTCTCCTTCCTCCCTCCTTCTCTCAACACACTGCGTCGGCGCCATTGTTGTTTTTTGTGCCTCATTCGGTTTTTCTCAGACAAAACATCACAGCTCAACCACCGCTTCTCATCACAACCCTCCCTCTTTTCCTCACACACACACACACAAGCACAAATAATAAACACACACTGATTGTGTCCATGCTCTAAA
Organism: Mugil cephalus; assembly: GCF_022458985.1. Classification (NCBI taxonomy): domain Eukaryota; kingdom Metazoa; phylum Chordata; class Actinopteri; order Mugiliformes; family Mugilidae; genus Mugil; species Mugil cephalus. The sequence goes on from NC_061778.1 coordinate 3,422,514, forward strand.
CACGAGTAACCAAACATGTCTGAACAGAGCGGATTGGAGTGGACCGTCGGACCGACCTGTTTGACGCGGTCCGGGTTGACGGTGGTCTGTGGCTGCAGGATGCTGACCGGCTCTGTCTTCTGGGTGCTCTGGGGCATCTCCCTCACCTTCTCGGCGATGAAGTCGTGGACGCCGTTCAGCGCTCACGTCCCCCCTCGTGAATCAGGACGCGTCAGCCTCCATCTGTCGTCCCTGATCAGACCACCCCCCGCAACACACACACACATGGACGGGTACAGGTCAGTGCGTGAATTCAAACGGAGGGGAAACTCGGGAAAAGACACTAATAAACTGTGTTTAAGTTTCTTCAAAAACATGATGTACTACTTATCACTGTAATTTCAAAATAATTAGTTACATTGAAATATTACTGTCTTTGAATTGTAAGTTACTTTCACCAAAATAACTGGAAACATGGATTCTTTGTTTTCAATAGATCTTATTACATTCAGTGTAGCTCGTTTCCATCCAGTAGAAAGTGATGTAGAATAACATAGTTGCTAAGCTAGGCTAACGCTAACAGTAGCACAATATAATGGAGCAGTTATGGCTCATGGCTCAACACATATTGTGATAGAGATCATGTAAATTTAGGTGTATTTATACTGAAATCAATACTGCTAGAAGTTACTACTGTATAAACACCTGAAGAAAGCTGCACCGCGCTACATGTTTCCTTAAATTACTTGTGGCATTTCACAAGGTACAGAGATCTTTTGGTTTCAAAGTGAACTTAACTATAATGCTCTTTTTCTAAATAATGAGCATGTGTTCATCAGCTGTTCTCTAGCACTAATTTCAGGTTTAAAATCCATTGTAACGTGCGTTACTGACCTTTGTACCAAGTAAAATATTACAATTATTTTTTTGTAATGCCTTATATTACTGACTAATGCATTACAGTAATCGCATTACTTTTGTAGCGCGTTACTCCCAACACTGCTAATCAATAACAGAGATAAAGAATGCAAACTGCTTATATGCAAATGTGATATTAATTTGCAACTGTTTTAAATTTTCTTATGGAAACTTTCTATACACTTCCACATGTTTTCAGAAACACAGAGAGAGAGAGACAGAGAGAGCAGGTAAATGTTTGATGTAGTGCAGCTGTCCCACTTGAGACCTGAACATGCATTTTTTCTGTGTGTGTGTGTGTGTGTGTGTGTGTCTGTCTGTGTGTGTGTGTGTGTGTGTGTGCTGAATGGAAATAAAATCAACCACAGCTTTTCAAAAAATAACAACTGTAAGACAAGAAAAGACAACCAGGACACTGTAATGATCCCCACTGGGACATTACACAACAGCAGCAGCAGCAGCAGCAGCAGCAGCAGCAAATAGTTATAGCAAAGACAAAGAGTGAAGGAAGATGAACATATACAGGACATGAGATTCTGTGTCAAGTTTATGGGAGAAAACCAATTATGAACTTGTAACTGTACATCACGGTTCAGATTACCACTTTAGATTTATTTGACTTGGAGGTGAACCATCTAGTGGCAGAGAGTCAGGTTGGAGTGAAAGCTTCATGTCTGAGCCTGACTGTGCAACATCCAGAAGACATCAGGGTTCATATAACGTTGCATCTCTCTTTTTTTTTTTTTTTTTCGCAATGCATCTGAAACATTGAGTTTATGTCTGTTTCCAGGATTTCGTCCAATCAGGAAATTAATTCCCTGGTCGCATGAAAAATAAAACATGCTGCAACCGTTTCCAAAGTCCTGCTCCAGCTTTGGGCAGTGCACACATGTGCATTTAAAAACTGTATCTTTAAGATTTATATTGGTTCCAAATAAACTGGATAAAGTCCATTACGCAAATCAAAAAGCCGCAGAGGTCCTGGATTTACCCTGGGTTCTTTCAGCAGGAGAATGTGGGATTTATAGTCACTGAAAGAGTCAGAAGGCAATCTGTTTGCGTTTAGTATTTTATGTGTTTGTGAATCTACTGTTTGGGCCTGCATACGGTGGATTCTGCCATTTGTGTTTTTCTCCAGGAAAGCGTGACCAGACACCCAGTGTTTATAGCAGAGACTAATCTGGCGATAAAGCAGAAAAAAATCATTCTTTAACACAACAATCTGCAGGAGACAATTACACGTTTCTGCTGCTCAGTTTCTCAGCTCAGATGCGTTTCACATAAAACACAGCGATTTTCAGCTACAGTTTAAGAGGGTTTTGCAGCTGCAGGACGGAGATGGAGGGCAGTTTAATTTGTTACTTAACATGTATTTGTTTTGTTGTTATTCATAGTTTTAGAATTTTGCAGTGCATTTATTTTCCTACAAAATAAAAAATCCATTAGAGGCATTTTGACGGAATCACACAGAACCTCAATTGTGTATTCAACTGTGGGTCACCGTAAAAATGAGGATACAGACAAAAAATAGGAAAAAAAGGAAGGAATAATATACAATTTACAAAAGGGCTCCAAGTCATATGAAATTATTTTTTATTTATCTGTATCTAAGCTTCTCCAATGGCAGCAATGAAAGTAACTAACTCTACGAGCGATCAAAGATGTAATTTATCTAGTGTACAGTTGGGGGTGATATACCAAATATAGCAGCGTAAAAATGAGGAATTACAGTCTGTTCGCAAACATGTGATAGTCCAATAAATACGTCTTCTGTTAAGAGAGGGGCACATTCAAAACATACGTTCTACTGAGGCAGGGTTATGATTACATGTCCGACAACCAGGGTTATTATTCTTAAAGATTTTCACTAGCTCGTACCTTGAATAATGTAAACTGTTAATTTTGATTTAAAGGGGTCACGAGTTAAAACGAAACCGCTCTTGTCAAATATGTGACTTGAAGTTTAAAGCATCATCGTAACACTGGATGAAAATATGATGAATAAATTCCTTAGTGATGCAGAGAGGACGGCCGGTGTCAACAGAGTCATGGACAGAGAGGAGAATCTAGGCCAATGCAAAGCCCATAAGTCTGCTCATATATTAACAACACTCTGAAATCTCTGTCCTTTTGTTTCCTCTCTTCCTCACTCTCCCTTCCTTCCTTCCTTCCTCACTAACTCGCTTCATCTCCTTTTAGTTTCCCTCTCTTCCTTCCCCTATACCATCGTCCCCCTCTCCCTTGCGTCCAGTATTTAGTGGGATGTGTTCTTATCTCGGTTGAACAGCGTGTCAGGTCTGAGCTTCCTGTCCCCTTCCTCATCCTGCGTAGTTGGGCCTGGTTCTGCCCTCTGTGACTGAAGGTATATTAGAGACATATATATATATATATATATATATTAGAGCCAATAAAGAGTCTATTTTAAAAAAAAAAAAATAATTAGACTGGAATTGCTGCATGGAATTTAATTTAGCCGCATTCTAGTTTAGAAACAAGATTGTTCAAAGAAGACCAAAGTACCTGTGAAGAAATAATATTAACTATCAAATAAATGATCGTCGTAAACGCTGTTTTGCACTTATTCAAAATTCTGCACAAAGGAAGCTACTTGAAAAGCACAAAAAAAATCAACCAATCAATGAAGTTGTGGACTGGAAATGAAGAGCTGACCATATAAAGAGAGGAGGAGGAGGCTTGTGACAACAGACACTAAAGATAAAACACGCACATCACATTTGCGGTATTTGGCTACCTGTCCACGCTGGACCTTCGTAACGCCTGTTAGCATTACACCGACACTAATTCCCATTCCTATTTTTATAGACTGGTGACAGCAGAGATGAAGAGTCTCCGTTGACAGCAGCTGAATGCCTCTGTTTAGTCGAGTGAGCGTGACGACAAGCTAACAAATCACACAAACTCAGTTTCCAGATGTAGCTGCGTGCTAACGCTCGGCCTCTTTCTGCTTTTTATTCAGCATTACTGACCGGTCGAGTGTGTGTGTGTGTGTGTTAGTGTGTGCTGATACTGAGGAAAGTGGGCCTCGCCTCTCCCCGACAGCTGGTGCCCTCTGGGTAATCTGGATTCGTCCAATCAGAAGCAAGGATTAGCAGGCCATTGTCTTGGCATGGGTGTGCGAGTGTGGGTTCGTCCCCCATGTGTAGCCTGTGTGTGTGTGTGTGTGTGTGTGTGTTGTGTGATTGTAGCAGAAAAGGCCACTCTGTCACTGGAGATCATCCGGAAGCTGTTGTGCAGCTGCGCCGCAGCAACAAAAGACCTGCTTAATTTCATTACAAAATATTTACACGAAGATCAGCGAATATGCATAGAATACGAAATGAGAGGTAATTTTCATTAAGAGGCGCTGATCATTATACACAGTGATTTAAACCCTGAACTTTGAAGCATATAGTTGGTTTAAGGTCTAGCAAAGAACACTAGAATCATGCAGTGCAGCTTGTCTTTTTACTATTAATACTTATCAGAGCATTCAGTTTGAAGTGTTTTTCGGCCACTAGAAGGCACAAGAATTCCACCACACTGACATCACCAGCTTGTAAAGTTCAGAAGTGGATTCACCCATCAGATCACTCATCTCTTCGTCTGTCGGGTGTCTGCTTCCTTAACCAGTCACACAACAACTTCACCGTTTATAAGTTATTCATCAGATTCTTTTTGCAGAAATCAGAGGCGGAGCTCGCGAACACGCTAAGCTCACACCACCCCGAGGCCACTAGGGGGCCCCTGAGAGCTATAAACTACAGCATTGGCAACGCGTAGCTAACTATGACAACGGTGCACAATTAAAAACGAAAAAGCAGTATCACTCCGGGATCGAAGACAAACAGAAAGAAACAAGAAGAGTAGAAAGCGAAGCCGATAATGCTGATTAATAATAATAATAAAAATAAAACAAAACTGACTGAACGCTAATGGCCTAGCCTCAACTAACTACTTTCATTAGCATTGCATCATTTAATTTCTTCTTTAACTGATGTAAACGTTAGTTAGCATTAGCTACAGAGTTTGCGCCACCTGCTGGTGTCAAGACACCACCAGACAACTCGCTAAGTCGACTTTTGTTCTATTACACAAATGCACACAGATTCTTCCAATACGACAGTTTGACCTGAGGGTAAAAAGAAAAGCAGCTAATTTGCAGAATGTGTTTTTATGAAATGTCGGTTAACTGCCCGAGGCCCTGACAGACTCTACAGAAATTAAGTTGAGCGAAACACTTTATATTTCTAAATTGTATTGTGATTATTGCCTTTCTCTTTGCACTGCGGAAAGTTTTATTAAACATTTAAATAAATAAAAAAAAAGTTGAAGGAAACACTGAGGAGAAATCCACATCTTTTATCTGTCTATCTAAAAAGTAGAACATAGGCTACTTTAAGTTGTGTTCCGTGTAGGCGACGCGACACACACACACACACACACACACACACACACACACACACACACACACAAAGCGCCAACGCAACAGAATCCATCTCTCCTTCAGTGATTGAGAGTGAGCTTCGCTGGCAGTCCGTCCTGAACTGGTGCAATGACATCACTGTGTGTATGTGTGTGAATGTGACTTTTGCATTTCCTCTCGCAAAATGAGCCTCATCATCATTTTAACGGCTGCAGGGCTTTTTGTTTTTATCTTTTTTTTCTCTCTCTCTCTCTAAACTCGACAGGCTGCAGCTGCCGTTCGATGCACTGAAGAGACGTTTCCAGATCATAGCAGAGAGAACAACAAACGGAACTCTAATGTTTATTTAACACCACCATTAGTGTCTATGGACTCAGTCGACACGTCCTCTCTTACTACAGCAGTAACTCGATCAGGATGTGGAACTGATTTTAGAAATCTTATGTACCTGCAGCTGTTTTTTCCATAACTGGGTCAACAGTGATTGCAATAACCCCCAGATTCTAACCTCTACGACTGTAAATGTGCAGATGTTTGTTAGAATCTGAGACGCACTAAAGGGAAAAATAAAGGAGATGATAAAAAAATGAAACCAGATAATGAAAGGACCCCGATACACAGAGTGGAGGAAACCACCAAAGATCAAGTGTCGCAGGTCGTAAAATACAGTGGAAATATAAAGACCTAAGCAGCAAAGGTTCAGAGCAGAAGGCTGTGAAGTTCCTGAAATGAAACACCTGCAACAGCGCCACCAGCCAGAGACTATAATTGGCCCCCAGTGGTGCTGTGAAGTAGTTTACAGTGCAGGTTAAAGCTACTAGTCGAGTGTCACTCTGGACAAACCTGCAGCAAAAAAAGAAGAAAGTTCCACTATATTCAGCTCCTGCAGCTCTTACTTCTATCAGATGAGGATGAAGATTGAAAATGAAAAGCAAGAACTTCATCTCTCTATTTCCACAGTGACCAAGTGACCGAGCAGCACTTTGTTTGTTGTGATCATCCTCATCCTCATCAGGATCCAGGCCGTGGTCCCTGGCTGTTGTTTTTACTGAAGTCTAACTAACGTGACTCACTCCTTCCTCCTCCTCCTCCTCCCTGTCCTCCTCCTCCTCCTCATCCTCCTCCTCTCCCTGATGGCCACTGGAAGTAGCAGACTAAAGAGAGCTGCTTCTGCTCTGATTTCTGACTCACAGCAGCATATGCACGCTGGTGATGAGAGACACTCGAATGTCCCTCCGTGCCAAAGATCGAACACCGGCAGCGACGCGTTAACATGCCGGGGATCAAAGTGACTCTGCGCTGCAGTGGGAGGAGACTCGTCCTCCCTCTGATACTAGAAGAACTACGAGAACGCCAGAGCGGAGGGAGGAGGGAGGGAGGTAAATCATGCAATACAAATACAAAATGATTTAAGCAAGTTCACAACTGTAACACGAGGAGGAGGAGGAGGGGGAAGAAGAGTCTCTCCCTGACCACTGCAGGGATCCCAGGTCCTCGCTGAAAAGATGAATCTGTGTTTCTCAGCCAGTTAAATGATTCATCCTTTCCTCCTTTCCTTTTTTTTAAAAAAAAAAATGACTTCAGCGTTCTGCTGGGAAACTTTTGGACCTGGCATTCATTCATGGATGTTACTGAGACATGTAGTGCCCACCTAGACCAAACCAGGCGCCCCCACCACACAGCAATGTCACTCATTGGTCCAAGGTTTCGACCTGGTCTCCAAACTGATCAAGCATCTTAAGAAGGCCCATGTCCATTCCCTGATGAGCCACAACTATTTTGGAGGAACAAGGGAGACCTATAAAATGTTAGGAAGGTGGTCATAATGTTATGCCTGATTGGCAAATTTCAGATTTGTGAAAAGAAAGCCCATTTGATCTTGTGTCTGATCATATACTTATTCGTAAAATCAGCTATTACTGTTTAAAATGTTCCTTGCAAACCCAAGAAGTGCAACATAAATCTTGCTTTTTACCTTTTTTCCCCCCTACTTTATAGAGAAGAAGCTTTTCTCTTTTATGTCCTTATCCAATGAAACAAAAGATAAATCAAGGCAGCGGTCGGATTTACGTTTGACAAGCTGCAGCTGCAAACAGCTCCTCTAAGGAATAGTTTCTGTTAATAAATTTACAAGCAATAAGGTAAAAAAAAAAAAAAATGCTCAACAAAGTCAGAGAACTTACATGACCTGAAAAACTGTTATAGCTTCTTGGTTTATTAATGTTGTTTTTCTGCTCAGACAACCACTAAAGGCATAAACATTCCGGTTTCCACTAGAGCCAGGTTGAAAAAACCGACAGATCGACCAATATGTGAATCAAGTTGTCACATATATTCTGGTAAAATTCCTGCAAAGATCGTATATATATTCATAAAAGTCGAATCTCAGAACATGTTTGAAGTTTCCCGTCTGAAACAGGTTCCTCTAACTTTCTAAACATTAATATTTGAGAAATATCAGCAGAGAATAACAGAAGAGACGAGATGTGACAGAAACGCCAGAGGTCTAGTGTTCACAGGTACATGATGTTCATCCCCTGCTATGCTGAGATGTACAGCTTTTTCACTTCCAGCTCCCCTCCGAAAAAAGAAACACCAGCGAGCAAGAGGGAGAAAGACAACCAGCGGAACGAGACAGAGAGGCTCACACGACTTCTGTCACATTCAAATAAAATCAGGCGAGGAGAAGGGAGAGGGGGAGGGGGAGGCAGAGAAATGGACAGAAATTCAGACGGGGAGAGGCAGATCGGCGCGGAGCCGCGATGGCGATGTCAAAATGGAGCGACAACAGAGAAGGAGGGAGACAAACGGAGACGAGGAGAGAGGCCGCACAGAGAGAAACCTTTGTGAAAACTGTCACAACAAAGTAACGTCAGAAAAACGGAGAGGACGAGAGACGAGAAGACAGGCAGATTCCACGGGACGCACACAGACACGAAGGCCGAACAACAAACAGGATGCAGAATAAACTATGACGGAGGAGCATTTTACCAATGAACTAAAGATTAACAGAAACATGCGTGTAGCCACTAATCGTATTTTATTTCTAATTTCTGTTCAGGTTTGGATTTTCCTTTCCTTCCCTTTACTTCTTTCCCCCTGATGTATGAGAGATGCCACAAGCTAAAAGAGGAGGAGAGGCAGGTGTAGAGAGAAAGATCGACTGCAGCCATAAACCCAGGCTGGAGGATAACGCTCAGTCTCTCGGTGTAAAATAACCTCCGCCGAAGCCGGGTGGAAGCGCAGCGAGACGCTGCGGCTGGTTTTCATGTAAGCTCATTAAACAGATCTCCTTAGGCTGCAGATAAGCTCAGGTTAACTGGCTACCTTTGATCAGATCTGCTGGATTAGCTGGCTGTTAGCGGCGCAGCTCAACACCTTGTTGTTGCAAAGAGTATATTAAATGGCTTATATGGAAAAGAGGGAAGTGAAGCCAAAGCCGGAGATTCTTGATGTTCTGGGATTATTAGTTCAGCTCATCACGGTCTCATAAACCAAACCATTAAAACATCATTTATACAACAATGTTAACTAATCTGCCCATCATTAAAATTCAAACCCGGATTAATTCTCCTCTATGACATGATGGCAGAAGTTTAACTTTTTCTTTGTCATCAAAGACGTGCATGCAATATTTTGCATCATGGATTTCCTCTTCCTGTGTTGTGCTGTAGCAGAAATCCATTAAGAGCATTGTTTGAAGAGGCTAATTAGAAGAGTTTAACTGTAACGTTTGTATGCATGTATGTTTTTATTTATTTAAAAAGGGCATTGCACATTAATCAACGTCATAGTAAATGTGCCAGTGTTAGCCAGCTGGCTAATTTTCAACTTTTGGTAAGATGTTTTAAGAACCGTTATCAAATCTGTTGTTGAAATTGCCCCTCATTCATCACTACAAACCAGCCATTAGGCTAACTCAAAGCTAAAGCAAATACAACAACCAGAGCAATAGACAACAGAAACAACATGCAGGCCAATTACAGCTTAAAATGAATTTATTAATGCATCTATTAAAGCAATGAGCCCTTTTCAACCTTTCCCCTTCCTTCTGTTTCTCGGGCACAAAGGTTTCCCATACGGTGAAGAAAGTGCTGACAATGACCATTATAGGCCTCTGTTCCAGAGACGGATGGATTCATTGACTGACACCTTGAAAAGCCGATGGAAAACCTGACCGCACAGACACCAGCGTCCAGGGAGAAAGGTTTTATGGTTTAACGACGTGGCCCAGCTGTGGGCACAAAGACCCAGCAGAGGGACCATACATATCAATAGACAGATAGACAGATAGACAGATAGATAGATAGATAGATAGATAGATAGATAGATAGATAGATAGATAGATGTTGTATAACTGCTGCAAAGTTTCAGCCTGCAACACTAAACCAGCGGAGGATTTGTTCTTCACCTCATGACCGTTACCTTGGCAACCGTCTCACCCCTAAAAACCAGTCGCACCAAAACACATATGCGCATACGCTATTGTGCATATACACCCAAACACACACTCTTTCATGCAGCTGGGCAGCTGTTGGTGATGTCATGAGCTGTTGTTCCAAAGGGAGAAAAGAATATGTTTGTGTGTGTGTGTGTGTGTGTGTGTGTGTGTGTGTGTGTGTGAGAGAGAGAGACTCAGAGAGAGAGAGAGAGAGAGAGCATGACTGCATGTGCTGATGTAATCAGCAGCAGTAGGGAAACTTGGACCTGTTCTCTGCTGCAGTCGACCAAGTCTTCATTACAGAAAGAACGAGATAGAAGAAGGAGAAGAGGGGACAAGGAAAAATGGAAGCAAGGGGAGAAAGCGTGGAAGGAAAGAGAGGAAGATAGATCAGAGGAGACAGGAAGGAAAGAGCGGTAGAAAGATTGCTGGAAAACAGGTGAAGCAAAAAAATAATAAAATAAATAACAAATGTGTAGAACCGAGAGAGGAAAGAAAAGTTCAAGAAGGGAAACAAAAAGAAGAACAGAAAGAATGACAGAAGAATCGGAGCTTGTTCCAACTCTGCAGCTTATGTGGATAAAGAAAATGTGATGGTTGCTTTACAACAGGCTGGCAGAAAGTTCACCTCGTCTCCCATGAGTGCCTACGGGCTTGTAACGCACGCTCTCCCACTGGCTTCCACATCATTTACACCAGACAAAATCATGGGCAATTAGGAAAAAACATATTAAATCCCAGAGTTAGAGTGGAGCGCTGGGCCGGGGGAGGGCAGCTTTACAGGTCCATGGTGGCTTTTACTGACTTTAAAAACAAGAAAGCAGGACAAACACACCAAAAAAAGGGGGAAAGTTATTGTTGTGTGGAGGTGTGAACCTGTGTGTTTCCAGAACGTGGCGTCTACTGCAACGCCCCACGCGGGACTATTAATACCTCATATTTTAGATTTGTGGCAGCTTATTCTGCTTCATTTAAACCTGTTGACTTGATAAAGAGACACTTTTGTCTTGGTAGTGGAGGATCAATGCACTTGTTTATTAATTCTTATTAACTTTTCTAGTTTAAAGTCAAATGAAAATTTAACAAATTAACAAGTACTCATTTGAGGACATTGGGATTTCATCATTTTTTGCATTAAAATAAACATTTTTTTTTAACATTTTGGTTCAGATTTCTTTCAAATACTACCTCCAGGTCAAAGACGATGCTTATTTTTTATACTTCTCAGGTCCTACTAATCCCAGACACCTTAATCGTATCTTAAAGAAATAAATTCTGAGTAAATACTTGGGTCTCAGGAAGCTAATGAGCAACGAGACGAACACAAACAGAAACACAAATGATCCGTCTCCAAAAAGGTTTTTCACAAACAACAAAGTGCAACACAACCGAAACATCACATTTCCAAAATGTCAATGTTCTTTCTACTTAATCACCTTATTTCACTTCATTTAAAAGCAGAAACAGGAAAAGTCACCACATGACTTCCTGTCAACCTCCCTCCTACTCTCTCTGTCTTTCAGTGTTTCTGCTCCCCCATCTCCTCCCCCCTTCCTCCCCTCCTTTATCAGTCCAGAGGTCCGGCAGTGACAGAGCACTCAGCGAGAAGAATAAGGCAACTCTCTCTCTCTTTCTCTCTAAAGAATAACAAAAGACGCTGGAAGAAAAGGCAGGAATTCCTCTGCTCTGATGTAACTCTTTTCACTTGGAGAGACCTGCTGCTGCTCCTCGTCCAGTCTCCTCCTCCTCCTCCTCCTCCTCCTCCTCCAACCCACACGGAGCCTTTGCTCATTATCTCCAAGCCTCAGAAAAAAAAAAAAAAAGAAACATCTTTAGTACTGTTTAAGGCCGGGTGGAGATGAATCGTAAAGCAAAAATCTAATCAGGGTTTGTATGAAAATGGATAATTAACATTGTGACACGACCAATAAAATAATGGCAAGTAATTACTAGTATAAAGAGAGAATAAAGGGAGCTGTCCTTGCATGTTAAAAGCTATTTTAATGATTGAAACCTTTTAAAGTTGGGGTAAAAGTTATGCAAACTGCAGCAGGGATGTGAACTTCTTAACTTTTTGTTTCAAAAATTTATGTGCAGCTAAGTTTTGTTACTGTTCTGCAGAAGCCTTGCACGCTTCACACTGAATGAAACTGCAGACACACAGGATTTATCTGTGCATTGAAAGGTGTCTAATCCCCTTCCTTCCTTTGTTCCATGCGTTCTCTCTCTCTTTTTTTTCCTCTCTTTACTCTGAAGGCTTTTAGTTTGAAGACATGCGATGATGTGTCTGATCTTTCTGCTCTGCACGGCGTTCTTTTCCTGTAGCCGACGACCAGTTTGGAGGTCTTTAAAAAAGTCTGGATGTTTGATGGAAGAATCACAGGGAGCGCGCGGAGCAGGATCCCTCTTCATTCTTCATTAAATCAAAGAGCAGACAAAAGCTTTTTCTCCCAATCACTCTTCAACAGCTCTCCTCCCCTGTTTCCCATCATCCTCCCCACTCCTCCTCCCTCCTCCCTCCCCCTCTGTTCTTGCCTTCCTCTCTTTGGCAGCAGGACCAGCGTTGCCCAAGTGACCCAATGCCGTGCAAACAGCTGAAAAGATGCCACGACTGCCTCTCCACTCCTTATTTTCCTCTGGTTTCTTCTCCTTCATTTAGGCCATGTCTGCCCCTAATCTCCCCATTCCCTGATTCTGTTTCTCTTCCCTCCATCCCTGCGCTCTACCTGCATCCACATTCATCTGAAAGCTTCCAGCGAGCCCTCAGCAACACCACAAAGTAGAAGAGAGCGGAGAAGAGGAAATTGGGGCTTGAATTTCACCGTAGCTCTCGGGTGGAGAAGTCTGTTTTTGTGCAACTGTGGGTCAAGCGGGTACGACAAACAAACAAACCGAAGCGGCGACGGTTGGCAGAGCGGCGGAGGCAGCAAACAGAACATTTTTTGAAAACTTCTGAGGTGAGCGTGCGCCGCAACCTTCACAAACAGCTCCTCAGAGTCTGTTTCATAAACCAGTCGATGAAAATCATAGAAGTGACACACACAATAATTACTCCCACATGTGCAAAAAAAAAAAAATATACACACACACACACACATGAAAGCCAGCCATAAATTATGATAACACCTTGCACATGTTATGACCAATCCTGTAACAAGCAGTGCTGAACGAGGATGAAGTCAGCGGCACTGACCGGGCCAGAGAACGGCTCTGGGCTGCAAGGATACAATGCAGATGTGAGAGCCTTGTTTCTGTAATTCTACACAATCCATCCAGGGCAGAGAGCCGCTCAGTGTCTCTCTGTACGTGTGCAGCTATTGGAAATAACTGTTCAGAACAAATGAGGACCAGAAACAGAGACCAGAACTTTCCAAGTGGTTCATTTTTCTGGTTTGCTAAATTGAATAAAGAGCGGCCATCAGTCTGGTAAGCTTCTTCACTTAAACACAAGCGTTTCGGGGGATGCAGTGTGATGGTTGGCATTTTGAGTGCAAAGTGTTTGCCACGAGTTTACAGTGGAAACAGTAGTTCGTTTTTAAATGCGCATGAACACAATCTGACAGTTAACATCAAGCAGATGAACAGCATGTGAGCTAATTGGTTTCTTCCAACTTCCTGGCTGTGCCTTCAATCTGGAATCCAGTCCAGCTCCAGTTAGCTTTCAAGTTTTCAACTAATTCAGTTCCCGACCACAGGCAGTCCTTCGTCTTCTTCTTCTCCTGGGAGTCCTGACAGTTTCACGTCTGGACACTTTACTTGGGATGGGTATTGTTAAGGTTTTATCCAAAACGGTATAAGCCAGAGGTTTAAAGAATGAAAACATCCAAACTTTGTCCAAGCCTTTAAGGTATTTTGAGATGTGCAAAATTAAACAGAATATTAGTTTAAATAATATATATTAACCAATATAAAATAAAATTCACAACAAACCATCATAATTATCATAATAAATGCATTGCATTGTCAGATGTTAAATCAAATTCGAGCAGTTTGCTGATGCAGAGTCTGCATCTTTTCAGGTGAAGTACAGACCATGTTATTTTACCCTGGATTTCCACTGGACGCATCTGTGGCACAAAAACTGATGTGTCGTCACGTGTAGCGTCGGTACAGTAGTAGAGTTAACAGGCACTAATTGAAAATTCAGCGGGACCGAAGTGAAGCATCAAAATCTGTGTAGCTTTTCGGTCTGATTACTACAATGGCACCAAGTATCAGTACCCATCCCTATGTTTTACTACCCTCCGTAGGTTGTTATTATCCCGTGAAGTTGACGGTAGCCTCTATGCTATGCAGCCTCCACCTCGGCCAGTAAACTAACTATGAAGTTGAATAAGTTTTGCACTATATTGTACAGTAGAGTTTATAACGAACTAGCATTTAGAATACTAAAACGGTCCATGGTTTGCACTGATGCGTCTGCATGGGTTCTCTCTGGGTACTCCGGCTTCCTCCCCCGATCCAAAGACACGTTCATTAGGTTAATTGATGATCCTAAATTGAATGGTTGTCTGTCTCTCTGTGTTAGCCCTGTGATAGACTGTCCAGGGTATTCAACGAACCAAAACAATATACAACAATAGTCGTGAGTAGTGACGTGAAGATCGATACTGAAATATCAATACCTCTGATGCCAGGTCTTTATGCTCTAAAATCGTTTCTCAAATCAAAACATTGATATTTTTGATACTTCGGTCGTTCGAAGTAAAGTACATAATTAACAGGAAAACAGTCTACAGTAACAAAACTACTGAGCAACACAACAAACCTAATGAAACAGCTCAGGTTGAACCACAACACAGAATACGAGGCATTTATGTGCAGAGGACAGAAGAGGAGGGAACAGAGTCAGGATTAAGATGCAAGGTTTCATTTTATAGTAGTTCTCAATAGTTAAACAGTAATTTATATTAATGGGCTTTTTTATTTCACTTATTTCTGTTATTTTAGTGTTTGAAACTGGATTTTCACATATTTTGTATAATTGTGTGTCTGTTCTGTTGTTGTATTAGCTCGACTATATAGTAAATGAGGCCACTACCTCAATATACTTCAAAGTTTTTTTTAGGTTTAGACACATTAGGGTGCATTTATACAAAGTATTGGATCGTTGGCGCTGATACCAGCCTGAATTTTACTCAGTATCGGATTGGAAAGGAGGTAAGTATCGGTTGTATCGAACATCACTGGCTACGAGTACTATCCTCTGAAATGCGCTGCACGACACCTCAGGAACTTGTGTTTATTTCACTTTAATTTGAGTAAAGACCACAAACAAAACAGAGGCTAAAATGCTCTTAGTTGCAGTTTGACTAATGGTTGTGAGAATTAACACCGGTGGAAACGAGGTGCTGGTGGGGCCGAGTACAAACCCTGATCACGTAATCATGTAATGTAGTCACAATTTTGTTCTTGTTTTTGTCAGAATTCATGCTCCAGGTCGCAGAAAAAAGGTCAGAGTCAGGGCACAGGGCACAGAGGAACTGAGTGTAGTGATGGCAGCAGCTGTAATGGTGTGTTCCACTAGGTCTTCCCCATGGACCAAACACACACACACACACACACACACATACACATATTCCCGTTTCATGTCATTAAACGGTGACATTGCAGGAACCCTCCCACACACTCACACACTTAACGGAAAGAACGCGGATGGACTCGCCCTCACACGCAGTCGGCTCAGCTATCCGGCCCACTAGAAAGTCACACATCTCACTAAGTAACCACAGACAACTATATATACGCACCCAATCACTCACACACTCATCTGTCTTCCACACACACATGTGGTTGGTTGGTGTCCTCGGAGGGCCCGGTCCGCGGTAACCGGACCTCGTGTGAATTCTTTGTCGACCCAAACGAGTTCAGCGGCGCTCTGACTTTACTCACACCCTCATACACACACACAGAGAGACTGAGACGCATACGCAGAGGACGTCTTTCTCCATCTGTGTCTCCACGTCTCTTTTATTTCTCGCTTTCTTTCTTCCTACATCTGCTCGCGTCGTTGCCTCGTCCTTCCGCAGGTAAAACCATTTTCCAGTTTTTTACAGTTCGTAACCTCGGCTGAAAGCGGAGCCCCTCCTCAAAGGCGTGAATTTATGTCTGTGTGAGAGGAGATGAGCTGTGTTTGGACGGAGAGAGGCTGCAGGATGACAACCCACCAACACTCATGCACGGCCTCATAAACACACACACACACAAACACACTCCGTCTCTAATACCCTGTCTTCAACTCGTTGAGTGTTATCTCCACTGTTGGTATCAGGTGTCGCACAAATGCCTTGATGGAGCCACACCTGTCTTCCCTGCCTCGACACACACACAGACACACACACACACACCCCTCCTCCTGCTCCTCCTCCGCCTCTTTCTCGTCTTAAAAGTTATCCAAACAGTCTCCTGCAGCCTCCGCTCTCATGTGTGTGTGAGGTGTGACTGTTTATTTTCTGCCGTGCATTTGTCATTTCAGAGCCTGAATCCAAGCGTGCGCTCATATTTGTATTTTCGTCTGTTATTAGTTATGTTTGTCTATCTTTGTGTTGTGTGTGTGTGTGTGTGTGTTGGATGTGGACAGTGTCAGCTGGTCTAAGCCTCCTCGTCCCCACCCTCCTACAGCCTCAAATCCCCCCCCACCACCACCAAATCCATCTCTGCTCCCCATGCGACTACAACTGCCCTCTTGCCCTGTCAGCTGCCCGGACTCTGCTGTCAGTCTCTCTCTCTGCCTCTGTCTTTCTTTTCTTTCTCCTTCATCATATCTCTCTTCCTCTGGGACCATTTTCCCTCTCACACTCTGAGGATCATTTACAGTCTCCACTAAAAGACCGTCTCCCAGAAGCGGGAATCCTTCGTTCACACCACGCTAACTGTAATTCACTTTGAAGCAGGTATCTTTAAACTAAAGGGAGAGACCGTTTGCCGCGTGGCAACGAGAGCATTTTGATCAAACTTACTTGAGTCGTAGCGACGATAGGCGGATAAAACACTTGGCGACGGAAAGTGGGCCGGTATCTGGTCGGACTAATCTCTACTACTTTGAGGCTAAGACTAATGGACGAGATTAATGTCGCTGACGGACATGTGACACATCCGCAAACCTCGGTTCCTACCACCAATCATCTCATCACGCCGGTTATTCTGTCTTAAAATAGACGAGTTGGCCCCGTCCTGCACAATACATCATTTCGGGTGGGAAATATACAAGGAGGTTACCTAGGCAACCGCAGCCTGGAACATCCATCAGCGACCAGCCGTGCGCCGCGAAGCGATGGACGACCAGCGGATCGTTTATGTGCACATGAGGCTTTACATTTATTTTGAGGAATTTTGGAGGAAAGATTAAAATAGAGACTATTTTAAAAAAAAAAAAAAAAAAATGACTCCCTACTTATGATCTAATGCAATAAGTGCATTTTATTTGAGCGTCCAAATCCTAAATCCAACTTAGGATAATAGGAATGTAAAATGGCTTGCGGCATGGCTTGTAATATTCCAAAATACAACAAAAAAATAAAAGATTTTTCCTAGAATTCCTTCATTCAACATCAACATCTAGCCACGCATTGTGACATGTTTGTGTTCTCCTTAACAAAAACCACTTTGCATCTCCTCCTCCCTCTATCACTCCACATTCCAGACACTTCCTCTCATTTCCTTCCACTCTCCCTCAGATGAACACACCCTTTGTCCTCTGACTCACGCTGTTCGGAAACACAGATACAGTAGACGTCCGTCGGCGTGTCTGCTGACTCCGAGCTGAGCCTCGTCTTTCACAACTTCACAGAGCGGCCAGGTGTGTGAACTCAAGCCTCGGTGAAATCCTCTCGCCCCTTAACGCCCGACACCGTCACATGTGCCACGCATGGGGATAATGGAGCCTATGTTAGTGTGGCGCTCTGCTTATTGAGTTTTACTGGACCACATAATAATAATGAGGAAAAAAACTTCACAGCCTGGGCTGCTCCTAAAGGAAGCGACGGATCCGTGTGTTCCATTTCCCAACTAATAACTTATAGACCAGACGTAGCCAGGCTACAGATTTCGAGCTGTTTTGGAGACTTAACGTCACGGAATCTGTTGCTATGAAGAAATAGAACATGAAACATGCCAAGAGTCAGCCATGCAAGCGCGTACGCAAGAAAGTTTTTTCTTTTCCGCCCGAAACTCGAAAAAACACAGCGATTAAACAAGTTGGGAAAGAAGATGTAAGAATGACAGAAACATTTTATATGTCATGTTTGTTTGCACCACATGATGAGTTCTACAAGGAACCAGAATGAGCTGTTTAATGGCTCATGGCACGTGGAGCAGGCTTTGACCATGCACACACATCAACACACACACACACACACACACACACACACACACTCACTGAACATTTACTCAACAAAGCTCGTCAACCATGGAGACCAGCATGCCTGGTCTTTTACATCATCATCATCATACACAATCTGGTCCCCATTTGTTACAGCTGGGACTGCAGAGTGTGTGAGTGAGTGTGTGTGCATGTTTCTGAGCATGTCTCTGTGCATGTGAGATCACGTATGCTCATGTGTGAATGTGTGTGTGTGTGTGTGTGTGTTTGTGAGAGCAGGGACTTGGCTCTGCACCGAGGACACGTAGCCTGAGAAAGTGAAAACTGTGCAGAGCCTCACACACCAAAACATCTTCAACTATGCTTGAACTCTCGGGCTCAGCGGCTCGTTCCTGTGTGCACCGCTAGCGAAACCACCGGAGGATTCACACTCAAATACGCACTCTTCTTCCAACATGACATAAATCCAGAGTGGAAAAACAGCTAAAACTCCGGCCGAGGACGAGGAGCCGTACTGTAACTCGAACCCAACTTCTACACTCTGAGAAATCTGATCACCGACTGAGCAGAAAGAAGTCGGGTTGCTTCCTCTCGCTCTGACTGAACAGAGGGATCCGAGCCAAGGCGTGGAACATAAAACATGTTCACCAAGAAAAGTTGTTTCTTGACCTCTCTCCAAAGTCGTTTCATGTCTCCAAGTGAAGAGTTGACTGGCAGGAAGAAAATGACCCGGCTCCTGTTAATTTAAGTCGGTGTCAGTTTCATTATCTTTTGATGGAACAGAAAATAATGAGCAGTGTCCTCTTAGCATGAGACAGCAGATTTCAACTTTGAGTAGATTTACCACAACGATCAGCGTCTCAACTCCAAACCTTATTAAACTAACAGAACTTTTCAGTCAATTTACCTTTAACCGGCTCGTTTGGAACTGAGACAAGAAATTATGTTGACAACATGAAATCCCTTTTTATAGATGGAATTTTTCCTACATTTGAACAACTGAGAACTAAATTTAACTTCTTCAGAACAGTAATTTTATTATTTCACCAGAAGAGTGGGGAGCAGCCCTGGAGGGGGGTGAACCCCAGCTCAATACATTGCTCGCCATGGAGTAATCCAATTCAAGGTGTTACATCAGCTTCACTTCTCAAAAGTAAAACTTTTTATAATATTTCCAGATGTATCTGTAGCCGCTGTAGGTGTTAACCTGCCTCCATTAGCACTCACAGTGTTCCAGCTTGTCCAGTGGAATCCCACCTTCAAAACTCTATCGGATGTTTTTTCAATTGGAAATCAGACCAGATCCTGTAATTGCCTCTAATCTTTCGGGTGGCGGGTTAATAATAAATATCTTGTCGAATAACAAAATTTGTCACTCTATTAGCGAGAAGGATAATCCTTCTTCAGTGGAAGTCTGGATGGACTCCTCGCTTCCTCATAAACATTATGATTATTTTAATTATTTTTGTCTTTAACCTCACCTCACGCATACATTTGATGTTAAATTATTATTTTTTTACTTCTGTAAATGCCATTTTTTCTTTTTTTCCTCACATTTTTCACATTTGTTATCACTATTGACATTTCTGTTGTAAATATATAAAAAAAGGTTTAAAAATATGATTAAAAAAATCAATAACTTCTTTCCAATGGTTGTTTTCATGCAGGCTTTTGCATTTAATTTGACAGATTTTTGCTAAATATGAATATAATACGATCTTAACTGGACTTTATTAGTTAAAGATAAATTAATCATTATTTTAAAGCAGTTTAACAAAGGCAAAACCTTTGAATTTAAATGATTTTACATCTCCGACCCAACCAACAATCAGCAAAAATGCATCAGTCGACTCATTTTTCAGTGTGAGAACATATAACCTACCGCCTATTACTTCCTTTAATCCTTCTTTTATTTATTTATTTGCTTTTCTCCTCCTCAGACGGCACAAAGCTGCAGGAGAGACACTGGGCTCCAGGTGAGATTCATTACAGATTCATTCCGCTGCTGATTGGAGATCAGAATCTCATCTTAGCGAAAAGTTCCACCTTAAAAGTGTGAGGCAGGAGGTCTGTGTGTGTCTGTGCATGTCTGTGCACATCTGTGCATGTCTGTGTGTGTCTGTGCACATCTGTGTGTGTCTGTGTGTGTCTGTGTCTGTCTGTGTGTGTCTGTGCGTGTCTGTGCATGTCTGTGCATGCGCAGACTTAATAAACCCATGATGGACATTTGTAATTGGACGTAAATGAAACAAGTTTCTGATAGAGCCCGGAATAGGAAGTGTCTCCACTGCTTTAAATCCCACTCTCTTGCTCTTTCTCGGTGTCGTGTGTAAGTAGGCGGAAGAACGTGGCAATTAGCAATCAGCTAAAACACTAATTAGCTCCCTCTATCTTTACGCCTCGCTCCCTACACAGTATCGGTTCAGCTCGGAACGCGTGCACGACGCTTCCTTCCTTGCTTCCTTGTTGTTAGTGTTGGTGTGTGTGTGTGTAACGTAACATTGTCGGTGTGTGCATGTGAGCGTGGAGGGTGCGGTCTGACTGGAAGTGTGACCTCATCTTTATTAATGACAACCATATGGAACACGGTTGCATGATTTACAGCAGAAAACAACAGGCGGCTGCAGGCTGGAGGAAGATGAAAGAGGAGTTTTTACAGGACGTGGCTCAAATTTATTGACGAGACGACGCACACGCATGAAGGAACTGATAGCTGCTGGGAAACACAACGCTGAGGCTCCGGACAGGAGAGGAGAGGAGAGGAGAGGAGAGGGGAGGAGAGGAGAGGAGAGGAGAGGGGAAAACGAAAGGAGGCAAAGTTAAAACCTTGCAGAAAAACTACAATAAAAAGAGATGATTTAACACTTGATTAATTTCGGGAAACTCAGTTGTGGGCACTGTGGTTACTAACTAATCAGCGCATTCTTTGCCAAAATACCATTTGTAGCCTAATTATGTTCTTTTATTTTAATCATTAAATGTTGAAAGAGGATTGCATGGACAGTAAAGATTAATTATTGGATTGAGAATGAGGCGATCAGATGGCAGACGGGGTAAAACCTCAACCTGCCATCACCTCCGGGTCATGAGGTCACGAACCTCATCAGCCACTCCGTGTGAACCCAGCTGTCATGTGACCAGACCTGATACCAGGCTGTGTGTGTGTGTGTGACCTCTGACTGCACACACACCATCACATCTGTACATCACACACACACACACACAGAGAACACATGTACTCGCACTGTAATCAGGCTCAGGGCTTCGTAATTAAAGTGAGAGTCCAGCCGGCGCGTCAGAGAGACGATATGACAGCTGACGGCTTTGTGGGAACTCAGACTGGGGGAGGCGGGGATTAATCACAAGGTGGGGGAGTGGGGGTTGGGGGGGGGCATGATAGTGGGGTATATGTGTGTCGTATGGGGGGTGGCAGGCTTACACGAGGGCTTCGGTGTTTTGAAAGGAGGGGAGAACTTTGGGGGAGCTTTCACTGGGGGATTAAAAATAATGGGACTGGGGAGGGATGGGGGGGGGCTCGGGGCAGCTGTGGAACCAGCTCTTTTGTAAGGGAGGGGTGTTGTGTGTGTGTGTATGTGTGCGACAGAGGGGTCCCAGAGGGCTACCTTTGTCCCTCTGCCAGAGATTCAGGGATTGGGGGTGTGGGGGGTGTGGGGGGGGGCAGGGGGGTAAAGACGAGGAGAAAAAAAAAATGCAATTTCACAACTGGTTCTCTCTGTTTCTCTCATCAATGAGGCTCTTTGTTCGCCACGCTCACCTTCCTCCTCCTTAAAGCTAATGCTGCTCCTCGCACACACAAAGCAGGAGTCTAAAGTGAAGGAACCTGCTCCTTTAAGAGCACACACACACGCACACACACACACACAACACGCACACACACGTTCACACAACACACACACATCTGTGTCAGGGTGTGAGAGGTACTCAGAGACATTAGCAGATTTAGACCTTTTTAGATTTGACCCCTTTGTGCAAAGCAGGGGTGTTGCCATGGCTACCACCAACGCTAAGTGTCATTGTTGTGGAGGGCCAATCAGGATGGAGCACATTAGTCTGCGTCTGCGTCGTTTTCTAAGTCGCATTCATTTCTAAATAAAGGAGAGAATAAAGTAAACACAAGATTGAAACACAAGATTTTTTTTTGTGCGTATCGTTTTCGATTGGAGTCGTGAATAATGTCTGAACGAAGGCGTCTCGTCCAGAGGACCGGCTTCACCCAGTGTTCCACCGCGTGCACAATTTATGACGTTATTAAAAGCTGACACACAAATTACAGCCTCGACTTCCTACCGGCGCTGCTGATTTCAGCTACTCTCAAGGACAGAAGGCGAGAGGGTCTGGAAGCCGACCAAGACGGGAAGAAAGACGTCTCTCTGTGTCTCTCACTCTCTTACACCTGCTAGAGGGAGGAGAGAGTGAGCTGGGGAAGGAGGAGGAGGAGAGGGAGGAGGGGGGGGGGGGGGGGGGGGGGGGGGGGGGGGGCTCCTCTTCTAGGAGAGCTGTCACTTTGATTCTCATCGCCAAGGCAACGGGCGTGCAGTCCCACAATCCTCAGCTTTGTCCGATGGGGGTGGGTAGTAGGTGTGTGTATGTATGTATGTGTGTGTCCATTTGATGCAGGTTTGCAGAGGTACAAGCACGGCAGCTATAACACACACACACACACACACACACACACACACACACACGAATGCCTGGTACTATCGTCATAGCAGGTTGTGAAAGCAGCAAATCGCCATGGTGACACAGAGACAAATCTAGCTATGTCTGCTATTAATGGGAAAAGAAGGAGGAGGGAGGGACGGAGGGAGGGGGCAATATTCAGCAGCCAAACTAGCTGAAATTGCACTGTGTGTGTGTGTGTGTGTGTTTGTGTGTGTGTGTGTGCGTGCACATGATAAAGATGTTTTATGAAGAGGGGCTGAGCCATGTTGCTTAGCCAAGCTCCTCACAGAGAGGAGCTTTGTCACACGAACTGACAGATACGAGACGCTGGGTGACAGGACAGAGGGAGGGACATCTATCAGTTAGACTCTGCTGACCGAGACTCGGCCTGAGGCGTTGTTTCTGTCTGGGCTGCAGACCCACCGCAGGGTCGAGGAAGTGCTGTCACAGGGTCATGATGACACAAAAAAAAAAAAGAAAAATCAACCATTGAAATGGGTAACATTAGAGTAAACTCTAGCGGCGTCAGAATTTAAGGAAGATGTCTGATTTTTTTTAAATTAAAAGATAAACAGTTGCCACTTTATTAGGAACAGGAGTGAAAGCGTGCAGCTGTAACGTGCTTTCTGAGATGAGCAGCCCTGCACTGAATCTAAGCATCGTGAGGGTTGTGGTATTCAGCTTTGTGTTGAACTTAAAAGTGTTTCTATTACTTTGACAACCCCCCTCTTAGTTAGTGGGCTGGGCTAGATGTAACAGCAACATCCACTCCATCTTCCACAGTGAGCAAACGGTTGAATCACCACTTTTTCCAACGCTGGTTCAACATCATCTAGATCAGGGGTGGGTCCGGGGGCCACATTCAGGCAAAATGATCTGAAAATTGGTCGGACCAGTAAGATAACTGAATAATAACCTATAAGTAGTAACAGCTAATTGTTGAACAAGTAATGTTCACATATAATAAACTATCCTTCTTTAGACAAATAAGTGTGATCTGGGTAGATTGATGTCTGCTCTGTGGTCCTTGGTCTCAGTGTTGTGTTGTGTCCACATCTCTGATATTAGGGGTAGAAGTTAGATAGATTTTCATTCTATGTAATTTTGTCACTTTGAGAATCCATGTTGAGGACCAGATTAGAGCCTCTGGTGGGCTGCTTTTGGCCCGCGGACCATATGTTTGTCACCTGTGATCTAGATATTAGTGCAGTCATGAAGGAGGATTTAGTGCAGGACAGAACGCATTTGTTTTTTTTTTGTTTTTTTTTACTAGTGTCCCTAATGAAGTGGCTGGTTATTACACACTTTATGTTGCAGACAATGAAATGTGGATTTGGTCAAAAAGCTGTTTACAGGTGTACTAAAATAAATGAATGAATGGATGAATGCAGAGCTGGGAGGACAAATTTTGGATCAGCACAGACTAATGACCAGATAAAAGCTTGTTTTATTTTTGTGGAGACACATTAGCTCAGATTTAAGATTTTAACACTGACTGCAGATTCACTCCCTTTGCTCAGAGACAGATGGGGACACCCTCCCTCCTAACCTCCCTCCCTCCCCTGTTGCCCCCCCCCTTCTAGCCTGACCGAGGTCAAAGAGCCTATTGTCATACAGAACGCCTTCCCTCCACCTATTGTCTGCGACAGTTGGAAACCCTCAGAGCTCATACAAACCTCTGCACATTGAACTGTTCCTCCTCCTCCTCCTGCTGCCCTGTCCTTTCTCTTCTCTTTATTTCACTCTCTCTTTAACTCACCCCCCCGCCATCCTCCCTCCTCCCTCCTCCTCCCTCTCCTCTTTATGTGCTGACTGGGCTCCAGTCTGTCACACACACACACACACACACACACACTGACACAGCTGGACCAGAGCACACTCACACAGGGACAAATAAAAAACTTCAACCAGCATCTCTTAAGTTTTTTTTTTTTTTTTTTTCTGATGCTGCAGTTCTTCTGCAATCTGCAATCTTTCAGTTCCAGTGATTAGATCAGGCCGCATGAATCATTGATGATTCTCGTGGGAAAAGCGGCTTGTTGCAGCAAATGATCAGACGTATTAAAAGGTAGAAAGAGGGAGAGGTGTTAAACGTAACGCTGCGACACGAGTTCTTCTCGTGAAATGTAAAGTGAAGGTGAAAGTTACACGCAAGACTCTGCATGACATTAACCTGGAGGTTAATCATTTTAGTGAAAATCCATTTTGTTTTTAAAATTCATGAAGCAGCTCACCCTGTCGTTTGCCAGTAAATACAGCATCTGGTTCACAGTGATCGTCGACCTGCGCAGCATGAAATGAAATTCTGCATTTTGAGCAGTTCCAAAAAATGCAGCTGAAATCAGAACGATCCAAACTCAGGTTTTTTTTTTTGCCCAGTTCTGATCTAATTTCTCTGCTAAATCAGATCAGGAGTGAAACCTTGAAACTGCACGCATGGAAACAAACTCGGCAACAAACTCGGCAGCAGATTAGCTGTTAGGACCTGGCTTCCAGGAAATGACTTTTCCACGTCTTAAACAGACCTGGACGTGGATCAAGTGCATCGCTGCAGAATGTATTTAACAGCTTCATCCAGGAGTCCAGCTGTCTCTGAGCCGCGCGTCCCGTCCGGCTGCAGGCCTCGGCGGAGCCTGGTAGCACCTCAGCTGGGCACGGCCGAGACGAGACGAGATGAGACGAGACGAGACCTTTACCGTGACGCTGCAGATTGAGAGGCCGCAGGGCGCCATGATGCCGTTGAGTGGCAGGTGGAATCTCTTTAACTCCCGCACATGCACACCCCCGCTGCACAAGAGGTCCACGCATCACTTTCCTACTCCTCCTCTCACTTACATAAGCAAAGAGTCGTTTCTCTCACTGCAAACAGAGACTTGTGTTTCAGTCCCGGTCAACGTGGCGTCAGCGACACAAATAAGCAGAAAACACTGATTTGAGAATTCGTTCATTAAAAGCTGTGAGTGTGAACAGCGTCTATACGTGAAAATGACGAAACGAAGGAAAAGCGAACTGCAGTGACTAAACTGCTTCGTTTTTTTTTGGTTTTCGCTCAGGTTTGTCACAGGGAAAACAAATGATTTTTCTTGCTCGGTTCAGAGCTGAGCCCTGCAGATAGCCGCTCATCCGTCTGTGTGTATCTAATATTAAAGGATGAGCCGCATAGATGTGAATCCAAGTGCATCCCATTCATCACAGCAGCTCTCAGTCTGAGGGGGGCGGACTGTGATTTATGGAGCGAGAAGAGGAAGAAGCGGATCTAATACATTCACTGGCTTTAATATTGTTATAATATTTAAAAAGAAATAAAATAAAAGGAGACTTCATGCCAATTTCTCTTTGGATTTTCAGCTGCTTTTCTAAAAAACCTCCTCCTTCTTTGCACAAAAGCTCTCCTGAACTGACAGCTGATGTGATATATACATACGTATAGAACTTAAAAACCTGGGGATTAATCCTTTAAAATGTTTAATTAGTGAACTCGTCAGGAACCAACAACTTTATGAGGATTTTAGTTCCAGAGGACACAGAAATGAGAATCAGCTTTTCTTGTGTTCAACTTTGCAGCTACACACACACACACACACACACATGCAGATCTGCAGTGGTGATCAATGGTCATTATCCCAAGGGCGTGTGTGTGTGTGTGTGTGTGTGTGTGTGTGTGTGTGTGTGTGTGCAGTGGGCAGAGAGAGAGGCAGTGAAAGTGTTTGAGTGGGTTTATGACAGTCGTATTTCACCGACAGACTGCATTATCCCACCACTTCTCAAGGACGCACACTCTCACTTACGCTCACACAATCTGACACGCACAGGTCGACACACTCAGTCGCACAAACAAGCACAGAAACACACAGAAACACACACACAGAGTGCAGCATTGATCTGTGGCTAAGCCGGCCATATTCCTGCTGTTCTATTTACGGTTAGCCTCGCTGGGACCCTCAGCGCTCGCTTATTAAAAGTCTAAACACAAAGGCTGCAAATGGAGGGACGGAGAAAGCACCGAGGAGAAGGAAAACCGATATCGATCAGCAACTTCTTCATTTCTAATCAACTGCCATGCTGCTTTGAATCCTGCGGGCTAATGGAGACGGAACTGCAGACGAGACGAAGGGGACGGAGGAAATCTCTTGTAAAATCTCTGATAAAATAAAAAAGATAAAAATCTGATGGGTGTTTCCTGGCAGATGTGGAGCATGCATTGATTAGCCATGCCTGTCTGCAGACGGCAGGGGACTGACTGATGTGGCTGCAGAGGTGGAGGGTCACTGGGTGGAGGAGGAGGAGGAGGAGGAGGAGGAGGGCTGTCAGGATGACTCAGAGTGACCACTGCACTCTATCTGACAATCACACGACATGCTACACTACACCTGTCCCGTCTGATCGGAGTGTGACTGGGGCACACTCACAGGTTTCAGGTTTTCTGGCCATGAAATCAGATTTGCTGTGGAGACAGTGAGTGGAGATGAAACCTTCTCTGTGACTAAAGAGTCTTTTCCTTTTTTTTCTGGAGCAAATAAAACACAGATGCTATTATTATTGGTTAAAACTAATAATCTGTCTTAAAACTTCAGTTTCGGACTCAGCTATGTTTATATCGGACAGATGAAGAGCAGGATTCTCAAAGCCTGGACTAATTGCTTAGATCACATGCCGTTGCATTTAAGTGAATCACTGCTTTGTTGTGCTGGACACAATAAAAGAACAAACACCTGTGCAAT
Organism: Mugil cephalus; assembly: GCF_022458985.1. Classification (NCBI taxonomy): domain Eukaryota; kingdom Metazoa; phylum Chordata; class Actinopteri; order Mugiliformes; family Mugilidae; genus Mugil; species Mugil cephalus. The sequence goes on from NC_061778.1 coordinate 3,449,999, forward strand.
TAAGTGAGAATCACTGTTGGAATGCGTTGACTTCAGAGGTGATGATTCAGCTGATATTTCTGATGCTGCTGCAAACGGCACACGCGAACACGACGACCTGTCTGACAAGGAGCTGAAGCCAAAATAAAATGTCCATTTGCTGTGTGTTTGTAGGTTATTTTCAGTCAACAGTCTGCAGTCTGACTTTGAGGAGGTCGTCGGAGCCGCGTGTCTGTGTGATATTAACGCCGCGTCACATTCTGCATGAGTTCACGTTCATTCTGCAAAGAGTTCAGGGTGTAGCTCCCGACGGAGCTCCCGAACACAGAAACACACTCAGGGAGGCACTTTAGGAGGAGGCAACAAGCTTCCGCCACTTTTAATTTGACCTTTTCCACTACACGGACTCCGTGCCCCCGAGCCGAGCGCCCGTTTGACATGAAAAGGGGTTCGTCATGTGAAGGCTGTCGTTCAGAACTTGCACATAATCCAACACGGGTTCGAAAAGTAGGCACGGAAAGGTCTGGGTGACCTGCAGCAAACAGAGAAATCTGACGTCTTTAATTAAGCTGTATCCTGTGTGAGATTAACTGGCAGCGTGTTCTCATATCAGAGAAATATTAGAAACAGAAACTATTCACTGCACCAGATAACGGCTGCAGCTGACGTCCGTATGTAAAATGCAATACTTTATAAAAAAAAAAAGAAATATGGAAGCCTCATATGGAAGTCTGTCTTGAGCGATGGAAGTGTTGCAGCTCCAGTCTGACTCTGTCTGCATGCTGGGATATGATCGTCTGTTTGTCAGCCCGCATGGCACTGACTGGTACAGGAGCATTACTCAGTCCGTCTGCCTGCCGGCTGACGTCACACACAAACAAACATTAAAAGGAGGCGCTGGCAGCATTTCATTACTGCTTCCACAACTTCCACATCATTTCCCGTGCATACAGCTTATGCTCAGCCGTTATACAGCAGCCACCCCTGGTTTTTAAAAAGTTTATTTAGTAAATCCGGTGTGTCGTCTTCTGCAGCGACGGGCTGGGAAATCTTTTAATGCATTTGTAAGAGTTTGCCAAGGACTTGTTGATTTATTTAACTTACAGATACAGTAAAGGGTTACATGTTTAAGACGTCTTGTTGCTCGAGCTTTGGAAAATAAATGAAGAAGATGTTAACAGACACTAGTCGCTCAGGGACTCTTGTCAGGCAGGTTTTTAATGGGCTACACCCACAGATGTCCCTATTTAAACCTCAACTCTCCACAGGTCCTTTACAACTGAAGAAGCTATTTCAAGAAACTCTAAAAGTCCAGTTGCCTGTCTTTACGATTTTGTACATGAGAGAACTGGGAGATTGTGATGATATTTTTCAGGATTTTCATGCATTTTTCTAGAAATGGAACATGTGTTCTACAAATTATCTGTTAAACTGGCACCATCCTCCTGAATCTACGTGGTCACGATGCAAAAGTGTTCGTCGGTTTTATCTGCACTCGTGGATTTAGGTTTGTGATTTAGGTCAGACATTGTTAACAAAGTATCCCCACGGCCTCGGTGAGGGCTTTAAAGTTCGTCTGAGCTCTGATCGGCTCAGACAGACTGCAGACACTTTAACTGGCGTCAATTCTCCGCGGTCGTCTGACAAATTCAGACGAATCCAAAGTAGGAATCTAATTTAGTGGAAATCATCTCGTTATAACTGATAAACAGCAGACGTTTGTAATGAATAAGTTGCTTAATGAAGAGGGGAAATCGCTAACAAACAGGAAAGTCATTACGGCTGCATATGCGCGAGCGTAATGTGGAATATTTATTCTTTTTCTTTTTTTTTTCCATCTCCCGGTCCGCGGGCTTAGAGCGACGTAAGAGGATTTGAGAGGCGGAATCAGTAATGTTGATAAAGGCTGGACGCAGCGCGTGTGTGCGCATGTGTCTCAGGTGTTATTTTAGTTCATGCGGCCTCTTGCGACAGATGCTGGTTGCGAGTTTGTGCACAAGCGATATTAAATACTGAAAACTGCAATCACGGTGCGGGATTAAAGGCAGAGCTCTAAAATGGTGGCAGGCCGCGACGGAGGACAGACAGACGAGAACGAATCGTGGAGGAAAATGCACAATTTGATATCCGTTTCATACAATAACCCAGCCAAAAGTTTGTGGACAGCCATAACAGATTATGAATTTGGAATCTCCGTGTATTTTGTATTAACAGAGCACGACAGACTAATAACCAACAGCCCACCAGGTTCTATTACTTCAACATGTGACTCGCCGGTGCCGCTTTTGTTTTTTTTTGTTTTTCTCAGCTTCTAATGAGAAACTAATCAACTCTGCAGTTGTGCGAACGCGACTCAAATCTGAAACACGTGGTGGCCGTCCTTTGAGGCGTCTCATTAACAATTGCATTCAGCGTAGATCGGGCTCATTGAAGTGGGTTAAATGCGGTAATGAAGTCACCGCTGCAGGAATGAGTCCTGCTCTGGGACGGTACACAAGCTCAAACAGACACTGATATTATTATCACACACACACACACAGAGCTCGGAATCAGAACGGGAAAGTTTTCTTTTTGACGCATATCTGGGTTTGGTTTGATTGCGGCTCGTGTTACAGAGAAGCTGGTGAAGACAAATGGTCTCCGAGCAGACACTTCTGCTGCATGTTTTTGCAGCTTGTCATCCAGTGAGGTCAGAGATTTTGGCAACAGAGTCGAGAAACAGAGTTGGTTCCAGTTCCTTGAAGCTCTGCAAGATCTGCATGTTTCAGTGTTCCACAGAAAAAATCTGCAGAAATGGTTTGTGTTGGCAGCGGAATCTGTATTTTCGCAAAATCGACTTCTTTTTGTTTTGTTTTGTTTTTTTGTAAACGCAGATCAATATTTTTTCTTGAATGAAGTCATTTGCCGCTTTATGGTTCCAGATAATGTTCTCAGTTCTCAAACTAAACTAAACTAAACTAAACTTATATAACTAATATTAGACAAAACAAAAATCCAGTCCCAGAGTAAAATCTGAAGAAACAACTGGCCACCACATTCGCTGCTTTATTGTGTCTTTTCGATTTGATTAATGTTCTGTTTAAAAGCAGTAGGAGTGAAGTGTCATTTTTTATTAACTCATTTTCTCCTGTTTTTTAATATGTTGAGGCAGGTAAGAGTTTTGTTTCTTCCCCTATCAGGTAACATTGTGGTTGTTTTTTAGTTAGAATTGTTGAATTGTGATTTAAATATTTTCATTTTTACCTTGTAAATGAACCCTCTTTTTTCAGTTTTGATACACTCTGTCCTTGTGGATACTTGGGGCCTTTTTCTGTGTGTTACGTCCTAAACCCTAAACCAGACCCGGAGTAACGTCGTTGATTCAGACTCTGGTTTCTTAAAACTCTCGTCAGAAACGGAAGCGCGGCCACAAAACTGCGACAGGACAGAAGGTTACTTCGACTGCGTCGATACTAACTCATTTCCAGCGTTAACTTTGTCTTCATGGTTTGGTCTCTGTGTCGGGCCGCACGTCAATATCTCAGCAAAGGGAGGAGAAAGAGGACGAGAGGAGAGGAGACGGGGGCGAAGGAGGAGGAGGAGGAGGAGGAGGAGGGGATCAGGTCGATTCTAATTATAAAACAGGTGTCGTGAATGAATATTTCATGTGAAGTGGCTGCGCTCGTATTTGTTCTCGGAACAAACTGATCAGAATGCAGCTGCAGTAAAGTTTTAACCTTTACTCGCTGCACAAATCTAAATCCACAAGTTCAACTAACGGTAAAAAAAATATTAGATACTGCTGTTTTTTTTTTGTTTTTTTTAACTTTCAAAAGAAGTAAGAGCTGCACGGTGACGCACTGTCACCTCACAACACTAACGTTCACAGCTGCTGGCCATCGCTGGAGTTTGCTCCTGGTTTCCTCCAGCTTCCATCTACAATCCAAAGACATGCACGGTGGGTTAACTGGTGACTCTGACTTGACTGGAGGCATGATTGGGAGCGATAGACCTGAACAGGGTCACCCCCCCCTCACCCCCACCTCAGCCCTCGATCGATATCTGCAGAGCTATGCTCCAGCTCCCCCGCTAACCTCTACATGGTAAGCAGTAAAAAGATAATGGATGGTTGGAACTAGTCACATTAACGAACCCATATTTAATACGGTTCAAGACCCATTTAACGCAAAATCAATGGAGACTTAGAGTAATTTAACAACTAAAGCAGGACTTTAGAGAAGCTGGTACCCGGTTCATATTTATGATCATCAGAAACCCCGGCTTGAGCTATTTAAACATAAAAAAAAAGGATCTGCAGACAACCTGCGGGTGATTAAAACATAATTAGGATTTAGGAGAAATGAAAGTGGAGTAAAGGTTCACCCTGCAACATTACCTCAGTGAAAATGACTTAACCACACACCAGCATGTGTTGTTACAAGAAATTAATACGGCTAGTTAATCAGCTGATGAGTGAGTCTCAGTTCAGTCTGTTAAAGCAATTCAGCTCAGTGTTTTTTTTGTTTTTTGTTTTTCCTGAATAATTTATGATGTATAAATGAGCAGGTATGGAAATAATGCAGAATTTATTTGAGCTGACACTGTTTCATGTTTCATTGCACCGTTATTTAGTGTCCCAGTAAACTTTTCCTTTTATGTAAATTTAAAGATTTTTTTTCTGTGTGTGTGTGTGTGTGTGTGTGTAGTTGTTTTGCATTCCACTACCTCAGTGCCGCTATAAAACATTGTTATGTCCTTCTGTTTTCAAGAGCGAGAGAGAAACGCATCAAAGGAGGGAGCGAGACGGAGAGAAGCTATATTTGGAAGCGGCTCTGCCTTCTACTGTATGGCTATGTAATAAATCTATTGTGCCATGATAGTGAATGGTGGGTCGCACAGCGCTGTGTGTGTGTGTGTGTGTGAGGATGAATGGTGGCCTGTCTCGTCCCTCTGTACTGCTGCTCCTTGCTAATTGGTCATCGGCTTAAGTGCTGCTACCGCCGCACTATTCTCCAGATGGGATGAAGGGAGAGAGACGGAGGGAAGGAGGGGGAAGAGGAAGCACGGAGGAGGAGGAGGAGGAAGAGGAGGAGGAGGAGGAGGAGGGTGGGGTGATTGATGCAAGAGACGAAGCAAAGGGAAGAAGGGAGTGAAAGAAGGAGGCGGTGGAAAAGGGGAAGAGGATGGAGGGTGTGATAAGTGAGTGAGGGAATGTAGGATGAGGGAAGGAGAACAGGGTAAGACAAGGTCATGTGTTTCAGATTCATTTCTGGTTTCCATCCATGTAACGTAAGGATCCGCACTCCTAATCTAAACCTCCGTCACGTCTCCGTAGTTCCTGTTGTTTACATCCTGTTTTGTCGTTTGCCGCCGTCTCGTCAGATTTTCTATTTTAAGCCTCACGTTGTGCTTTTCTTTCGTCTCTGCGCTGCGTCTGTTCTCGTCCCCTTCGTTGCTGAAAATTTCTAAATTTCCCCCCAGGGAGCAATTATGACGTTAGACATAATATTAACTGTATTATACATTTACTGTAACATTTTTTTTTTATCTTAAACTTATCTTTCAGCAGTTCTAATTTGGAAACTTGAAATGCCTCCTTGTACTCTCTGTACCGTAGATGCTGCCAAATACAGTTTTTTTTTTTATTATTATTACGTTGATAAAGAGTCTCTGTTAGAGCCAGAGGTACTTTATTTTAAGTGGTGATCTCATATTTATTCTCCTCCGCTGGATCTCATTTTACTTTGGCTCCATGCAGCAAATGAGCAACATTTTAAAATCTTATTTTTATTCTGTCATTACACCGGGCTGCATCAGCAGCATTAACTTATTATTTTATTACTATTTTATCATTACTTTTATTTGCCACGTGTCTGCTTGGGGCTGTGCTATGATGCTTTAACCCTGACAGCATGGACGCCTCCTTAGAAGACAGGTGAGGAGCCCAGTCGGTTAGAGCAACAAACCAGAAGCAGTTCATCAAGTGTGTGGAAATACTTCACCTAAGATGAAGCCTTTTCTACCGTGATATGCAGAATATTTTAGTCAAACCTGAAATATAACAAAAGTACTACTGTATTACACACTCATCTGAAAAGGCGTCAACAGAGGAACAGTGCAGACCATTCTTTTTTTTTCAACTATTTCTTTTTCTTTTTTTTTCTTTTTTTACATGGCAACATTATCCTGTCTTACAACACTATTAAATGCTATTGACGGTGCAGATTTATATAGGCCAAACATATCTGCAGCGTACAGTACTGACGTTGTCATTGGTTGGCATTGTTGCTGTGGTTGTAGAGTGTATTTTTTTGTCCTTGATGTCAGTGAACGCACCATGTGACAGACAGAATTTACGGCAGAGCTGAGAGGCTAATGAGCTAGAGCCACAGATTAGTGACATGCACGTGAAAAAAAAAACTAATTTATATATTAATCCAGCTCTAACTCGACAACTTAGGTGCACGTAAACATGTTACTCTGACTAAAATCGAAGTTCTCCTTTCTCAGGTAAGATACCTAGATAATGTGATTGCATGTATATGCCTTAAGGTAACTTTAACTAAACAATGCATGTGCGCATGCTCCACATATAACAAAAACATCCAAGAAAGCCGGTCGCAGAAAAAGAAGAAGAAACAGAGCTGGCAGAAGAACCACCTGAGGGATAGCGCTACGATATTAAAAAAAGCTAAGCTATTATCCCTCTGGTTGTTGTTTGAAATGCCGGTCTGCTGCATGAATGACTCTTGTTTATTGTATGACGTCATAGGTCGACCGGAAAGGGGGCCGTATTAACCCGCTGACAAGACACATATCACCACCTAGTGTGGAGGAGGAGGACATGTTCCCGTCAGTTATTCGATTTTCTCTGTTGCATGTAAACTCAGACAAGGACCGCATGCAGAAAGTTGAATTTCGGGCATAGCTCGATTAAGCTGTGCATGTAAACGTAGTGACAGATGCTGTTTATGGTGTTCGCGTAGGCTACGGCCGACACCCGTGTTCAAGCTTCAGTTCAAACTTGCTTCTTTTGTATGAATGCAGGTCAAGAATATAGATTTCTTGGTGCAAAGCATCACTTTCTACTGTGTTTTTCTACCCCTAGTGTCTACGCATACACAAGAGCCAGTCATCTTCTAGAGCAACAGACAACTGCACAAGGCACCCAGTCTTCACTCGCTTCAATATAAAGACGTAATATACAGGAAGTTAATATTTGAGCAGAACAGGGAGGCTGCAATAATAGTTTTTCCTAGTGTGTGTGTGTGTGTGTGTCTGTATGTTTGTGTGTGTTTTCTGAGGAGTGAAAGAAGAGGAATGAGATGTTCTGGCCAAGACACAGCAGTAACTCTCAACTCTGTTCATTAGACTGACACACACACACACACACAGACACACACAGAGGGGCCTTGCAGCAGGTGGGCCTTTTGATTTGTCACCCAGGAAGAACCGTGTCTCATTTGCATACAGATGCCCCCTTCAGCCCAGAGGAAGGGTGCGTGCTCGCGCGCACACACACAGCTCCTTCTGTCCTCCCCTCCAGACTGAGCCCCACACAACCCTCACACTCTTTCTTCCACTTGTCTCCCTTCCTCCCCTCTTTCTCCTCAGCCGTCCTTGGCTTTGCCCCAGGAGATTAGAGACCGTGTCCTTGTATATACATTTATACATGTTTGTGCACCACTATTTTTTTTTTTCAGATTTACGTGCTTTTTTCATTATTTATTTATTTTTTTTGAACCATAGATGTTGGCAGTACTTAGCGCCGTATACATGATGCGTGTATACAGTGCGTCTGTGTGCATCTCCAAGGCTCCTGCACCTTGCATCTGTTCTCGCTGGCAGAGCTTTCGGGAGTGTCGTGTGCCGATGTCAAACAACGGCGGCTTGTTTGCCGACCCCGACGCTGAACTGATCCACACATTATCACACACACACACATCACCACAACAAGAATGAGAGCTGAATTTCAAACCAAATAAACACTTGGAAACCAGAGTGGAGTTTAAAGTAGGAGGAAAAAGCACAGAATGGTTTATAAAAAGAACTATATGTTTCATGTAACTGAATGTAAAAACACACCAGGATAAAAATTGAGCCCCTATTTTCCTTTTGCAGAAAAAAAAGCTTTGCAATGATGCACGCTCATTTAACAGTTTCATTTAATCTGGACAAGCCTCACAGTTTGTGACAAAGTTCTGATTGTTGCTTTTTCGATTACGAGCTTCGTTCTTTAAACTTGCTTGAACTTTATTTAACCAGCGTGCTCTTTGGAAATGTAAGCGGGTCAAACATGGGAAATGTGACTTCACTGCGCAAACATTCTCCTCATATTCTCGCTTTAAAATGTTTTATCCGAGCACCAGCCGGTCTGTTTATCCCACTGAAAACAGAAACCAACAATAATTCACGCGGAAGCCTCTTAATAACAACATTTCTTTAAAAGCAACTCAAGCGATGTGTGTCTGAGTAGTCTCCGGAGAAGGCTCATGCTGTGATTGGCTCCGGGGCCGCGATTACATCACAGACTCTGCAGGAGCAACGACAACACTGGGAAATCTCTGGGTCTTTAACTTTAGGTGGGAGCACTGAGCACCAGGGATGGCAGATGTCTTGTTTCAGTGTGGGCATGTGACTCAAGCTTATTTTAATTCTTACAGGGAACCTGCGTGTTTTTAATTTTATTTCGCAGAGAAAAGGCTGCATCTTAGTAGCAGTAGTTGTGGTTCATTTGAATATGCTTCATCCCACTCTGCTACCAGCCAACCTGCAACTGGGCACTTAGAGCTCAAGTGAAGGCATATGAAGGCACTTAAATCCCAACCCTGTTTTCCCACGTGGTTTGAGGCTGAGAAGGAGTCAAGCCACAAAAAGACGAATGCATGCTTATATTTCATCGCGTTCATTTATCTTCATGTGTGGTAAAAAAATGGCCGTGCAACCTGCAGAACCTTCACTGTCGGTGTATTTAATATGTTTTTCCAACGGTGTCTGCTCTTGACAACTGAAACATAAATAACGCTTTGGGGCTTTGTTAGGAATCTCTGCTCTTGGTTGAGGTTAAAGACAGATTGTGGTCTTGGCGGAGCCCCGAGGCGTAAGATGGGACGCCTTGGATGTTTTTCAGTGCTTAACCAAACCAACAGCCTTCCCCCGACCTCGCCAGCAGTTTTACTTGTAGTCATGTCCACAACTTCTTGGCTGCCACGAGGATACGGAATATGAGCATATTTTATTGCAGACTGGGTTGCATTTGCACCACTTACATGAGCGAACGCGCATGCTACAGCAGAGATCAAACCAACAACCAAAACCTTCAACTCACAGCAGGTCAGCACAAGCATGCACACACAACACACACACTCCCCCTCCTCCCTGCAACAGTCACATGTCGCGTCAGGGCAGTATTAAGACGAATACAATTTCATCCCTGATCCTATAATCCCGATCTCTGGTGGACTGCGTGTTTGTTTGTATGTTTGTGTGTTGGTAGGGGATGCAAAGTAAACCCAGTCAAGGCCCCATCGACTCCAAAACTCAGACAACGCCAACTTAAGTCCACACACACACACGCGCAAAAAGAGACAACCTGTAGAAATCCTTAAATCCATTTCACAGCATCGATCAGGACTCTGATTATTAATGTCGGAGCAAAACCACCAGCAGCATGTCAGCTGTTCTCATCTGTGGGAACCTTCTCTCAGCAGTCAGACTCCAGCAGCTCATTACTGTGTGTAAATACACTGTGTGTCTGTGTGAGTTTGTGTTTTAACATTATGAAAAATTGATTGGATGAAGACGGAGATAATGAAATGACTCCTTAATGGCACACTACACTTTGTACTGATCCATTTATTCATCTCTCTCTCACACACACACTTTATCCTTCACTTCCTTATGAGGGCGAATGGAGAAATCCATCCTTTACTTTTCCTATTCATCAACTGTTATGCATAACCCTGCTTCTCTATCCATCTGTTATCCATCAATCTTATTGTTTACTGCTCAGTCGGTCTTGAATTACTAAGCCACAAATTCTGATATATTTCCTTTTTTAAGTTTTGTGCTTCTTCGCATCTTGCAACTTATCTTGTGTGTAATACGCCTAAAAAAAGAAAAACAGCGTGCAAGTAAACTTTCCTTTCATTCCCTAAAACCCAACATCCATCCATCCATGCATCCATCCATGCATCCATCCATGCATCCATCCATGCATCCGTAGCAGAGGCTGCGTGTCTTACCGGGGTAGAAGTCTTTGGATTTGGACAGTTTGATGGTGGCTCCAGTCTCTTTCTGCAGCTGGACGATGGTCTGACCTCCCTTCCCGATGATTGAACCCGCAGCATAGCTAGGAATCAAAACCTTCAGGAAGTACTCGCCTTCCTCTGCAGCAGGGAAACAGGAAACAGGAAGTCAGAAACAGGGAGCTACTGCGAATCATGTTTTATTTTTTTTATTACAAAAAGAAAAAAGCTGAAAAAGAAAATGATTAGAGAAGCTACAGTATGCATTATTATCAGTCGGACTTTTGTTTGAATGTTAGTTTTGCAGCTGAAGCTATTTTCCAAAGTGTCTTAGGGCGAGTAAAGCCTAAAAATAAATGAGAAGTTTGATCGTCTTGTTCGAACATGTGTGAACTGGAAAGTGTTCGTCAGTGTATCACATTCTGACAGAACAGCTGCGAGCCGGCGCTGCATCACTAAACCACAGCAGAATAATTTGTCTTTCTCTTCCGTCTCCCGACCGACCGAACGACTTCCCAAAGCCGCGTGAATCCACCCAATCACATCAAATGATGACTGTTATCCTTGACAACCAATTATTTCCATAATCTGATGATTTCCTGCCCCCCCACATCCCTCCTCCTCCCGCCATTCTCCGCCGTCCATTTACGCCAGCCCCTAAACACTCTCTCCAGATTGGTCTGATCTAATTTCAGTGCGGGGCCGGAGGAATCTGGTCCTCGTCTTGGCGCGACGGGAGCCGAGGAATATGCTGCGCGTCGGTTTCGTTATTAAAGCTAATCAGATTCAAACGATGCTTGTGGATGTGACGCCTTGTGAACGCATTACACCACATGCCTGCCATGACACACACACACACACACACACACACACACACTGATTAACATGTGCAGATAAACAAACGCAAAGCAGAAGCGTTCACATCACAATATTTCATTATTTAGGGCCATTTATCCTGCTAACATGGAGCTGCACCTGCACCGAGGGATAAAATGTGAGGATATGAAAAGAAGATCTGTTTCCAGCTCTGACCTCAGCTAAAGGAAGTCACAAAATATACATTTGTCTTATCTGAAGGATGGAAAGGAGGTGGCTGTGAAACAGAAAGAAGCAAACATTTGTCCTTTAAAGCTGCTAAAATGTCAACTTTAAGAGTCAGAGCCAGGTTCTATTTTCTCCTCACTTCATTCTTCTCTCCTTTCTTGTTTTTCAGACAGATACAAGTGGCATTCTTTGGTTTCCTCCTGTTTCAGCAAACACCAGTATCTGGTGCCAGAGCTCTTTGTAAACTGTATCTCTACTTTCTGTACTACAACAAGACCTGTAATTTAAATGAGCCGATAATAACATCAGAATACTCCATTAATCCTTTAAAGAAAACAGGTGTTTGAACATGAATTGAGGAGCTGTGTTTTGTTGGTAGAGAATAAAAAGTCAGAGCCGACTACTGTCCAAAAGATTTCTGCACACTTGGATTCGTGCAACGGTTCATGCTCCGACAAAAGCTCAAATATCAAAACAATGAAGTGGAACCACTGCACAAATTCAAGTGTGCAGAAATCTTTTGGATTTTTGATTTTTTCCGGTTACGTCGACAAAGACTCGATATTGAGGCTGAGCTGTAGTCCTCTCATAGTTAGAGCCAACTACTATAAAACCTCCAGACTGAAGCTTTTAACTCAGGGGTGAGAAACTCATTTTAGTTGGAGGGTAAATTAGGAGAATATTTACATTAAATGAACTATTCTTTGGGGGAAAAAAATAAATTTCTTATTACTGCTAATTAGTCCTGGGTCCATGTGTTGTGTTTTGTGTTGTCTTAGTAAAACAATGGACAAATTAGGGATAGTAGAGATTTTCATTGAAAAATTGCACTTTATACTCAAACTTTATCATTTCTGATGGAATTTGTTGCTCTCAATGCTACTACCACGACTACTAATAATATTATAGCAATAACAGCAATAATAATAATAACGACAACCTCATATTCGATGTAATAAATTCAGGAGCATCACAAACCATCCTGGTAAAATGATCACACTCTGCAGGTGAAAACACACTTCAACAAAAACCTCCAGTGGCGTCCCATTGTCAGAGAAATGGTGGATTTGCATGTGAATTAAAAGCAGACACAGTTACAGGTGTGTGTTGAATGACTTCTATAGCCTGACATTTTGGGATAAATGTATTCAGTTTTTAAAATCGGTTCATGTTTTTTATTTTGTATTTAAGCTTCAGAATTTGTCCTTCAGTTTTATTTTATTGCAGCCAGTATTATCCAGCAGGATGATAATTTACCACAGTTGTACCGGGGGAACAAACAACTAATTTTTATGTTTATGTGAGTGTGTCGTACTGACTTTTTACTGAATCGTTAAAGTCTTCGCTTGTTTTATAAATCTACTTTTCTATTTTTAAGAGCCTCCATAATTAAAAACAATTGGATCTTCAAAAATAAACAACATTAAAATAAAAAGAATTGATTTTCTACTAAAGAAATCGATAATCTCCCCCCTTCATGCTCGAAAACATTTTTAAATGAGCAATAATTCCAATAAAAAGCATTTTATTAGTCTTTATGGGATCATGAATCTAATAACATCTGCACTGCTCTGTCCATAGAGTCTGACACGGTTTTGAAGTTTTATCTCTCAGCTTCCCTCTCCCCTCCCCGGCTGCATTCTTCATTTGTGATAATCCAGGACACAGGACCCCAGGAGGCAGATTAAAATAGGATTATTGTTTCGGGGGACACACTTTCTCACAAGGCCGCGGCTCTTTGTGAGCGCCGCTGTTCTCCCGTCTGTTACCCAGGTGAACGGGCCGAAGACGATAAAGTCACGAAAAAACACGAACGCAGGTAAAGCAGAGACGACGTGGAACCAGATGGAAGATTTATGACCCCATTCAGCTACGCGGCCTCTTATTAAACGCCTTTTAATGGCTCTAACTCCATTAAATCCCCGAAACCGAAAACACGGAGGTGTTTGTGACACCTCCCTAGAAACACATTTAATTAGTAGAAGGACCTGCTGCACACCTACACAGGAGGTCGGTGTCGTTCTCAATGATCAGATCTCTGCAGCTCCACGAGTACAGTCATTGCACAAAATAGAAATATCAATAGTGCCTGAGAGAAAAAAAACAAAAAAAACAAAAAAAAAAACTTTCCTTCAACATCACCGGTGATATTACGTAATCTCAAACTAATGATTCTAACACCCGTGTTGCACCCACACAGGTGTTTTCACTTATTTCAGATGATTAGACTCGACCTCTTCTCACGACTGTGTGGGTAATTCCACACTAGGGCCACATGGGATCCACAGCAGAGATAACTCAAAGTGAGTGGATGCTGTCGGCCATGTGGCGCTCAAAAAAAAGAAAAAAAAAGAAAAAAAAAAAGACACGGACTTGACTTATTTTTTTGTTTTATTAACTGCCAAGTCAGACATATTCCAGAGCCTTCCAGTCATATCTATGATTTGTACGTTGACCAGATAATCATTTACAACTCAGAAAGTGTGTTACTCAATACTGTTACACGATTGCGGAATGACTGTAGCCGTGACCCAGTTGCAGACTTCACGTCTGAATATGTAACGTGTTCACTCTGGGAAATTCGCAAAAAAAATAAAAAAATAAATCGCGGATGATGGCGAGACGACTCCAGCAGTATGTACAGTATGTAAGCTCTAATGAGCAGTGGTTTGGTTTTATTGATGGGGAACAGCCCGCGTGGTTCATCATTTTTGCACCGAACTAATTTTTCCGACAGTGTCTGCAAAAAAATATTGACAGTGCACCCCAAACCTTGTGGTTCACGCTAATCGTTCATTTTCCACAATGGGATTCAGTTTCTTTCGGTTAATAAAAAAAAAATAAAAAATACCCATTAACCTCGTTTTCTCGTTTTTGTTTTTCTCAAACCCGTGTCTATCTGAAGGAGATGTGGTGTTTACTGGTGGGGCTCTGTTCTCATCCCCGAGTGTTCGGCCAAGTCAAAGCACGAGCAAACAGACAGGAAACCTGACACCCCCCTGACCTTCCTCGGCTCGGCTTCTAGTGATGAAACACAAAGTGCTCTGGAGAAAAAGTGACTTAACCGCCGTCTATCTACCTTTTTTTAATTTTTGGCCGATAAGGTGCAGCCCCTCTTTGTTAAAAGCTTCTGTTAATCTGAATTCTCGGACGTGCATTAGCAAGATGTTTTTTTTCTTCTAATTGTGACTCAATAAAAATGACCCTCCCTTACGAAACAAAGCTAAAACGGTTGTGATCTTCATCTGAACCTTCGCTCCTCTTCCTCCTCAGCATCCTACTGTCCATTCGTCTGTCTGCTGTCCATCTGCTTCTTATTCCCTTCATGTCTCCCTGGGCTAAACAAAGCTTTTGCTCCACATTTAAACGTGTCACAAGCAGAGCCACTTCTAAATGAGTTCAAACCTGTTCAGATGAGACGAAAACACGCTGGAATACTATTACTAAACTAAACTAAACTAAACACTAATTAGATTTTTACTCTGGATTTTATTTGAACAGTATTATCTGATCTGTATTAGTTGTTTCCTGTTTTATTTTTTCAAACTTTCCACACATCCCTGTTTACATCTTCTCCTCGGTCTCACCTCCCGCAACCCGTCAGTAATGAGCTGCAAATAGCAACAACAGTGATGCAATGCTTATTGTGCAGATTGAGTTCTTGCCGTCTCTGATTTTAGTGACGCTCACAGCACCACTTTGTCTTTGAGCTCGAGAAAAAAAACAAAAAACATCACATGATCCTGTCCTGAAACTGTCTTTTATTCTCTCCTCCATACCTTCCTCCCATCCCTTTTTCTTTTCTTTCCTCATGTTTCCTCCCGGCTTGTCTCCCTTCCTCCCGTTCCTATGCACCTCCCATTTTCTCCTCTCCTCTCCTCTCCTTGCTGCAGTGACCCACTTTGAGTACGGAGCCTTGGACTGACCTGCTTTAGATATAGGCTAGCTAATTATAACCAGCCCGTATTAATAAGGCAGGGGAATTGGTAAATACGAAACGCGCGCGCGCACACACACACAAATACAAAAGCATCCCGATCGCACACTCCAGAAACACCTCCTCCGCAAACAGATCGTTTCCGACGTCTCATAAACAAGCCTACACACCTTGGCAACATGACTCATCATGTATATGAGAGGATGTAATGAGTGACTCATGTTCATCACTTGTGTCTGTTGCATGGTAACACTTGCACGTTGCCATGGCGAGCATTAAATAAAAGGTATTTGTGTATAAATGCAATGCAAGAAATCTAAAATACAAAAACATAAACCTCCCGTGAACCTGTGAGTCCTGCTGAGAAACACAGATTTAAAAGTTTTATGTCCTGATTGCTCATATGAAGAGTATTTTATCACGGTTTATGTGCCGTGCAGTTGTAAAATAGCACTATCCCAAATTAACAACATGAACTCGAGCCTGTTGAGAGTTACGGCGTTGAGTTTGTTAACAGGGTTATGCAACACAGATTGAATTACACTTTGGAATCAAGCCTCTAGCAGCTTTGACATAACTCAATTTTCATAAACATGAACCAAAAAAAAAAAAAAAAGAAATTAAAAAAAAAAAAAAAGCTTGTGTTGCGCTATCTGCCTCTTCCTCCCACACCGCGTACACGCTGAATGGCACCGATTACGGCCAAGTTTTATCAACATTCCTCAACTTTAATCAGCTGGTTCTGTTTTATTTACACGAAGAAAAAAAAAACAGCCTCAGAGATGGAAGAGTGGGCTTAAAAAGCTTAAAAAGTGATAGATCTTCCTGGTTTCAAAGTCATAGCTCCTAAGGCTCCTTCATGATACAGTGGGACACAGGCAGCGTAACCTACGCACAGAGTTTACCTGGCGTCAGTAACCATTTATACTAGTTTGCGCCGAAACGCTGTGTCCTTTTTGCCAGGAGGATTCATTTTGCGGCTGAAACTTTAGAGTCGTACAAATGTTGTGTATCTCCAAACCTCATTAGTTAAACTTTCCTCAACGTGCTCCATCTTTATTGATCCAAAACAATCAATTTGAAAATTGCTGGAGATGGAGAAGCGGTCGGAAATATTAAAGCAGAAACACGCTACAACCAAGAGTCACAGCTCTTGCAGTCTGGGAAGGTGCACATCAGCTACCTAAGCTACAGCTAAGGTCTGCACAGAGTCTGCATTCCACCGTCGTTTTGGCATCAATTTAACGCGAAAGTCTAAACTGTCTATTATTGTGTGACATTAAAAAGTCTCTTGTGTGTCTACAAAACATCACTCAATGCGTTTGCATGCACAGCTTAATCAAGCTATGCTCAAAATTCGACTTTCTGAATGTGGTCCTTGTCCCAGTTTACATGCAATGGAGAAAATTGAATAACTGACGGGAACATGTCCTCCTCCACCACACTAGGTGGCGATAGGTGTCTTTTCAGCAGGTTGATACGGCCCCCTTTCGGGTTGACCTATTATATCATATAATAAAGAAGTGTCGTTAAGTGTCGTGTCAGACCACCATTTCAAACCAAATAATAAATAATAGTTCAGATTTCGTAATCTCGTACGTAATGTGTGCGTTATTTCTGGTGCACAGGAAGCTAACCCTATGGTGGTTCATTTACTGGCTCTGTTTACCTTCTTCTTCTGTGACTGGCTTTCTTGGATGTTTTTGTTCCTGGGTCATATGCCAACACAGCGGTTGTGGATCATGCACACATGTGTTGTCTAGTTCAAGTCTGATTGAGGCGTATATTTCCAATCTCATTATCTGGATGTCTTAATCGGATAATGAGAACTCTGATTTTAGTCGGAGTAACGTGTTCACATGCACTTAAGTCGTCCAGTTAAAGTCAGACTAAGGCGATAATTTGTCTGGTTTTTATTCACATGCATGTAAACATACTGAGTGACTCTGAGCTCTGCATTGTTTTGACCCAATTTGCACTTTATGAAGCACTTTGGTGCAAACACGTTTTCTAAAAAGGACACGGTGGAATCATTTTGACACTTTAAATATAATTCTTAGAAGCAAATAAAACTAAATCACACTTTTTTGTTTTTAAGTGGAGCCTGTTTGGTCAACTGCAAATTATGAGCCGTCTCGTGTTACTGGTGTCATCCCAGCCCGAGAAGATTGGTTGTAATTCTGCTAAAAGCCAAACCTCATTTATCTACATGTCACAGATTCAAATCCTAATTATGTGTAATTATACGGCACCCCTGCCTTCTAGTTCAACATCACACGGGTGCAGGTGAGACTCCGCCGTGCCAATCCATCCAAGCATAATGAGCAGCTCGGGGCTCCGCTAGTCATGTCTGACCTGTCGGTGTCAACGCTATCCTCAAAATCCAATAAAGGTCACGCATCGCTCACCCACGCGTTATTCCCTCTCACAGTTCAGCAAATTAAAAAGTGCTGGGGAAAGACTCCTCGTGGGCAGCTAAATGTCTCCAGGTCACCAGAAATTATTTATTCTTCTGAAAAGTTCTGGCAAAAGTTTTTTTTTTTTGGTTTGTTTGTTTGTTGAGACATCTGGGAAAATTTTAAAGTAACACAGACAGTGAAACAATTAAGGCTGTTAACAGCAGAAGAAAATCCGATGCCTCAGCACAATGTCAGGCTCATTGTTCTCTGCTACCATCTTCTGCACTTTCTGATATGAAGACTCATCGAAGATCCAAAAGCTCCCACATGTGCAGCGGCTCCGTCACGCTGACAGCGTAATGAGCATGTAAACTTTCAGTCCAAATAAGAACAAGAAAAGCTCCATAATTACAGCAGCAGTGATTGTTACTGATTATTTCCTACTGTTTTATCTGTCATGGTGCGGAGTGGGTTATTTTGTGGGATGCCCTTTAGGAAACGGTAACAACCTTAATGTCATAAACCGACAGCTCGGCCCATTCATAATGGAAAATTAGTTCTGGTTGTGGCTTTCTGTCAGGAGTTTCCCATCTTAGCCGAACAGAAAAAAACTCGAATGAGCCTCACATTGCTTTGATTACAGTTAACTTATTCACTTATAGCGTTTAAGTAGCTGGAGTCAACAATCATTTTATCTACAGTCGTCTGACCCTGAATACTGTATAAGCTGGTGAAACGACGAGGCTTCAGGTTCATGTTATCATAAAACCATGAAAGCGGAGTTTAATTCCTTTCCATGGGCCCGACACTCATCCTCACGACCATTTTCAAATTCAATTCTTCTTAACACGCATGGTGTGACTGTGTCACTGCGAGGCGTGGTGAAGATGGAAAGGTCCAAAAATTAAGACGAGAAGATCCTGAAGACAAAGATGAAGCCAAAAAAGATGCCGTGTTGGTTGTGTTTTTGAAAACTCCAATGTCAACCCAAAAAAAAACAACTTTTTTTTGCAAGTGTCGTCAGGCTAAAGTTGCAGCGATAACACGGACCCATGCAAATCTGTTTTACTACTAGTGTGGGATTATTCTACAATATTTACTCATAATGACAGTAAAATAGTCCATCCTTAGTCACTCTGTTGCATTAATTCCTCTCTGAACCAGTAGAAAATGTTGTGAACACGTGACTATGCATGAAAAACAAAAATAGCGTGATATAGAGGTTATGCACGTGACGCCACAACAAGCAAAGTCTCCATGTGACAGTTGAACATGGAGATTAGCAGCATTAGTTTGAATCACAGGCTTTAATACCGTCTAAATTATAAAATTAATTTCAAAAGAGGGGGAAGAGATTACTGAACCAACAGATTTGAAAAGCAGTCAGAGATATATTTTATATTTTTTTACAGATATCTGCTGATCGCTGCATTAGAAGAAACAACTGGAATCCAGACACAGAAACCTGGTGTTGAAATTCAATCGATCGATTTGGATCAATAAAAATGAAACACATCGAGGAACCGAGGAGGTTCAGAGATACAAACGTTGCTGAAAATGAACCAGGAAGTAAAAAGACTTTAAGTCTAAAAGATAAAGTGTATAAATGAATATGTTATGCCATGTCTGTCCCACAGTGCTCTAAAACTTCCACTTCCACTGCACGTATCAGACCACAACCATCCCAAAACACAGACCACAAACACACGCGCACGCTGACAAACAGTTTCAAGCAAATAAAGAAATTGAATATGTGAGGTGGAAAATTGAGGGGCTCCCTCTTCAAACCAGCGGCTGCTATAAAACGGGGAAGGTTGTGTTGTTTCATGCGTCTGCAGCTGAGTAAGTACAGGGTTCCCTACTGGTTGCTGTGATGAGGGTCTTTGTTTTCCCTCTGAAAAGTGTCTCTCTCACACACACACACACCCTGCGGTCATAACACACACAGGAAGTACACACATTTCCTTTACATGCCAAAAGGATTTGACAAAAAATATGTGCAACTGCGTGATGTAATGAGAATGTGGCCAATACACCACTCCCTGAAAGTCAGTCACGAAGGGAGCCAGCGAGCGACTGCGCTGGAGTTACAGAGCGGTCTGCATGCGTCCGGAGACCCTCGTGTTTAGATGCAACCTCCAAAAGAGGAACCAGTTGAACAAACTGTGCAAAAACCGTGTCCTTCTGTTCGTCAGGGGGGCAGTGGGGAGCAGGGAGGGGGGATCTGGAGGCATGGAGGTTGTTTATGATAAATAATAAATCTTTCTCCACCACAATATAACTGGATGGGTAAACAGTCCAATCTGTTGCTAAGGTCCCCGCAGACCCCGCCAGGCCCAGAATAGGCTCTCCAGGCTGGGGGATTGGGGGCTCAAATCCCGGGGATCTGGTGTCCACGGGTCTGCAGAGGCGGGGCAGGAAAGGCTGGAGAAACACAAATCCTCTCTCGTGTTCTGCCGTTGTCCCCGTTCGACCAACGCACGTAAAGTTGCCCCTTTGGTTTGAACGGTTTTAGACAGAAAAACATATTCTGAGTGTCGTTTTATGAAATTTAAAGGGCAGAAAAGAGGGTTAGGCTCAGGCCAGAGGACAGAGGTAGACAGTGCTTCATTCTACAAGATCATATATGGTAGAAAGCTGGGTATTAGACTGCACTGCTGGCAACCTCACTGGCGAGTTAACAATAATAATATTCTGCTTTGCCAGAGGTTATTTGAAAGGCTTTAACTCTTTAACTGAATTTATTGGTGTCACCAAACCTCAGTCCTCAGAAGTTCTGGCAGGATTTTCTCAGATCATAACCAGCGCCTGGTCTCAAACCTCAGACCTATGACGTAGCTCGATCTGCTGCGTCTTTTGTTCCTGCACAGCTCATTTAAAGAGATGACCCAGACATGAGATTTTCTAAAACCTAAACCAAAAGAATACAGCGACTAAACATAAGTGTAAACAACACTGATCTACATCCAGTTTGGGACCGGATGGTGGACTTTAATCGTGTTTCTGCCTGCTGCACCTTCATATAAGTCACCATCACGACCACAAATAAAAATGGTGGTAGCATTTTAGATTTAATGACTTACTGTGCAAATATGAGTATTAATTCCAGTTAAATATCTATATAACCTCTGAAAACCTAACGACACATACTTAATGTGGGTCAAATGTAAATATGAGTCCCACATGAGAGGGGGTGGTGGTGGTGGTGGTGGTAGCGGTGGAGGGGGTCTTAAGCGTAGCACTGTGAACACAGGCTGCCTTGGCTGATGAAAGGGGGCTCTGGTATGGAGGCTCTGAGCTCTGGGGACTTGGAAAATATTCATCTCCCCTAAGCAGGGAGAGTTTAGGGGGGGTTAGGCTTTGTCTAACACACCCCCCTCCGGTTCTCTTCTCCTTTGTTGGAAGGTAGCATTCATGCACACACACACACTCACATGTAAAGCTCTCCTGCAGTGAGGCTCTGACCAGCTGTCTTGGTTCTGAAAGATGGCCGTCGTCACTCGCGAACAGAGAGCTTTGCAGAGGGACGTTAGGAAGGAGGAACTCTCCCTATGTTTATGGTTTTACTCTGCATCTTCAGCACCGGAATTCATCTTTTACTCATCCGATGTAGATTTCAGAGAGCGGAAGAACGTCCAAATTTGAGATGATTTGATTGAGCAGCGGCTTTAAGGTCATTAAAATTCACCTGAATCTGTTAATGATCAAACACGAGAAGAGGAGCAAATAAATATCCCGGTTATTGACTCACTCACAATGAGGATGTCCTTAAAAAAAAAACGTACCGATAGACAGGAATTAATTTTTCTTTGAGCAGCTGTCTCTCAGAAAAATGGAAAACATCTTAATTTAAAGCGATCCCCAACTCTTCCTCTTCATAAAGAAAAATAATAGGCTGCACCTTTTATTTGAAAATAACTTGCAGCAAAAATAAATGATGGAATTGTAAAAAAATAAATAAAATAAAATACGGCTGCAACATTTGGCGAGATATCGAACAGAAAAAGAACAGACGACTATAGAGAAAGACACAAATTCCTTCACGTATTTATCACATATTCAACTGCGTGAGACGTGTCTGAAGAACAACATCCTGCTGCAGGAATTCGGTTTGAATGGAGGTTCAGGGGAGAACCAATCGTACGGCTCCTTGCTGAAACGCTCACTGTCATCGTGGCGTCTGCGTAGAAATCACAGCAGTCACGGTGGCTATGCTAACAAAGATAACTGAAGCAGACGCCTTCTTTCTCTGCCTCCTCTGTGTGTGTGTGTGTGTGAAAATCGGTCAGTATTGTTCTCGGACCAAGGCTATTTCGGAGGAGGGGGCCCTTTCCAGTCGTCCTCCCCACGTCGGCCCTTTTCATCGCTCCCTCATCCATATTTATCGCCGCCCCGCTCTCCTCACCTATCAGCGACCAGCTAGCTGTGACCGACGTCTCGCTCCACCAATCACAAGCCTCCCTTTGTGGGAATATTACCACCTCTCAGCGCCTTCACCCCACCCTGTACAATGGCTTCTTTTTTTTTTTTTATTTTGACGCAGTGGCTTAAAAAAAAAAAAAAAGAGGAAAGAGTGGAGAAGGAGGAGGAGGAGGAGGAGGAGGGATGCAGCTACTGGTGGCAGATTCCTGCCGATGGC
Source organism: Mugil cephalus (assembly GCF_022458985.1). NCBI lineage: Eukaryota > Metazoa > Chordata > Actinopteri > Mugiliformes > Mugilidae > Mugil > Mugil cephalus. The sequence continues at coordinate 3,472,223 of NC_061778.1, forward strand.
GGCTGCGAATCGATTGACAGCCTCGGAAACAGTTGCCGAGCGAGCGTCGTCAATGGCAGCCTGCGATTGATGAAACGGAGAGGGGAGGGGGGCGAAATGATGGGAGGACAAGAGGAGGAGGAGGAGGAGGAGGAGAAGAGTGCCGGTCGTGATGGTTTGAAGTAGAGCATGATTAGTATGGATGAGGAGGAGAGGAAGATGGAAAGAATGAAAGGAGGAGAGAGGAAAGAGGGAGCAGGCGAGGAGCGCTCAGCCTCACAAGTGAACAAAACAGGCGTGTCGCAGACGAGAGCGCCATGTTCTGCGAGACACCGAGGCTGAAGCACGGGGGGGGGGGTGAGCTTCCCTCACTTTTAGTTCCACAAACATCAACTCCCCGTGATGCGGGGAAACGTCTCAACACTTCTAATAACTGAACTTAAAAACGAGAACTTCTTCCTGTTGCAGCTTCAGCCACGTTTAAGGACCAAAGTCTCCGTCTGTCTCCGAGCGTTCGAAGCCAAATGTGAGGCGTCATCCGGAAACAGGACAGGTGATCGATGTGGGGGCTGTTGAGCCTAGTTTCGTAAAGGAAAAGACGCACGGCCAGAAAACGCAGGGATCAATACCATCAAAGGTCTCGTTCGGCCGGAGTGGCTTCACGTTAAACTGCATTTATGCTGCTCTTTCTTATTAAACTTCCTCTCAGCTTTTAACCACTAATGTCAGACATAAAACACTAAGCGAGCTGCACAACACACACGCACAGAGAAACTCTTCTGCTGTTTGCTAGTCTAGTCACCTAATGTCGCTTGGCAAGGGCATTTCAAGGCTCCCCCCTCCCTCCCTCCCTCCCTCCTCGCCTCCTTCCCTACACCGACTTGCCAGTCCTTCCATTTGCTAAATGAATGTATTATATCTTATAGGCAGGAGAGAAGGGATACATAATAAAGAAGAGCTTCTGACATAAAGTGATGAGACGGTTAAAAATGTCTGCACGCTCAGGTCAGTGCAAACTTCTCTCAGTGCTTGTTAAACCTGTAGGCGCCGCACTCACATGTTCCTTTCCTGACCACCTACATAAATATCGAAAAAAGAGAAGAGTAGAAAAAATAAAAAAAATAAAAAAACCACATCCAATTTATTTTGTTTGTGCTTACATAAGACTTCTTAATGGCTTATACAAGCAGGTTTTTTCCCTGAAAGCTGCATTTGTTTTCAACGGGCCGAATCTGAGTCACTTCTATTAGGCTGAAAGGCCGCTGCTGCCGGGGTATTGGAGGACCGGTTATATACAGTACGCTAAACAAATCAATCCGGAGACTGTGGTCTGGATGCCATTTGTGCAACCTGAGATGAATTCGCGTGTTTGATAAAAATGCAAAATTGCAAATGCATGTTTTTAGTTTTTCCAAAAAAAAAAAAAAAAGCTAAAAAATTAAATGTAAATATAAATGCATTAACCTTATAACCTGTGTTGGTCATAAATACTGCAGCCCTGTTTTAACCGTGCATCTCGGCTCTTATTGTTCTTCACTAATAAAGTGATTTAACGATTTATTTCCAGTTAAATAGCTTTAAATAGCCCCATTCATTCTGGCTGCTTGATAACAGGAAAAGCACTGAAGTCGAGGGCGTGAACTCTTTGTAGATTCAGAAGGTCTACAATGACATTTTATCATGTTGTTGTCATATACGATGAGTTCCCAGAAATGAATATCCTCTGAGGGAGTTCCTATTTTAACTGTGGTCACGGTTCAAATATAGAGAAAGTCCAAATATTCTGGACCCTGACGTCGTTACTCGCCACGTCCCTCGTGATGAAGCCTGACCTTGAAAATAATCAAAGTTTAAACATGTGAAAGCGAATCAATTATTAACAATGAGCTCATTAGACGCCTCTGATCGGATGTGTACACGATGAGAGGGGAGATTCCTTTAATAGCGAGGGGAAGCCTGGCCGGTCGGGAGGCTGGGTGAGGGGCAGGGGAGGCGCACTGATAAGAATGGGTTTGGACTGGTGGATTAGATGACGGGGGAGTGGGTTGTGGGGGTGGGTGGGTGGCGGGGGCCGTGAACAGCAGCTACTGCAGCCACTCATTGATCTTTCCGTCTTTAAGACCTTCAGCTTTTTATGAGACGTGGCTGTGATTTATGACCTGCGGGGCTGCAGCGCTCCCATGTTGTCCCGTATCTACTGTCTGACAGCTGACCGGCTCGTTCTCTATAACGTCGCTTGCCATTTTCTCCACACACACACACACACAAACACAAACACACACACTTGGACGCGAACCCTCCGGACGCTCAGTGGAAAAGTCCGTCTTCCGTCTCATCTTTGAATGAAGATCTGAATCATTCACGCGGCACATCTGATTGACATGAATGGAAAACGCTTGGCTAAGCTAAGCTGCAGCTGTTGGATATATAAAATTAAACAGCATAAAAAGAAACGACTGAATTTTTTGGGAATTTAACGATAAGATAAACTTTTCAGATTTAAAAGCCTTCTGCGCATGTTAAGTTTCGATCGTCCTGTTAAAAATGGGAAATAGATTAAAACGGCAGCTGCTGTTGAGAGACCTTTACCCCAGCAGCAGCTGCACGGTGCATACTGTAGCCATCATATAGCACACGTTAGGAACAGTGAGTGAACATTTCAACAATACAGCAGCAGTCAGAAACCCAAATGTCTCGATGGCATGGCTAGCGTGAGGTCAGAGGTCATCGGGACTCGTCTGTGCAGTAATGTCAGGCACCATGACAAAAGAAACACTGAATTTGTATAAAAAGCATGACAATGGATGTTATGGAGCTGGTAACATACAATATAAAGAATATCAGCATGCAACATCTTGAGTCATGAGAATATGATATTGTTAAATGTTAATCCTATTTAAATGTCAGGCCAGCTCTTTTTCTTTTTTTAAAACAAAAGGACCTAAAATTTAGATTCAACTCTGCAGAATTTGGCCTTTAACACCACATCAAGTTATATGTTATAACTGTTGAATCAGTTCTGCATTTAAAAAAAAAATATATATATGTATATATGTTACAATAAAGATTATAAAAACAAGTAGAAGATCAAAATCAAAGTCCGTCTTACCATGAGTCTCAGTTTCTTGGTGAGGGAATACAATGCCTTCAGTTTCAAAAAGGGGCTGCAGGAAGGCCACTACAGAGAGAGGAAGCACAGGGGTGGGGAGTGTGTGGTGTAAGCTAATCATACAGAGACACAACCATAATTATGATCTCTAAGCAGCACTTTGACCTCGAACTTTAAAACTGCAGCCTGAGTGCAGCTTAAAAAATATAAATACAAAAACACGTCGGAAAGAAACTGTCTTTTTGAGTAAATGTTTCTTCTGCATCTAGGGCCAGAAATAATAAAAAACAGTTGCTGAATCTTATTATTAGTAAAATAAAATTGCTACTTAAGATAATTACAACATCGTCATCCAAATAGTTCAAGCTGTAAATATGAGTCATATTAAAGATCATCAAGACCAGATTCTCAAATAACTGCAACAAAAAATACAAATAATAAACAGAATAGGATCGTCACAAAAGCCCTGCAGCCAAGCTCTGACTCCTCTTTGTTGCTTATCTTAAGGGGCTGGGGTGAAGTGTGTGTTCGTTTGTGAGCGACTTCATTTTCGACCAAATCTTATCCGACCATCAGCCTGATGCTGCCGCCGGCCGAGGGGAGGGGAGGGGAGCGTGGACCCGGCAGCAGTGCCTCTCTGCCTGAGTAAAAGTCTGGCCGGCTGAGCTCCTCATCCTCATCATTCCAACCTTTTCATTTGTCTAAATGGACAGGCTGCCTGGCTGCTACGCAGGCGGGAGGAAGGTCCCCCGGGGGTGTTGGTGTTGGTAGTGGTGGTGGGGGCGCTTTGGGTTTTTATATACAGCGAGGAGGAGCCTTTAATGCTCCGAGTGCTGCATTGATCTGCAGTTAAACGCCGCTGGTTAACCTGCAGCTCACCCCTCCTAACTGGACTGGTACCGGTGGGGCCTAAAGAAGCTGTTAAAAATGACTGTCCTGCTCTTTGGGTACAAATAAAAACACTCACTGATCCTCACGACTCTGAGAAACTGCCACCAAACACTAGTTTTTATTTTGAATCGGGCCACCTGTCACCGTGCTCTGAAAGGGACAGGGCGCTCTATGGATCTGCGTGATATTATTTTTGAGTCATAGCAAGTAAACAACACACAAATGCATCATCCGAAAAGTGTCACGAGACAAATTAAAAAAAAAAAAAGCCAATTAGGCCGAAGTTGCTCTGTAATAACCTGCAACAAAACCTGCTGCAAAATAAGATTCACTTTATTTCTGCATATTAATATTTTATTGATATGAATTTCTGATATTTCACCCGGCCAGTATTACTAAACACTGTGAACACGGTGACATGAAACACATTAAAAGTGCTTAATTATTAATTTTGTAGTAGTGTGTTTGGCCCCGGTGAACATAACGTTGAAGAAAAACACTGAATACTTCGACATGAAACAGCTGCATACGACTTCCAGTCGCATACGGTGTAACAGTGAGCCGATCAAATCACTACACGCTCACAGGGACAGTCAGATTTAACAGCCTGAACTACAGGGTTGGCTCCTAATTAGGTCGTTTAAAGGTATGTTAAATGTTGACCATGTCTTTCGCTGCTTTGCACCTCGGTGTCGTGTGAGTTGACACATTTAAAGGAGTATTGTATGTCCATATGTCCATGATGGGGTGCATGGCCAGGAGAGGCTACTGATGGTTGTAATGCCGGGTGATGGGAATGCTTGGCGCATGACAGCATGTAAACAAAAACCAAATATGGTGATTACCATGGTGACATATCCATATTTCATCAAACCAGAGAATCATGAAGAAACATCATCTGTGACGATTTAGTGAGAGGGGGAAAAAAAACTCCCTCCTACCTGCAGGATGTTAAAATCAGGACAGCAATGCATGATTAAAGAAATAAATAAAATAAAATACAGGCTAGCCTCCTGCCACTGACATACTGCAATAACAGAGACGCTGTCGCATTCTGAGCTCCTCTGGATCCCCCTGCTCTTTCTGGCTCGCCGCGGGCCTGCTGTTATTACGGGTCTGCTTGTTCATCCGCTTGTGTAATTGTACACAAAGCGGCGACGGTGGCTGATGTGTGAGATTATCACAAGGTCATCCGTCGACGGGATGAGACCCCGCGATCACGCACCAGCCTGATCTGGCTTTCACTTGTTTACATCCTTATTTTTCCTCCAGCATGGCCGCTGTGGCTGCGCGTAAATCTCAAGACGCAATAAAAAAAAAAATAAAGATGATAATAAAATAAAATAAAAATAAAAAAAACAGCCGATTCTGCGGATCTAAAGGAGGCTAAATCATTCAGGATGTGCGAGAGGGGAACCGACGTCTTCCCTCCAAATCCCCCCTCAGTCCCTCTCATTGTTTCCTTTCCATCAAAAGCGGCGACCCGTGACTATTTTAATGCTGATGGAAAATGACTGTCGCTCATGACGAAGTCGATAAAAACATCCCCTCTAAATATCAGTTTCATCTACTAATCTGGGCTCGTATCGCGCCGCTGACTGTGTGTATCAAGAATCAGATCAACCTGCTCTCCTTTCTCCCTGCTTGCTTGCTTGCCTGCCTGCCTCAGGACGAAGCAACATTCACCGAAACCACAACAGCTTCCCGCATCCCCATCGCGTCTCTTACCTCCCGTGTTTGTGCGTTTTGTGCTGCTGGCCTCCGTTGGGGTCTCCAGGGGTCTTTTACGCGAGTCCGGGGGATCGGACTCCATGTGTGGTTGTTGATTGTGATGATGAGGATTTGTGAAAATGCCGTTTTGCTGTACTGCTCCGCCGGCCATCATTTTCGAGCTTGCTCTTGGATGCTTAAGCTGCGTTTGCGTTAAAATCCCCCTTTTCCGTTTTTTTTACGCAGCGTAGCCGTGCAGATGAGTCCTTGGAGGAGGCAAAGGCGATTTAGGAATCGGAAAATACGCTTCTTGCGGACGGGGTTAGGCTAAGCTGCGCGTTTCTCCGTGGTGCGCCGTGCGTACAGAGAGATGCTGCGCAGGGAGAGAAAGAAAGAGCGGCGGATGATCGGCTCGGAGAGGGAGAAAATCCGAAACCTCTGCAGGTCTTCTAGGAGAGTCTTCTAGGCTACTAAAAACGTGCAAATGGCTCGTCAATCTTCCATCAACCTTCAGATATGCGTGCTAGGATATGTGTATCATTCCGCTGCAACCAGTACTCATGTCAGGCAGCACAGGATGGTGGCGCTCCTCTGCAACAGCCAGCGAAACGGAACAATAAATAAAACAAAACAAAAACACAACCGAAAGACAAAGAGGCGAAATCAACCGAGGGAAGAACGAAAGAAAGAAAAAAAGAAAGGAAAGGTCGGTGAAGCAATAATAATAATAATGATGGTACAAAAAAAAAATCCGATGCGTTATTGGTAGGCTATGAGAAATTCTGTCTTCTTGTCCTGTCCTGGCTCCAGTCGTGAAGACACCCAGGGGTGACGGGTGGGTGAGGAGGGTCCGGAGACGTGGAGCTGGAGGAAGACGCAGAGAAAGAGACGTTTTGTCCTGCTCGTTCTCTCGGTGAAGATGCTGCAGTCTTGCGTTCAGAGCATCCCTTCTCTGACTGGCTGCTGGAGGACGCGCAGGGGAGCGGCTGACGTCACGGGGCCTTGAGATGCCTTCACGTCTTCCCGTAAAGTCGGCATTCCCTGTTATTTTTTAACGTAAATACTCAACTTTTCTTCTGCTTTACCTCTTTTAGTTAAGACTTGAAAACAAAGTATTACCCCCAGGAACGCGTTTTCTATTTTGCTCTGCTTTATTGCATGTTACTGCTGGACGGGGGCGACAGCCTTCACTACATCCTACTGACCATCTTCCACCAGCAGTTTTAGTTTTATTTAGCGAAGAAGAAGAAGTAAATGCACAGTTAAACAAATCTGCAGTGAGATGGACTAAACGGCCTTAAACTGGAAATCTGCTCACATGCGCACCAGTTTAGGGATGTCTTATTTTCGACGACACGCGAAGGCATCACGAGAGAAAGTGAGAGAGGGAGAGAGAGGGTGAGATACGCGATTGGCCGAGGTTGTGTTTCTCCAGCACAACGCGGAGGACTGGGATGTGCGCGGAGTCACATGACGGACAGGAGAGGATGCGGCGGCGGGTTCCTGCTCCGTTACAACAGCGGCGATTGCAGTTGAGACCGAACGGGGCCCTGAACGTCCCGCTGCGGCTGTTTGAAGGTCTGATGCGATGCCTGTCAGGAGGGGGCCAGGGGAGCTGCAAACACGCGTGGAAATGTGCAGGGAAGCTCGCCTTCAGGTCTCTGGGCTTCAGTAGAAATATTAGAAATCAGCAAGAGGAATCTAACTTGAGAGTTTGGAGGAAGTTTATCATTATTAAAATAAATTAAATTTAAGTCCTGACTCACTAGTATGTTTTAAAAAGAATTTAGTTAATATTTGTGCTAACCTGCCTCATTAATTAAGAGCCTTAATGTTTAAGTCCTAAGATCTTCTGTGATGACCCTGAGGCCTGTTCAACCTCTACCTCCAACAAAAACAACATAAAGAGAGAAAATCTGACAAACCTGGTAGCTATGCATGATCATGATGTAAAAAAAAAATAAAAATATATAATATATATATATATATATATTAATAACGACTGCACTACAACACATGAATCATGATGCATGACTAGCCGGCCCATCTCACCTGTCCCCTCGGCTGCTGTGTGACCCACCTGTGTGTGCTGCGCTTGACATCTCTGCGTCGCTCTGCCTGGGTCTGAGGAGGGATCCTCCGGCACTGTGAGCTGTCTGAGAGCTATACCCGCCTCAGTATTTCTCTCTCCCTCTCTCTCACACACACACGCACACACACACACACACACACTCTCACACATTTGGCATATTCTCACACACACCCGGAGAGACACGCAAATACCTTCTACTGCCTCTCTCCGTCTCTGTCCGGTGCTCTACAGATGCCATACGCCCTTAATGCCTCCTGTAGACTGTAGTCAAGGTGACATTGTCCTGCTTGTGCACACGCTTGAGCACACACACACACACACACACAGTCACGCAGAGCGGCTATCTAACACTACTTCACATCGTCATGAGAAGCACTGGTGAGCCAGTCTCCCGCTCTGGATATACGTGGCAAATCCAAGGCAGATGGATCCCGAGCTGCAGTCAGAGACGGATCCTCCAGAAAAGGCCCAGACGCTAGTCGTGCTCCGTGGAGCATACGTGTGCAGCAGCAGTTTCAGCTGGACACATGCACAGTTTGGAGAGGGGGGCAAAATCTGTTGGAAGCTGAACTTTGAGTGTCCCGCGCGGCCAAATTGTCCGAGCTGCCGTTTGCTGCAGCATATGGAAAAAGTGAAGTAACCCCATAAGCAGTAAAGCACACAGACCAGCAGCATTCTTGAGTTTTTATTAGGCTGGGGGTATGAGCAGATGTTAGTAAGATGGGTTTCAGAGATTTGGTGCTGCAGACTCTTAGCTTAGCTTTGGACAGTGACCCCATACAAGCTGCTTTCAGACTCGCCGTAAAACTCTTCCAAACGCCCCGTGCGATCTGGAAGAGGAGAGGTTACGGCATTAACTCAGCTTTTCCCCACTATGTCATAATCGAAATGCAAAAAGCCCAAGTGTGGCCAACAACAAATATTACTCAGAGTTCCACGTGAATTTTCTACTCATGGAAACGGTTAGGAAGAGGAACGTTTCCAGTGGTGCATTTTCGTTTCAAAGTCTGCAATTCCCAGTTAAAAATGTTTGGTAGTGACTCAAAATACAAAAGGAGGGAAGAGGAGCCGGGACAGGAGCCAGCTGGAGTGTCAAACCTCAAACCTCTCACGTAGCAAAACAGCTCTTAGATTTGACCTAGAAGGCCAAACAAGCAGTGAGATGAGCCCAAAAGAAATTTTGTCTTAAATCAGATCAGATTTGTAATTTACAAAAAAAAAAAAAAAAAAAAAAAAAAAGCCTCTTGTTCTTTTGCCCTCAGATAATTCAATTGAGACTGGATGAAGTCAGATGAGTTCTTGTTTATGTGTGACCTGCTCACACCTGCTTTGTTTTCCCTGCATGGTTTGTTAAATGTACATACGGTATAGTATTCTGCTTGTTCCCCTGGGTTATGTCTGACTGCAGCTAAATGGAAATTCAGGATGTAAGATTCAGCTGTGATCCTTACAGATGGCAGGACATTGGCGCCACCTGCTGGCAGCCCGATGCAAGAGCAGCAGCATTCAGTGTCCAGTTTTCACCCTGGTTTCACAGAACTTATTTGCCATTTACTTTTTTTTTTTTGGTCCTTAACAGTTATGCATGGGTAAAATAGCAGCATACTTTACATTCTCTATTTGTTTGTTTAGCATTTACAGTATATACAGTATATGTTTGTAAAGATCCCTAAATAATTACAGTACATATATGTATTTATTTCCATTTGAAATATTTTGTATAACACATTTTACGTATCTGTAACAAATTTCAAATAAGTTTTTGTGCATATATTTGTAAAGTTTTCTTGCAGTGTCTTCTCTGCAGGATCACCAGAATAGTTTAAAATACTATTTTCATATGATTATAATTTGTTAAATCTCTTGCCAAATATGCAAAAGAGTATGCAAAAAAAAAAGGGGGGGGGGGGGATCTAATTTCTTTCCTCCTTCGCCTCATCAGCAGTGAATATAAAACCACCTCTGAATGAAGTGTTTACTTCTAAATGTTTGCAGAGACACTTAAGACAGAGACGCTCTTGTCCACATCAGTGCCGTGCCAACAAGCTTCCACTAACGGTGTAAGTGAAGGACTTCTCTGTGAAGCCCGGTCTGTATCCTCCCACTTCCACTTATGCATAATTGTCCTCCCACCCGGTACTCATTCAATTTTACAACGAAAATCAATAGCAAAGTCAATGGAGAGTAGGAGGCCGGACCACTCTGTGAGATTGAAAGCAGACAGATGTGATGCGCTCCTCTTTTACTTTTGTAGCTGCTGACCTCACTCGTGCCATCATACTGAAGATTTATGACTGAAACTAAAACGGTCCGACCGCAACAGAGAAAACTGGATTACAGCGCTGCGTTATTTATAAAGACTTAATTGCCGATCCAAATAAGTGCATAAGTATTTTTAGAAACTTCTGAATCAAAGCAGCGTGCCAGCTGGCTCTGGAGGAAAGAGTTTTTTAGACCAGATACTCTCCAATGAGGAGGGAGGAACATGAGCACGATGTTCAACAACTTATACATCGATGGAAGAGGCCACAACCTATAAGCATGAGGGCTGATTTGCTTTATTAATTCAAAATAGATTAATTTAAACATCCCTTCTTGCGTATTCTCTTGTATGTAGCCATACAGATAATCGTGATAACTCAAAACAGATACAAACTGAACGCCAACATTTCCTTCCACAAACGAATGTCTTCTCACTAAACTGCAGCAGAAACCTGTAGGTGCGTGCGTTATGGTAATTCTGGACAGATGGTGGGGGTCGGCTGGGTGAACACCCATCATTCCACCACGTCTGGTGGAAGTTTATGAGCTTTCACATAAATCTAAATTATTCTGTGCACGCTGGGAGAGCGTTCGCACATACACGAATTGGAGAGCGGCGTTTGGTCGTTTCTCTACTGTAAGTGATGTTTCTGGAGATTCAACACATCTGCATCTCAGCCGGGTTATCTCTTAAACTGAAGCTTGCTGTCGTTTTATATCAGTTAGTTGAGGAAAACGTAAATGTAGAAGAGAGGGAAAGAGATGGTAAATGAATGAGGAACGAGAATAATTCAAGCCCTGGGTCCTGCTTTTGTTCCTTTGACCTTTGAAACCCCCCGAACACGACTTTCCCCTCTCTCTGTGACCACCTGATATGAATTAACATGAGCAGAGCAGTGAACTGTGACGACCGAGGGCTGTTCCACTTGATTAATTGCGGTAGGAAGCCAAGAGGCAGGTAAAGCAGCTAGTATTGCACAGTGAATTTTGAGCAAAAAATGACAGATTTTCATATTAAAATATGACTTTTCCAGGTCTCCTCCTGAGAGCAGATGATGGAAAGGGGGAAGTCGAGTGTTTGGCCGGCAGCCGCCATCCGAGCCTTTGTTCTCCAAGCAGCAGACTGACGTTCATGGACCGAAAACATCTGGTCAGGAGCGCTTCTGTAATGATCCCTTTTGCTCAGTGAAACTGAAATTAGGCGTGCTGCATTAGAAGACCTAATTCTGACATCACTAATGTCTCAGCACCTACAGCTATGCAAAAATCTTGAAAATCCATTAGGGACCTGGCTGTAGGCGAAATAATGAATGTCTCCATACAGCAGATTTGAAAAAGAGATGTTGGAAAAAGACGCATGTTTCCAGCACAGAGATCAGAACATGAAGCTAAACTGAACAGAGATGGTTTTCTATTTGGAATTAGAAGCTTTAATACACACAATAATTACTGCCATGTTTGTGATGTGTGCTGCTCATATTAAGAATCTACACTCACCGGCCACTTTATTAGGTACACCTTCCTAGTAAAAGGTTGGACCTCCTTTTACCTTCAGAACTGCCTTAATTCTTGGTGTCATACTTTCAACAAGGTGTTGGAAACATTCCTCAGAGATTTTGCTCCATATTGACATGATAGCATCACTCAGTTGCTGCAGATTTGTCGGCTGCACATCTATGATGAGAATCTCCCGTTCCACCACATCCCAAAGGTTCCTCTATCTATCAGATTGAGATCTGGTGACTATGGAGGCCATTGGAGTACAGTGAACTCATTGTCATGTTCCAGAAACCAGTGTGAGATGATATGAGCTTTGTGACATGGTTCATTATCCTGCTGGAAGTAGCCGTCAGAAGATGGTCCACTGTGGTCATAAAGGGATGGACATGGTCAGCAACAATACTCAGGGAGGCTGTGGCATTTAAACCATGCTCAGTTTGTACTGAGGGGCCCAAAGTGTGCCGAGAAAATATCCCACACACCATTACACCACCACCACCAGCCTGAACCATTGATACAAGGCAGGATGGATCCATGCTTTCATGTTGTTTAAATCCTGACCCCGACATCTGAATGTAGCAGCTGAAATCGAGATTTGTCAGACCAGGCAACGTTTTTCCAATCTTCTATTGTCCAGTGTTGGTGAGCCTACGTGAACTGTAGTCTCAGTTTCCTGTTCTTAGCTGACAGGAGTGGCCCCCGGTGTGGTCTTCTGCTGCTGTAGCCCGTCTTCTTCAAGGTTGGACGTGTTCGTGTTGTGCGTTCAGAGATGGTATTCTACATTCCTTGGTTGGAACCAGTGGTTATTTGAGTTCCTGTTGCCTTTCTATCATCTCCAACCAGTCTGTCCATTCTCCTCTGACCTCTCACATTAACAACTGCTGCTCACTGGATATTTTCTCTTTTTCAGACCATCCTCTGTTAAACCCTAGAGATGGTTGTGTGTGAAAATCCCAGTAGATCAGCAGTTTCTGAAATACTCAGACCAACAACCATACCATGCTTAAATCCCCTTTCTTCAGCAACTTGTCTTGATCACCTGTACATGCCTAAATGTATTGAACTGCAGCCATGTGATTGGCTGATTAGCCATTCATGTTAACAAGCAATTAAACTGATGTATCTAATAAAGTGGTAAGTGAGTGTCTATTTGTGCACATTACTGTGAACAAATGGATCGGTCAAACAGCAGGAACATATTTTCCCCTCGAGGATCAATACAGTATAACTAATTATTATTAAATATGAATAGAGCTACTTCATTCTCTAATGATGATATATTACCTCTGTTAAACTGTTTCTGAAGTGACTGCAACAAACATCTCCTCAGCTGCTTCTACTAAAGGATCGATTATTCTTCCTCTGCCTGTTGGAGTTTCAAATAAAACTGAATTCAAGCCGAGACGATTCAGTTTTCTCTGGATACACTAGATGGTGCTATTGTCCAATTTTAAAGATATTGTCTCCAGAAGCTGAAGCGCAGAGTCGGATCTTCAACAACTCTACATGTTACAATTATTGTTATTGTAAGATTTTCCAAAAAATCCTAACAAACTTCCTGTTGCTGTATTACCTTAGTATGATCAAGTAATAAACGGCAGATTGAGGCTGCTTTAGTATTGCATTTTTACAGACACTTCTAGCTAAAGGTTATTCTGTGTTAGAATTAAAAGTGCATCATATTCTTTGAATAAAGACAGAATTTGGAGCGTTATTTTTAACCAAAACCAGCTGCTTTACAAACATCCTTTCACCGTGTCATTGTATATTATTTGAATTCTTTATTTAAAAGGCTAGTTCTGATGAACCAAATATTAATTTTACTTTTTCATCCTGAATAATAATGTTTTCACTTCAGTTCAGTTTCAGTTCAGCTATAACAACACAAACTGCCTCGAGGCGTTTTACTTAAAAACAGCCTGAAACCTCTAGAACCAGCCTGAAGGCGACGGAGGCAACGGGAAGAAACGTTGAGCAGAGCAGTTCAGCATGAAACTGAATTGAATTAAAAACATCATTATTCAGGATTGAGAGTAAAAGAGGAAGCAGATAATTCTTCATCCAGGTAGGAGCAATGAATACTGGTTGATGAGTCCACAGAGATGTATTTTGATTAAGACTGATTAAGTAAATTAAGATGATCACGTTTTTTTTTTTCTTATTTAATGTTAAAATCTTCCACTCTCAGCGTATACGAGTTGTAAATAAACACAATTTCCTCTGACACAGTAGTTTCAGTCCTATAATGACCTGACATAGCATGAGCATGTGCATTGCAGAGATGCAGCTCGTCAGCCATCTTTAGGAGGGAAGGTAAACAGGACGGTCACGTACACGATATTCTTTTACCACGTCGGTTTGTTTGTTCAGCATCTGTCCAGCCTGGGTACCGTGAGAAAGCTGCTTATTATTGGTCGTACACAGAAACAAACACAAACCTCTTCTCTGTTCTATATGGAGCCCAGAGTCTACTTCCGCCACTCATAAAGCCACAGTCCAATCAAGGGTGCACGCAGGTCAGGGTTTGATGAACATGCTGCATGTCAATCTACTCAAACGGTAAATAACAATTGTTGTCAAATGACTATTTTTGAAGTAGTTATCTGTGTTTTATATATATTTGATGTGCAGTAATTGTGTTACTACTAAGGTCAAACTCCCATCAGCTTGTAAATTAGTGCAGAATCGTTTCGCTCAGAGAAGCAAAATCACCTCAAACTGCTGCAGAGGTTCAGAGAATCAAAAACCAAGAACCGTGACAGGAAGTGCACGTTTCCTTAAAATAAAACTCATCTTCCATCGCCTGAATGAGCGTCCACGTCCAGAAACATGAGCCCAACACAGACCAAACAATATAATTGCATCACTTGCTGAAAATAAACCTGGTTATTGGTTTAGCGATTAGATCATTCTGAACTGAAAATAAACCGAGTCATTGGGCAGCAAATAGCTGGAGCCCCGTCCAGACAGAAACGAGAGCAGAAAAGATGAATTTAGTCCGTAAACAGTAAAAAGATGGGATGAGATTTCTGCCCGTCTCGCTTACGGATGATGGAGGCGGTTTGTTTTCTCAAGCTGATGCTGTTTACTCCGGACGTTCTCCTCCGTGCCCACTGGTTTACTCTGGTCCAGTCTGGAGATGAACCCTCTGCTCCTCAACACGTACTCCAGCTCTGTGCACAGAAAACCAGGAGCTTCTCTCTCTCTCTCTCGTCTAGAAATATAACAGGTTTTAAATGTTTTTAAAGTTTAAGCTGAAGTGAGTGATCTCATGTTGTTATGCAATGGTTTGTTCAAACTGAGTCAGATTGTCGGGTTGATACATGTCGGACTCGATGAGTGAAGATCTCTAACTGGAGTTTAAAAGAACTTAGTAGTCATTATTATTACTTTTGTATAACTCTGAAAATAAAGTATATAAATTAATTGGGTTATATCCTTAAGTGACTAAAACTTTTAGAAACTAGACAACTGAAAAGTCTCTTTTTTTGTTAGCTTTGTTTTAAAAAAAAGGTACTGGAACCATGCATATATATAGATTCATTATTTTTTTTTTAGTCTTGATCATTCAATTTAAGCCTTTGTCTGATTTTTTCAGTTGTTATGTTTATTGCACAAATTGTAAGTAAAGAAAATCTCCTCCCCTGGTGACTCTTACTCGCCTTATTGTCACAGATCACCCACCATCACGGGAAGGTTCCCAATTTATATTTCACAATTTTTGTCATTTAAACAGAGTTCGGGGAATTTATTATTTATTAATTAAATTGAAAAAAATATGTAAAAAAAAAATATTTATTAACAGAGCAACAGCACCAAAAAGTCAAATGAAAAAACTAGAATATCTCTAAATGGGCTGATTTATTACAGGAATCACATCAGCCAAACAATGTTCAAATAACTCAAAGGGACAAACGGCGAAATCGTACAGAAAGGACTGTAGGACTGTGTAGTGCAGTGTTTGTTGTTATAGATTCAGATTTTTTTTAATTTTTTGTTATATTTTTCAGTAGTTGGACTTTACTCTCTGGTTTTATTTGGAGTCTGTTAAAAAACACCTGAAGTTACTGAAGTGAAATGTTCTGGTTGGAATTAAAATGCAGCCTTTCGAGTGTAAAAGGGAAAAGTTTTTTGAGTGCTTTCATACGGTGATATATTCTACTATCTATCTCAGGTACAAACTGCAGAATCTTTTCATTCAGTAAATTTGAAAAGTTGAAAATGTTCTTTGATTTGAGTGGCAGCTTGTCATTAAGAAATGAATAAAGGGTCCTGAACCCAGACCAGAAGAACCACTGATGTACAGACTAAATAAAGTATATTGTAAATGTAATCGTAACTATTTAATCGGTATCATGCATTTGTTAGTCCACCCACCAGATTTCACCACCAGCCTCCACTGAGGCTGCCCACACCTGCTAATGTTAGATGTAGTTTAATTTGGCCATTTCTGTCATTTCACTTCGGTTTGTCTTTGTCTTGTTTCCTGTTTTTGTTTGTTTTAATTGATTTTTATAGAGTTTTTATAATGTACTGTTGCTATCCTGACCAGGTCCCTCTTGAAAAAGAGATTTTATATCTTAATGAGACAACCCTGCTTAAATAAATTATTATTAATCCAGCCAAAGAACTTCGGAATTAAATCAAATGCTTGACAGCTGAAAAGTTCTGCAAGTATTAAGAAAAAACAATCTGCCTCCAAGCTCTATCTTAGTAAAACAAACTAAATTACATTATTAAAAAAATATATATATTTAAAGCTGGACGGTTCTAATGAAACATACACCGATCAGCCACAACATTAAAACCCCCCTGACTGGAGAAATAAAAAACTTGGCAGGTCATTGTTCTGCTGGGAAACATCTGGACCTGGGACTCATTCACGTCGATGTTACTGTTACTTAGACACGTAACACGCACCTAGACCCCCCCCCCCCCTCCCCCCGCCTCCACAACACAGCAATGACACGCCTCGATGGCAGCAGCCATCCCCAGCAGGATGCAGCCTGACACACACACACACACACACACACACACACACACACACACACACACACACACAAATACACTTTAGGAAAATTACTGACTGATGGGAATGGGATTATTGACCTCTACCTTGGCTTGGAATGAGTCAGGATGTTTAGATCATTTACCATTTCCGAGGGATTTTGATTTTTACTGTAAATATAACAGGAACTCTGATGGGAACCAGCTTTTATGAGGAGGAGGGCGTGATGACATGGGTGAATAAGCGAGCCCGCACTACGCACTAGGCCAGAGCCAGGGTGTGTCATTTTACGGAGGAACTTCGTCAATGGAAGTATTCAGGTTATTGTTCTGAAACACTCCTGAGTCACAACAATTTCTCGAATAGAAATTGACTCAAGAAATTCACTTGAAGATTAACAATACTTTTTTTTTTATCTTGGTGTCCGTTTGCAGAATCACATTGTGTTGCTGCGAGATTCAAACTTTCCGAGAGTTTTCGGGTCCAGTGTCTCTCAGGGGACCAGCGTCATGTGGGCGTAGAAGCTGCAGCCGGGACTGAACCAGGGAGCAGAACATGTAGGAGGAGGAGGTGTTTCAGGTTTATCCTCTGGCTGAAGCGATCGATGGTTAATACAGTTCTGGTAGAGGTTTATTAAAGCTCTGCTGCTCTACGGTTTGAAAATGTTGCACTATATATTTGCTTCATGAGACAAGAAGGATCCGTTATAGTTAGACTCATCGTCCAAAGGCAGGAGGTGAAAGATTTAAATCCGACATGTTCTAACTGAGCTTTAATTTTATGGAAATATGCGTCAGGGATGGATGACAACATTTAAAACGGGGGGAAAACAGGTGTCCAGTTTTTATTTGTTGTGACTGAGCGAACGTTCAAGTTAAGCTATGCACCACAGACATGTTTATGGAGAGCTGGTTATACGCAGACCAGCCATAACATTATGACCACCTTCCTAATATTCTCCCTTGCGCCTGATCAGAGAACAGACGTGGGCCTTTTGAGGGTCCCTTTGGGTTGTCCCACAGATACTTGGATCAGTTTGGGAGTTGTTCCTAAACCATTTCTGTGTTTGTGTCTGCGTTAGACTGCATTACTATTACTATTACTATGCATTTCCCAGCAGAACAGTGAATTGTCACATGACGGTCGATGTTTTTTACTTCCCCACCTCCTCATAAAGTTGTGGCTGATTGATGTAAATTACAGCTTCTGGGGTCAACAGCCAGTGTTTCAGGCTTTCCACTGTATTTTGTGGATATCCAGTTATACATAATGAACACTTCCTGTGTCATTTAAAGTTAATAGGGTGCAGTGGGACTAGAAACTCGAGACGCAGCAGGAGGCAGGAGGTTGCACTTGTTTTCTGATCTTGTGTTTTCATACGTTTGGAGGTTATAAACCTCCACTCCGAATTCACAGGCCCTACGCTCACACAGCTGGACTCAGGCTCTGTCATCACCACCATGGGGACTGTCTGTTAACAGGAAGTGTGCAGACTTTACGCTTCAGGGCCCATTTCTTGATTTCCTCCTCGAACCGGGCCGGTCAGATGTACGTTCACATGCCGGAACCGACCACCAGGTCCGAGGACGTTTGGGAAATATCTGCAGGGGTCAGCGCAGACGTCTGACACGTCTGACGTGAACCCAAGAAGAAGTGACGCTCACTGGGTCACGACTGCTGATGGCATGCTGACAATTTAAAAAAGCCTGTCCTTTAAACCGTGTAAATTCTTTTAGTCGTTAAAATGTGTTGGCTTAGATTATATATAAACAAAAGCAGATGGATCACTGTGTAATGCGACATTTGACCTGTGTTGTTTATGTGTTGCAGTGATGAAAAATGAGTGTTGTAAGTTTAAAAAAAATATATATGCAGATTTTCAGGGGATAAACTGTTAGTGACAATATAATTATTTATTTTTTGCAGGGATTAACGAAAGTAAACAACTGCAAAAATGATTTGATTGTGTTTGCCAGTGCAGCTCTAACCAACTGGACATCCGAAGGTCAGCCATCAATAAGACAGCAAATCAACGAGCTTATTCTACTCATGAAAAACACTGGATCACATAAGAAAGAAACAATTAACGTGTGAGAAAACCTAAGAGCCCTTTATTAAAAGTCTTGCCCCATCGTGGCGCTAAGATTTCTCCTGGACCAACAACCAATCTAATATTTGTTTGTGTATGTCTGTGCATATGTTAAATGTAAGGGTCATGCATGGGCAGAGGGTGGGGGCCAGGATCCCTTAATGGTTAATTGCTGCATTCTATTTAAAGCTGGAATTACCAGGAGCGGGAGAGAGTTTATCATTTTAAATTCCAAGTTAGATCTCAATCTGGGAACACAGTGATGGTCCAATGGAGCAAAAACACGTTTCCCCAAACGTGCTTGTAAAATGCAATTACTCTCTGAGTTGGTGTTAGAGCCAACTAATAATTATTGAATACTATCAAAATGCATACCAACCTCAGAGATGGGATGCTCACAGGTAAACACAGACTGCAGAAAATGGCGACAACAACCCACAACACCTTATAAAATGCATCGTTAGTTCATGAACACAGCAGCTTTGTTTTTACCTGAGAAACGACCTTCAGTCAGTTTGGTGGAAAATGTTGCTTTGGTAGATAAACCAGGTGCTGTGGGACGCCAGGACTGGAACTGGGGGCAGGTAGCCAAGCTAGCAGCACCACGAACACGCTGGATGGTGCACAGGTGAGCAGCGCGCGCCCTCCGTCCGAATATTACGTCGGGCTGATGTGGGCGGGGCTTCTCTGTGTTCTTAAAGCGGTACATCTCTTTAATTTCTTTCAATCAGTTAATGTTACTTGTTTAGGAATGATCAGTTTTATATGGAAGCACTAAGCGGCCATGCTTTCACATATTATTTCTTTTTTCTTTCTTTCTATTTATCTCATTATCTCGGGAAAATTAGTTATAATAAAGTTTTTAATTCAAGAGCGTTCCGTCATGCTGACTGATGGATGCCCTCAACACTATACTGTAGTAAAACAATATGTAATAGGTCACTGTAAGGTGAGCTGTTTGTTTTGTGCTTTAATATTTGCTAGATTTGCTTCGTTTTTCTGAGATAACAAGATAAAAATCTCGAGAAAATGGAGGAAATGAACTCTTTATTTATATATTTTATACTGGCAACACTTTCTAAATGAAATTCCTTTCTTGTGATGGTTGGTTATTCACAACAGATATATTTCTATACATATACACACAACATATCTATATTGTGTATTTTAAATTTCTATGATCTATTTTCCACATATTTTTATATCCTTTCTAAATTGTAATTGTAAGTTTCTCCATATTTTCCAATCTTTATATTGTCTATATAAATATATTCTTGAATATTTATGTATTTATGTACTTTTTATAATGTCTGCCTCATTAAGCTTTGTTATTTCTATTTGTACCTTTTTATTGACTTGTGTGTCCTTCGTCTGTGTAACGATGCCACTGGATACCAAGTTTCCTATCTATCTATCTATCTATCTATCTATCTATCTATCTATCTATCTATCTATCTATCTATCTATCTATCTATCTATCTATCTATCTATCTATCTATCTATCTATCTATCTATCTATCTATTTAACAGCTAATGGCTGCGATGCTGAAAACCCTTAAACACAGTAACTAAGTCAGTTTCTTGACAAACACCTTCTTTTTCCAGCCACTTACTCTCACTCAGAGAGACAGTGGTTGTATATTCCAGGATCATGTGACGTTAAAATATGTTTTCCAGGTCACAGGGTCATGAAGTAATGGCACAACAATGTCACGAGAAGCTGAATCTCCAGCGTTAAGAAACAATGAATTCATTCTTACTCACATTAGGACAGGTTTGGTTTTCACCAGACGTTTCCAGTATGAAGAAAAACCTTAAATCGCATTGCTTCATAGCATGGGGCAAGCAGACCTCAGATTTGAAACTCTGTGGAAACCCAAGAGAGTCTTACATAAGTCATCCATGAACCAGATTACCGTAGAATAGATGTTAGTCAAACTTAGCAAGGATTTTATAGTATGTCCATGAAAATTAGACATTTCTGAGTTATAGAGCTACATGATAATCTTATACTATTGTAACAAGAATATAAAATTATGAATGATTGGCCAAAAAAAAGGACATAAGTCTAAACTGTAGAAAATTATATAGTAATAATAATTAAAAAAAAACAATTCAATACAGAAATGAACAAAATGAAAGAAGACACAATAAATTGTGCAGTGTGGTAGAACACACACTCTCTCACACGTAGCTCACGCATAGGATTTGCACGTATTGTATTTTTCTCAGGGTCGTTGTTAAAGTGGCAGCGAAGCGACGGGTGAGACGATGACTGAGGTTCAGAGCCAGACATGAGTCAGACTTCAGAACATTGAGACTTAATGAAGTGAAACCATAAACAGCCATTGTTTCATTTCCCATCTCCTCTTTTCCTATCAACGCACCACACACAGTGACCTGCAACGGCACGTTAGCATATATCCATAAAAAATTGACGGTCTAATACACACTGGCTGATGGAGTTGTTTCCATATACACCATTATACATCTTTTGTCGTCTCAGAATTTCTTCAGTTGTTATGCTCACAGTTCAGGATGAGTTAAATTCGACTTTGCTTAACCAAACTAACTTCACCATGAATCGGACTAATGCTATCAACAAACTCTTCTTGGTCCTCACAAAGATACAAGTCCCCACGCACATCGAGGACCCACCACTCACCGGCTCCTGTGACCCTCTAAAATTGTGGCTCATTGCTCAATACCTGGAGGGGAAACTGTAAATCACTGAAGCAATTTCACTTTTATGTGGATGCTGTTCCTGCTATAGCTGCAGTCAGCAGGAATATGAGGAGGCTTTAGATCCTTCAGCGTTTTCTGCAGAATCAGGGCCGTTTGTGTCGTTTCTATTGTCAAATAGTCTGTGATTATTTGTCCGAGCTTGTTTGCAACGTTGTTAATGGGCTGCGTCAAAAACAGAAGCAAAGCCTCATTTAATCTAAAAATAACAGCTGTTGGTAATGCACTCTTTCTGGGTTACTGATAAATTGGTGACTAATTTGTCACATGATTTGGGCTCACCTCAAGGACTTAATTGCAGCCAGTCTGGCAGCGAAACAATTCTGCTTTTTCTTTTTTTTTAACTCTCTTGAGTCCCCCCACGCTGATGAAAAGGGCAGCCAGTAGCAGATCCACATCTGCTGAGGGGGTCTCGCCCTTGTTGGTGGGCAGTCGGTGAATCATCAGGGGGCGCCAGCTGTTTCCTGCGCTGTGTTTTGGTTCCTTTGTCTCTCTTCAGCAGCCACGCCAACTGTGTTAGACAGTGCAATCTGGAGACATCATTAAAGAGGATGATAGAGCGGAGTGACGGAGGAAAACTTTGCTCAAAACAAACTCTTTAGAGCAGAAGTCTTCAATGTTTTTTAGGCCCCCAGCTGATGACAAGATTAAGTAGGGACCCCCTACGTACTATACGTGTATTATTTTGCATTCAATATTAAGATATTCAAATATTACACAGGTTCAAATATTTATTTTTTCATTTATTTGTTTTAGAAGGTAGATATGAGTATCTGTTCTATTGGCATGGTTAACATACTGGCTAAATGTTGAAGCTAAATGCAATACAATACACCTTTTGTATTTTTATTATTATATATTCCTGCATGTCCCTGTGTTTCTAATCTGGTTTCTCATTGACATGAATCTATCTATCTATCTATCTATCTATCTATCTATCTATCTATCTATCTATCTATCTATCTATCTATCTATCTATCTATCTATCTATCTATCTATCTATCTATCTATCTATCTATAAATCTAACACAATTCATTTCATGCACTTGCTCCTAGATTCTCATATTTATGCAGATGTCTTAACCTTAAAGGTTAAGTAGCACTGCCAGATCTCAGACCATGTGAATTATAAATGGCTATTATCAATTCCCTCTTTGACGCCTTTCATCTTACAATGAGTGATGGTGATTCACTTCAGTAGATGATGAGGCTGTGGATTATTTATTATTATTATAAATATGGTGCAAATTATTGAGAAGTCCCGCCCGTATTATTCCGGTTAACTTAACCACACTGAGCCGTCATCTACCCACAACTCTCACTGATCTTAATTTATAAATGACTGCATTTAATCGTTCTGCAGGACCTGATGTGTGTTTTTTTTTTTTTTTTCATTGTTAGGTTTTTGGTGCAAATAACTCTGGAAAATCTAGAAAATCGGTTGCAAATGTGCAGGAGTTGATGTCACACCCAAAATGAAGGATAAAAATATCAACACAGTAAAAGAATTAAAAGTGTGTGCTACTATACACGGAACACACTGGAAGGTTTGTGTAACAATGAGAAGTGCGAAAATCTGTGAAGGCAGCCACATCCAGCTTCCTAGCATCTGTTGTCCTCTTCACTCTCCAACACAATCATGATCCTGCTGTTGTGATTTCAAGCACTCAAGGTTTACATGGGCTTTTATGGCTAAAAAAGACTTTGATGATGAGCCCACGAGGACCTCGAACGCCTCTCCAAACATGCGATAACATTTAAAAGCGCTCATGCTTGTCAGTCATAAATTAGGGCTTTTGTTCTACGACTCACGAAACACCGTTTGCATCCAAAACCAATGTGCGTCTATTTCCTTTTTTTTTTCTTACACCTTGTTTGTCTGCGGCTGGTGACCTGCTTCCTGTGCCAGGATGTAAAGACAGATGAATGAGGTGCTAATTAGATTAAAACATGCATCTTAAAAATGGATTCTGGGTCACATTGGTCACAGCTGTAGGAGGAATAAACAGCTCGCTGAGTGCTACGTAGAGCTAGCATCAGATTGAAATTGTGTCACTGATTTTGGTGAAGGTACTTAAATGAAGAGACATCTGCTCTCTGTGAGTCTTAATTATTCACCTTTTTTTTAATCTAAACGAGTTGCTGATACATAAGCATCTTATAAAGTTAAAGTCTTATAATCTGAATCATTTCCTTTAATATATATATATATGATCATAACAGCAAAATCAAAAAATTGCATGGAGAAAGAAAAGAAAAAGACTGATCAAGACTCCCGATGACCCTGATGAGCAAAGTCTTGACTTTTCTTTCCAAATAAAACATAGAAATACTGTATAGAAAATGGGAGTGTAAACTGAGACAAATATGAGCCAGTTTAGAATTATTCAAACACAGATTGGGAAGAACTGGGACTCTGCATTATCTTGACTTAATAAGAGCTCTTTTACGTGTTCACCTTGCAGGATTAATTTGACATGCAACAGATGTCACATGATGCCAGCAAACATGGCACACATGTTTTGGTCCTGTCCCCATCTGCAAAATTACTGGACAGCTATTTTTGAACATTTTGCAGAAGTTGACGGCAGGTGTCAAAGTGGCCAGTTTTGAGCATTGTCAAATCCCCAAATAATTAGGACGATATAACCTTTGCATCCTTATTGGCACGCAGGAGATTTCGTTGGAGTGGAAGTCACAATTTGCCCCAAAGCTGCCATGTGGCTTATTCTGTATATACTTTGTTTTCCTCACTGTCTCATTTCAGTCCAGAGACAATGCTGCTCCTCTGCATGTTGTTATCCTCTGTGCACTTTTATTGATCTGTAACCTGATTGTGTAGTTAACGTGGAGGCATCTCAGATTCTGTAGATCCTATACAAGTAATACAAAAATAAAAATAAATAGAAATCTAACCCATTACATTCATTTAATTGTCTTCTACAATGTCAGAAAACTTCAGTAAAGAATAAACAGACACATGCACATTTTTCTGAGGGTAGAAATCTGTGCATTTAACTCATCAATGCTGCTTCTATTATTTTGAACAAACCAAGGTCATATCTGCACATTTGCAACGGCAATTTCTCTAAAAATAATTAGAATTTTATTTACAACAATACTTATCAGAAAGTCTCTTAGTAAACTACCTTCACTGGCACATTGATTTCTTGGTTCGATATCACCCACAACATGCATTACCATGTGCATGTTGCTGCTTTATTAGAAACCAAACACTCCAAACTACCCTCAACAATAACAATGTCTTACCTCACAACTATATATGGCTTTTCAGGCTATTGTTTCAGTTTCACTGCTCGCAACTTTACTCGTTTTGTTTATGAATCTCATCCTTGGAAAAACCAGGCAGCTGTTATCAACACAGACCCCATGACTCCATAGACCCTGAGGTAAACACAGTTGATAGTAGTTCATTATTTAGCAGCTTGAAGGCAAAATGTTCGTCTCTTGAGCTGGTGGTGACCGAAACGAGGCAGAAACGCACAGTCGAAACATGATTAACATACTTCTGTCTCTCAAATTATGGTTCCCATGTCAACCTTAAAGATAATACTTTAGTATAGATACTTTCGATTCTTCAGTCATTGGAGGTGATGTAGGAACACAGAGAAAAGTAGCGAAACTTTTGAGTTGTGGCAACACAACAAACCTTGTGAAACACCTCGTGTTAAACCACAACACAGAATACGAGTAAGAGGAGAGAACAGGGTCATGAGTAAGATGCAACTTTCCATTTTGTAAGAGTTTTTTATAGTTAAACAATAATTTATATTAATGATCGTATTATTTTACTTATTTCTCTTTTTTTAGTGTTTGAAACAGCATTTTCACATATTGTGTATGATTGTGTCTGTTTGTTTTTTTCTGTTGTTGTATTAATTCGACTATATAGTAAAGTAGGCCCCTACCTCAATATACTTTAAAATAAGTAAATAAATAACTCTGATGTCCTGTATTCTTTATGAAGCTATGATTTGATTTGATTCTTTTTTTTTTTTTTTTTTAACCAAACACATTAGGGTGTATTTACACAAGGTATCGGTATCGGATCGATATCACCGATACCAGCCTCAGTTTTATCCAGTATCATCAGAGAGGAAATCTGTGATATCGAACATCACTACTGTAAACCTCATTTAGCTGCTATCAGGTTCCTGGAGCTTCCAAACTGTACAAGCTCAAGTTTTACGTCAATCACTGAAGTGCACTCAGGCCAGAATTAAATCTGCCTATTGAATAGCAATGATAATTTAAAATAAATAAATAAATAAATAAAGGATCCAGTACAAGTGTTGATTATGTCCTGAAGGTGTTTCTGTATCCCAGCCGATCATAGATCATTCTCATAATCAGGTGAGCTGCTGGTAATGACAGCACAGCCTCTGGTGAGATTCTATATATAGACGTACAGCAGAGGAGACCAGTGAAGCACAGAGGACAAGAGACAATGTTCCCCTCAGAAACAGCGAGTTATGTCCTCTCTGTCCTCTGAAAAACGTAAAGGCGTGTGAGGACGCTCTGTTTTCCCTCTTTTATCTCCACATGTATAAAAATACAGGATATCTTAAGGTGTACATGACAAACAAATTCATAATAGTTCATATAAACTACTGCGCTCACACAGACCGTCCTGTCTTGTATAACGCAGTTTGAATGTGTCCATCACTGCGAGGACAGGTCGTAAATATAGTGTCCCATCTGTTGTAATGATGGAAAGGACGACTCACACGCTGCCAAAGACAAACGCACAAGAACACACTAAAACCTGATTGAAGTACATGCAGATAAGCACATGCACAGATTGTACAGCCTTGCCCTTGATGTTGTTCATTAGCTTTACAGCCCAGCGAATACATCACAAGACAGGGTGAAGAGTGACGAAGGTGACTTTGTGCTGGCAGCGTCGCAGACCTGCTCCGTGCGCTGGTCACTGCGGCGCTGTCTATCTGGAGGTATAGTGCAGCTCTGCAGAGTCTTCCAAGAAAGTATGTGATTTATTGCAGTTTTTCTTTCTTCTGTGTTTGTGCACACGAGCCTGGCCTGGATATTGTTAGTCTGTGGGGAGGAGTTGCAGACTTCTAGTTCAAGAAACTAAAACCGTATACGCCGGTCCCAAAGGGCCGAGGCGAGTGAAAGGCATGTCTTTGGTGTGCTGTTAAATGGGGATGAGAGCATGCATCCTTACATGGTAGTTTCTCCTGGAGTGACAAACCAAAACTAACAAATACATTAAAGGTGTCAAAGTTGATTTAAGATCATTAAAATTGTCTATATGAGCATTAAATTAAGACATTTCGAGAGATTTAACCAAACAAAACAGTTGTGAATTACCTTGAGTTGAGTTGTTCCTAAATTGCTTTTGTGTGTGTGTCAGGCTGCATCCTGCTGTCATCAAGGAGTGTCTTACTATGGGGTGGGGGGTACCTGGTCTGGTCCAGGTGGGTGCTACATGTCTAAGTAACATCCACATGAATGAATGTCAGGTCCAAAAGTTTCCCAGCAGAATATTTAAGTGTCTCATGATGGTCATTTACAGTCATTTACTTCATCTGCAAATGGTTTTAATGTTGTGGCTGATTGGTGTAACTGAAGTTGCATTTGTGTGACATTCAGTACATTGAAAAGTTCCATACGTCTTACCAACATTAAGATCAGCATTTCACCTCAAACCCTCAAATGCCTTCATTTAATTTGTCAATCAAACGCTGGAAGATGTAAAGTTAATGATCCATAATTTATTTCACACAGACACTGTTGACGAACAAGTACATATGGTGAAGCCTGGCGCCTCCTCTCTCAGACGGACATACAGATGCACGACAGAACCAATGCTACTACAGATTAGGGCGACACCAGCGAGCTGCAAGTGTCCAGAAATGTGACTTCACATCGTTACACTGAGTTTAGCGATGCTTTCATGCCATTATGATAAAAAAAAAAAATAATAAAACTTAAAAATTGTTGCTGCTGGGATCAGTTTCCCAAACATTTGCCACACTACAGGTGAAACTGAAACATGGACACCTCTTTATCTATACCTGTTTCCTCTGAATCACTGGATCGGAGTGGAATTACATTACATAAGCCGTAATACTGCACATGGAGAAACTCCTTTTGCCGTTGCTATATTTGTTTGAATATAGTGTAAACAGATGCATCGTCATTACCTTCAGGCCAATAGTAGAAAAACATGAAACAGTGCAGAAAAGCAAATGGGAAAAACCTTTTTTTTTTAAGACTGAGGATGCTCTGATAGATTACGTCAAGTGCGTATTTTCTGACATTTAATGTGTACTTCATGTACAGTACTCTGGTGTAGAAGCTGCCATTTTGTTGTAAAGTCTAAAAGAAAACTGTTCGGTAACTTTACATTGGATCTACTTTATAAAAAATATCAGTTTAATGTTGAATCAAGGTTAAAATATGACAAGAAGGTTTTTTTAAACAGACTCTGACGTCTCTGACTTGACATAACGACTCCAGAAAGTTGTCAAAATATGGCAAATATTGGCAAATAAGATGAAACTGTCAGTTATATTTTCCGAAATAAAAAAAATAATCAGCATCATTTGGACGAGACATGCAACAATTTTTTAAATATCAATTGAAATAAATCATTGAAAAAAGTACTAGAGCTGGGTTTGTGCTTATATCCCGTAAATAATTTCCTTCTCATCATTCTTTATCTGTTTCCCATATATGACAAACAATATTAGCAGCCAGCATGTGTCAGGTGGGTTAAGGAGGGAATTAATAAATTCTAACTCAGGGAAACCAAATGTTGTCTGATAAAAAGAGAAAACAACAGTGCATACTGCATCGTTCAGGAAGTTCTGGACCGTTTAAGTTAGAAGACTTGTGTGAGTAACAGGAATGTAAACATCATTACATCAACTCTGGATAATCTTTAGCCCATTTAGCATGTCGTCTGGATTCAGCTTTAGATACGGGCTCAGTAAAGGTAATCACGACTTTCTAGGCAAATAAAAAATCCTCCAGCATGCACAAGATGTTTCCGTAATTACAGGCAAATGTATGGACTCGCATTAAAAAAATAAAAATATGTGTCTGCTTCACGATGTAGTGGACATTGGTCAATTTCTTACTGCAGAGAGAGGGAGAGAGAGAGAGAGAGCAGTATTCCACCAAATCTCAGTGAGTAGGAAACTGAGATTCATTTGCAGAAATAAAAATAAAACATTAAGACATGGCTCACATTATAAAAGAAAGACACTTGTACTCTGAGCCTTCTTTCTACCACAGTTTGTACGCTGAGGTAAGGCTTCGTTATTTCCTTCAAATCACAAATGTAATGATGAAGATGTTTCCAACGAGCATCGCGAATGTTTCACACACCTAATCTTCATTCTCTTATTGCCCTCCAGCTCTTTTTTTTTTTCTTCATAACCCAAACTGTGATAGCTGCTCTTTATCCAGTTGGACGTTCATGCAGACTGAAGGCAAAGACTAGTAGCAACACGCAGCCATGCAGGCGGCGGTGGTCTGTTTAAATAATTCCTCTTAAATATTCAGGAGTATTTTTCTAGGCATCATTAATGCTTACTGGCACAGAAAGAAAAACAGTCAAGTTCTTAAATAGTTTTCCTCGCGAGGTCCTTTTTTCACGTGAACGACACGTCTCTTTCAGTTTATTGGTCCAACACTTGGATATTTACTGGATGGTTCTGAAAGATGCTGGTGATCCCCTTACCTTCCATACAGAGGCACCATCAGGTCAAATGTCTTCTTCTAATGTCCACCTCGGCTAGCTCAGCCTGTTAACATGCTAGCATTAGCATGCGGTGCAGCTGTGCAGTCAAACTGAGTGGCAATAGGGAACTGGAATGCAAGTATATTTAAAGTCGCTTTAAAACCTGCATTAGAAAGTCATAGTCGATTTGGTCGCCAAAAGATAAAACCTTTAGATTTAGCCACAGTAGCAAAGTAGTTTCTCCATTTTCTGTATGTCTTCTCCATTGATCTCGTTCTTGTTAATAAGCCATCCAGTGGAAACTTTTACAACAAACATCTTACAGCTGCCAGTGGTTTTGGATTTCCTTCTGTCAGGCCAGAGGAAATCCGGCCCCTTGGAGGCTCTGGAGGATCTTCCTCCTCCTCCTCCTCCATCTGCTGGGATGAACTCCTCAGAAGTACAAGTCACTTCCTGACACTTAGGATGGTCATCTGTAGACACTCCTCCTTCAAAGCCACCAGCTCAGTCTTGTAGCTGCTGGTCTTGGCCCCGTCGGCATACACGCAAGGCTGTTTCTTTGCTGCCAGCGGCGTTTCCATGGTCACTGAACCAGCGTTGAGCATGTCGGTGTGCGACGGCGAGGAAGAGGCACCCCTGTGGCACGCCGCAGACAGTAAAGCTGAGAGGGCTCGGCCGACATCGTGCCTGGCGCCCTCGTTGACGAAACAGTACAGAATAGGGTCGGCCACGCAGTTCAGGCTGGTCAGCGCCAGCGAAACGTGATACGCCGCAAACATGGTCTCCTCTGAGCTGCAGTCACACGGCTTCCTCAGGAACATGACGCTACGCACCAGGAGGAGGATGTGGTACGGACCAAAGCAGAACAAAACGATCAGGATCAAACTCAAAGCCAACCTCTGAATTTTGGCCTTTTCTTGACGCTCCGTCGATACGTTGCAACGCACCGCTACGAGGATCCCTCTGTAGGCCACCAGCATGGCCGTCCACGGTGCAAGGAAGCCGAGAAACGTCCGGTAGAGGTTCATCCCTGCTACCCAGTCCTGCATGGGATACTTTTCAAAGCAGAACGTGTGGTTGAACCGATCCTGGAAGAGCTCATCGTGGAAAAGAGGAGCAGAGTTGGCAATGATCTCAATGATCCACACCATGAGACTGACCAGGACAGCTGCAGGAGGGAAGGGAGAGAAGATGTCACATGTCACTACCATTCCTCTAGCTTGTGTCTAATACACTGAAAGAAAACACGAGGTTCCTGTTAATAGACATGTTTGTGACCATTCATTTCACCAAATATTACAGCCTTAACACTTTCATACAAAATGGTTTTCAAATTTGTTAAAAAAATTATTAATACACAATGTTTTTTATTAGTCTGGGGCCTTAAACACATGAAATGATCAGACTTCCGGTTTGTGTTGTTATTATTCATTTTTTTAACATGGAAATGGTTTTATTTCTACACAATCTGTTTTTCCTGTTATGTTACTTAATGTCAGATATAAAGATGTCTGAGTAGATTTTAAAGTACCTTATCTCTGTTACGTGTTATTTCAAGACTGCTCCATTATAACGGTGCAAGCACTTAAAGTCAAGTCCAACGTACCTGTCTTTATACGTCGAACCTTAGCGAAGCGCATGGGGTACGCCACGGCCAGGTACCTGTCCAGTGATATGCAGCACAGGAAGGCGATGCTGACGTAGATGTTAGTATAGAAGATGAAGCCGAACAGCTTGCAGCTCTCCTGGCCGTGGATCCAGTCATCGTGCTGCAGGAAGTAGTCGATCCACAGAGGGAGGGTGGTGATGTAGAGGAGGTCGGCCACAGACAGGTTGATCAGGTAGATGCCCAGCTCATTGCGCTGACGTACCTGGACGAATGTGGTGAGAAGATGGAGGGAAACATTTGTACTGCTTTTATGCAAATCATTTAAATGTGAGAAAAAACACTGCATGTGTATGCAGCCCTGCATACAGTCACACACTTCTCAGATATTCAGACGTAAGAAGGGCTATTCAGGCATATCTGTGCTGTAATGTGGGAGCCTGAAAATGCCCATAGACGTGCTACTTTTGGGGCTCCTGACAGAGGGGGCAGAGGCGCCATATATCACACCTTGGGCTCCATGGGGGTCAGGTGCCAGAGAGAATAATCTCCTGGTTGCTTGCAAGGAGCATTATCATCTCAAAATAGGTATACACTGATCCGCCACAACATTAAAACCACTGACAAGAGAACAAAATAACATCGACTGTCCTGTGATAAAACAATGTTCTGCTCCTAAAATAATTTTTAGGAGCCTGGCCTCCAAATTCAGTCTGATCAAGTGTCTGTGGGATGAGCCACAGAGGCACCTCCCCTCAAGCTATAGGACCTCAAGTCCCTCCACTAACAACACTGTGTTTCCAGACACCACAGGACACCCTCAGAAGACCCATGTCCATTCTCCGATGAGTCACAACTGTTTTGGAGACACAAGGGAAAACTACACAATATTAGGAAGGTGGTCATAAAGTTATGCCTGATCGGTGTATACTTGCAATAGCAGCAAATCATTTTCTGAACATCATCATCATCGTGGAGGTCCATCTCTGCAACATATGATGGACTCAAGAGTTCATTTTAGCCTCATTTGGATCACTGGACCCGAAGTGCAGAGTGCTAACCACTACAGCGAAGCTGATGACTCTCAGTAGTGCCCTTAATGCTACCAAGCACTCAGAAGGGGCTGGTTTTACAGTAATGCGCCTTTGTCAAAACACACTCAGCACAACAACACACAAGCGTCGACACCAAGTAAATCACGCAAAGTCCAAACGTGGCCCTGATGCAGCGCTGGAAGATAAACAACCATCTAACATTGAAATAGTGCTTACTTTTCATGACATGTGTTGAAAAATATGAGTCGGTGAACTTGACCGAATGAAAAGTCAATAACAATTCCTCCTTCCGCTGCCAAAGCAAACTGACAGTCTGTGGGAAACATTGGAAATGTTTGATGCTGTATGGGAAAATATCCCAAGGGCCGCGCTGACCGTGTCTAGCAGGCAGCGTTGGACATGTTACTACGGAAATGGGATGTAACTGACAGGCATCATTCACCACTAACGCACGCTCGCCTTAAGTAAACCTGGTCTGTGCGTTTTCAGTGAACAAAAGCAGCAAACAAACAAACGAACTGTCTTTAAAAAAATATGAAACTCAGCAAATTACCTAATCCGAATCTGTGCAGACTTTACCAGGAATAAAAAACTTAGAAGACATTGGATTGATAGATATTCCTGACCTTTCTACAACTTCTTTTCCTCTTTAGCAGCAGGTGAAGTCATGCCAGAAATACAAGTTTTTGCACAAGTACCCAAAGATGTCCAAGGAGTTTGACGGATTGCCCCTCTTGTTTCTGAAAGGTTGCAGCTTTTATAACTGCAGCAGTAAAGTACAACAGCTTGTTACAGAGCGGGTTGTAAAACTTCTTGACATTCAACCTAAACATAGATCCCAAACTTCGCGCTGACCACATGCATCCTTGCAGACTTAAGCAGATGACCATATGTAAACCGTGCAAACACACCTGTGCTGAAAGCTTGAATTCGCCTTAAAACTGTGCATCAGTGTGTGCAACTCACCTGCTTGTAGGCAGCCCACAGGGCCATGCAGTTAGTGGGCAACCCCAGAACGATGACTATGATGTAGAGCGTGGGCTGGAAGAACTGGTCCACCTTACTGTCCACATCACAGAAGGAGATGTTGCACATTGTCCTGTTTGTGTTGCACATAGTCCAGTGTGAGACTCTCTGAGTGTTCGTGTGTGTGTGTGTGTGTGTGTGTGTGTGTGCAGGCGTGGGGATGTGCGTCCAGCTACTCTCAGCTCAGCTGTGTTTTCCCCTCCTGTAGTTTCATTATATTCCAGCTCCAGCAGTTTGACGGTGACCTGCTGACTCCGGCGTCTTGCTCAGCTACCACGCGGCCGTCCGACGGGGTGCGACGGAAGGAAACAGAGCCATTCTTTTCAGGGTATTTCATGGTTCCTGCTCCTCAGCACACCTCCTTCTCACCCAGAGGCCTCGACATGTCGTAATCCGCTCCCCCCTCGCTCATCGGCGTGGAGTAAAAGATGAGAAGAAAGGAAGGCGCGTGGAATAAAATGCGGTGAAATGAAAGCTGCCTTATCGACGCCTTGCCAGGCCTCCTGCACTCGGACAAGACCTCATCAATCTTTTAAAAGATTAGAGGTCTGCCAGGTCTGTGAAAGGGATGAGGTTGAGCATCAGTGTGTGTGCATATATGTGTGTGTGTGTGGTTGCATGTCAAGGTCCCGATGACATAAAAAAAAAAGAAAAAAGAAAAGAAAAACTCCTCTGGGATGCTCGCATTAAAACACAGAAATGACTTTAGAGAGCTTCAGCGGTCTGGGGCCGACAGGTCATCCATTCACTGTGAACTCCCGAGTATCTGTAAGAGAGACGCAGAGGAAGAGAAGGATTATTCATTTATTGTGATACGAGATTAAAACACTCCCAAAAACTGCCTCATTTACTTTGCTTATGCATCACAAAACTGATAAAACTATTTAACTGACAGACCTGAAAAACACTCAAATGCAAGGGGTGAAAACCTAAAAGGAACTTACAAATCCAAACAGAAATTCAGATTTAAATAATAATAACGAATGCAACCGAGCTGCTTGCAGCTTCATATTCAAAGCACAGATAATTAGATTGCTTTCTCGTGTGCATCGTTTCATGGGAAAATGTGCAGCTGCAGTGCATTCATTTGAAATGACTAAACTTTATGGTCTTTGTGCAGTAATTCACATTCTCCAGTTCTCTCGTACGGGTCACTAATGCAGAAACAAACTTTCTGCCTAGGTCAGAGGAATGAAACTTTGTGTTTCAGGCTGATTTCATGGATTTATTTGCCATTTTTGATGTGTCTTGTCAGTCTACTCAGACCTGCAGGTTTCATCGTCTGGTCATTTAAAATGAATGAGTTCCGTCTTGTGGTGTAAAGAAATGTCTCCAAACTATCTGGAATGAACCCAAGCGCAGCACATACAATCAAACCCTTGTCTTCTAATATATTTCAATTCTGCTGTGTCGAACGTCCAGAAAATAGATAAATGAAAAGACAAAGCATGATACACACAGGGCTGATGGAGACAGAAAGAAAAGGTGGAACAGGCGGGAACAAGCACAGCGAGGCAGCAGGAATTTATCTGGCTGACATTCATACAGAGGCTCTAACTTATCATAACAAAGAACATGCTGACACTCCGTCCGCTCAGGTAGATATCTTGCATCATGTGCAGACGGAGCACAGGACGTATGGTAAGCATTATGTAAGCTCTCACAAAAACACAACCTCAGTATTCAGCTATAGCAGAGAGAGATCTCCTCTTTGTTTCTCTTTCATCCTAAACTCAACATCTGTTTTTACATCTTGGATTGGTTCAATATATATATATATACAGTATATATATATGAGATGGCTTTATACATGACTGATATGAGTCCACATGTGCTTTGAATCACTGAAACACTGGCGTCCTGCAGAGTTTATGTACATTTCATCTCATTTTCATTCCTCTTAGACTGACAGATCTAAGGAGTAAATGTGTAAATTTGAACTGGATGTTCAGGGAAATGTTTCAGTCTATGACGCAACAGAGGCTGCATTTGTTTTTTTGTTTTTTTCAAATTTTTCATCTTAAAGCTGTAGTGCTGAACTTTTACACATTTTATCACAAAACAGCTTTTATTAAGGTAAAAACGTAAACATCAAATAATTATCCCAGCACGAGAATGTGTTATAATAATAATAATAATAATAATAATAATAATAATGCATCAGTTTTATATAACACTTTTCTTAATACCCAAAGACTACTAAAGTAGTTTACCATTACCTGGGCAGCTGTGACTGGTGGTGTTAAACTCAGTTTCTGTAAATAAATAAATATCCATTTCATTTTAAACCATAGTAAACAAGTTCACAGAATGCCAATAAAGGTCTGTGACTCTATTCCCATGCTGGTACATCAATAGTGATGTGTTTATGTGTGTTTTCAGACTGTATCAACAGAGAGAGAAGAGCTTACTGCAACTAGGAGGAAGGAGGAGCCAATGGAGAAACAGTGGTCATGACCGTAACCAAGATTCTACGAATGTGGATTGCATGCATCCTGAGTGCACGCTCTGCACTATGGCTTCATGCAATTAACAGAATGGTTCATATCAGGAGAATTTCTCTCATGGAAGTAGATTTTGAAAAAGACACAGGATCGCCAGTATCACCACACTGTTGGGTAGTCAGTATTTATCCAGTGCACAATTTGATTCAATGTGGCACTAATGGAGGAACGTGTAATAACATGAGATCTACATCAACGTACCTCTAATTGGACCTGAGGACATAACTTGCAAATACTGGAGGTTGGTACGTAAGAAAGGTTCTAGATAGAAAAGGCTTCGTACCCATGAAGCAGGTTAGCTTCTTTCTGAAGAAATTACATGCACGAGTGCACGAGTTACAAGTCCAGGAAGAAACGTCAGCAGCGTCCGCAAAACATCTTGCAGTTTAAGGATTTGTGAAGGAAACAGCTTTAGTGTCAGATAACGGCATTTACGTTATGGTGTGGGAAGAGATTCTGTGCAGAGCTGAGGGTAGAAATGTCACCAGTAATCTCTGTTTGGTAAACATCCGTTCTGATAAGGTGGACCACAGCTGAGCCACAGTTCCTGTAATGTGTGATCTCCACCGCGGCACAAAGATGTCAATTCGCTTGATGGTCTTTATGCATATGGTACATGTCATGTTGGAATTAAAAATGTCTTGGTTTTGCATTAAATCCCCTAAAATGGTTTTGTTTGCACTGGAAGGATTCCGCATCGAAACAAGACATCAGTGTCTCAGACCAGTACGACTTCATTCCTTTTCCATATAAGGACCATTATTTTTGCTTTTGGTTTGATGTTGTTGATTCCAAAGTGAAGAAACTCTCTTCAACAGCTCTGGTGCAGCTCTGGTTTGGCTTATATGGCTTAGATTTGCGACATTACATCTGTAAAGGTTCTCAGTCTTCCCGGGCATGGTAGACTATATCTAAAAACAAATAGCTGAGACGAGGGCAGCTGGACTGAAAGAGCGTCTTGATTTGTTACTGTCTGGCTACGATTAGTGAACATTACACTGAATTTAGGAACATTATTTTTAATTTAAAATACACAATTGCTGCAGATGGAAATCGATGTGAAAAAAAAAAAATGTTCACTTCAGTTCACCAGTCTTTAAAAGGTCAAATTAAAATTAAGTTTCTTTACTATTTTCTACTTTTATTTTTGTGCATTCCCCGTGACCAATAGGAATAGTTACTGTGTTGTCCAGTTTTAGATTAAGAGATATTAAACATACAGCTGAGAATCAGTAAGTGTTAAGACAAATACCATTGTGACCCTTTGCGGCCACCATACATTTTAATAACTGGATGACGCATTCTGATTCAGATTTTACCCTACAGCTCGAAGTTGCGCATGAAGTGTACTAGAGATACTGTAGCAGAAGCAACAGGGCTTGTAGTGACAGTAAACATCAGTTTGATAAAAGTTGGAAGGAAATAAAAATGAAGCAAAACTAAAAGACGAGTAAAGAAGATAGATAAAAAAAAAAGGTGAACGGAAATAAATTGATTCAATATTTTTAACAACTCTCAGCTACAGATAGAGAAGTCTGGAATGATCTGACCTTCACGCGCGCTTGACAATCAAAGAGCTGCGATCACATCTGTCACCACTGAGCACCACGCCGAGTTTTCACATTCCTCATTAGATAACACAGCGGTGCCACATGCCAGTGACAAACCGCTGCCGGCCAACCTTATCGCTTCTTAAACTCTGCTCTCAGCGTGCGAAGCATGGAGGGCTAAGCAGAATTCTGGCCTCACGTCAAAATGCTTTCTGACTAAGTTAAAACCAGATCGGACTGAAGTGTGACTACGGCGCAGGAGCTGGCTGGAGTATCGTGTCTGGCTTAAGGATATGTTGTCGGTCCTCATTTACCTAAGCATTAAAACTGTCCCAGACTGACATGGGTTTGGTTGCTCCAGTGTTGTAGCGTGTTATCTTTGTCCACGCTGTTAGCAGAAATGTGGTCTGTTCTGTCAATTACAGATATTTATCACGGTGCCTTTGCATGCAATGCGAACACACTCAGGTCTCTGCACATGTTTGTCTTTCTGGGAGGTTTCTTAATCCTGCCATTGATTTTCTGCAGGCAGTGTACTATCATCCACCTGTGACTGTACAGACGCACGCAGTGTTTTAATCCTGGACTGACGGAGCCTTCTGCATGAAACAAATAAATAAAACTAGTATCAGGTTCTAGCCTCATTGTTGCTGCTGTTACTGTACATTGTTCACCCAAGGTGGTCCACGGGAAGGGTTAGGCTTAGCATTGTCTCCATAAAATACTCACTATTTGTCTTTTGCATAATTTATCTTATGATGCCAGGGTTGGCTCAAATCCTGACAGCGGTTTTGCATCAGTCCACTGATTGACAGAAACAAACCCACAGAGGAGAAAACCACTGATATCTTGTCATCGATGCATATAATAAATTATGCAAAAGACAAACAGTGAGCGTTTTGCTTGAACTTGAAGTTTCGATATAATTTGAGAATAGATGGCAAAGAGATAGATCTTGACCAGTGTTGTTATTTTTTGCACCAGTCTGGGACCAGCCTCAAATAGATGGTTAAGGAGCCGAACCACTGGTCGTTTCACACAAAGCTATACAGTACTTCACTATTTTTACATCAAACTATGACTTTGTTAGCCTGGAGTAACCAGATTTAGTTCTTATCAGAATATGAGTGCTACAGCATGACATTTGGACTCCATTATCGGGCTCTGTATTTACAAACCTCTGTCCCCAAGAAATTTAAGTCCTGATAATGATAATGGGTAGAGAAGGAGGACAGAGACAAACAGTCGCTCCCCTCCCCTCAACAGCCAGACATAAGTCGTTCCAGTTTCTGGTCGTTAACAAAAACAATTCAAATAAGTTTCTGATGTTCCACTCCCCACCAATCCCTTACAACTGAAATAATAAAGATCTGTGTTTGGATACCTTATGGGCCGAGTTTCAAACTCTGCACGCGACCTGTATTTTGTTGAAGAGCAGTAAAGGCTGTGGCTAAGCTAATCTCTTGGTGGTTGAAAGTCATGCTAGTTAGTTAGCTGATGTCTTCTTGTTGGTTGGTAGCTGGTAGCTGACTGCTGGTTGGTTTTCAGTTGGACTGGACTTCTAAATGTGTTTTACCTTGGCACAAGTAACATCTATTCATGCTCTTCTGCCCACAGCATAAAGTCATCTCAAATGGTTTGATGAGTCTGTCAAACCTTTGCATAGGACAATCTAGCTAGTCCACACCAACTTTCTGCTGCAAGTACTTCTGCTTTCAGGCTAAAAGCTGCCTAACATCAAGCTGCTACTAAAACTACTGGCTACCACACTATTTTTTTGTCAGACTAGCTCCTGTAGTGGGGCTTGGCGTCTCTATGCCAGCAGTTTCAGAGAGCAACAGTGAATGTAAACTAAAACGTTTGTTAGTCTTTAGAGGAGAAACTCCAGAGCCTCTCCACACGATCATCAAAACCATTACTGTATTGCACTCCCCTGTACTTCTAAGATAGTTTCCAAAACTCATATGTTAGATTTGCTGCCAGAGATCGTTGACTGCAACCATTGCCTACGATGGCCTCAAAGCTTTATCATCACCATAGAAATCAACCCCTCAGAACGTATACCCACACTGAAGGCATGGATCATCTTCAGACTTGTCATGGTGCCTCCATACAGATCCTTGCTGCAGGACAGGGGCTTCTTCATGCTTCAGTTAATTTAAACCTACACATCTGTTCTACCATGTGTGTGTGTGCTTTGAAGGCTTAGTTCCTGCCAGCAGTGTTCACAAGAAACCAACACCCTCAGGGTGACTGTGTGTTTCATGGAAGCAGATCAAATATTGGGCTCTCTGTAAGCATATGGAAATTTGCAGACGACGCTTCGCCTTCAGTTTAGTGATTTAAAACAGCAGTCCCTATTATATTAAGTTATCTTCTGTGGACGGACTGTAGTGTCTCAGCTTAGGGTTGGCTTCCAGGGTGTAAAATCTGAAAAATGTGTAAATTTTCACACATGGGTCTTATTTACTGACTCTTTGTCTTTCAATTTATTCATTTTTTTCTACCTTTTCCACGAGTCCCATTGGGCAGCCTTGGATTTATTAAAGTGTTTATTTGCGCAAGATGTTCTGTATCCTTATGTAAAAAGATATGAAAATGTGCTTCAAAGAAAGAGCTCTGCAGAGATGTGATGTGAATGAATGTTTGAGGCCACAGTTCACAGCTGGAAAGATCTCAGGAGGTTTATTAGTAATTAGGAATTTCAATGTGAATGTGTGTGCGAGTACACAATGAAGGCCTCTTTCAACCCGTCGGGGGTAACAACGTCTGATCTGCTGCCAGAGGAGATTAGGTCAAGGCAGGCGTGCACGTTGGCAGCAACACACACACACACACACACATGGTCATGTTTCCATCACTTCAGAGGACACCACTGGGACTTGTGACCCTAAAACTAACCCCCTAACCTAACCCTGACGTCCGTCGAACCCAACCCAAACCAAACCTTAGATTTTCCTGATTTAACTGATGGGTGTGAGTTTAAGTGAGTTTTGACTTTCTGTCCCCGAAAAAGGAAATAAAATCCTTACAATGTGATGTAGAAACAGATTTACGTGCCCACGCACTTGAAGCAAATACCTCTGTTGTGGAGCTGCATATGTGATGGATTTTGCCGTTTCCCTACAGTACTCCCTCGTCATTGTTCACACTTCTGGCTCTCATGGTCTTTGTCTGTGTAACTTGTCCACGCTAAGTCTTAACAATAAACAGGATAACAAGAGGAAAGACGGTCAAACTAAACAGTCAGAGATACTTGAAGGACGGCATTTCATAAGTATAGCACATCATGCTCTCTTTTACTAGGCCATCCATCTGAGCTAAGATGTTCCCGATAAAATCATCCCGTTGTTCTCGAGACCACTGGGTCTGCTCTGTTTTGTAGGCGTTCAGTAGTTTGAGCCAAAAGCTCTGATGTGAGAAATCAATCACAAAGCTTTCTATGAACTTGCAGGAACTTTGTTTAAAAACCGCAAAGTTGATCCCTTTTTTGCAAACTCTGAAAATCCCCATGTGCATTACTAATCTTTACATGAAGGAGAGCATCAAAAGAAAGTATAAGGGAGTGTATAGAGTGTATACAGCTATCTTTGGGAGGACCAGTTTGAGTTTTACACCATTGGACATTTTGGCTGTTTGAGGGTAAGGCTTAGTTTTTAAGGTTAATGTTATAATTAGGTTGTGGTTAGGGTTAGGGGCTGGGGAATGTAATGTAACTGTACAAACATGTGAGTGTGTGTTTCCGACCTTCACAGTGAAGACATTTGAGGAATGTGAGCGCTCCTTTTTCCACCTGTTTCAAGGTTAACTCAGGTTGATTTTGGTACATTTTATCAATAGTTT
Source organism: Mugil cephalus (assembly GCF_022458985.1). Taxonomy (NCBI): domain Eukaryota; kingdom Metazoa; phylum Chordata; class Actinopteri; order Mugiliformes; family Mugilidae; genus Mugil; species Mugil cephalus. Next base: position 3,512,921 of record NC_061778.1, read on the forward strand.
ACTTTCCATTAGTCTGGCTTTATCTCAGTCTGATAATAATATTACAGAAGCCCAAATGTCAGCTTAGGTTTGGAGACGTGCTGACGTTGACGTGCTGAATAGAGTCTGAGCAGACCATTTCATTTCCATTCCATTTTCTTCTTCTTCTGGTCGTAAAACTATCCAAATATTTTTTAACATCTGTCTTATCGTTTGACTTGTGTCTCTTCCCCTGATTTCTCTTTGTGGATGGAGTTCTCCTCAGGTTTTATTTTAGGTGTTCAACTGGGACTATGTTTGGATTCTGAGGTGCAGAAACCTGTGAGTGTATCTGCGTCTTTGCCAGTAACCTTGTGGCTGTTTGCCAAACGCTCCTGTTGACGGTCAAACAGTGGAAGCAGGAAGACGGTAATGCCACACCATCAACCATGTCAACACACCTCTGGTACTTCACAAAACAGCACCCACACCCACACATTATCCAGTAATCTCACTGCCTACATTCAGATCTCAAACTATCAGCAGCAGCTTTGAGCAACAGTGCAGCCGGTTCCTGCTCAACATTTACAATAGACGCCGAGGTCCCAGGAGAGTCACATCTGTTTTTGTGTTGAACAGCTCAGTTCAGAGGATGTTTGATTTTTCAACGCTGTTGATCACATTATTCTACCATTTTAGCTTTGTAGCTCATTACAACTTAAGTTGTCCAGTTAAAGAACACGTTACTCCAACTGAAATCTGAATTCTCAGATAAGGAGATTGGATTTTTGGATTTTCCCTGGCATGTATACGACTTAATCAGACTTTAACTGGACAACGCGGGTGCGCATGCTCCACAGCCGCTGTGCTGATGTATGACCCCAGAACAAAAACGTCATAGAGAAACGGTCGCAGAAGAAGAAGGTGAATAGAGTCAGTGCAGGGAGCAGATAACCGCTGGATGCTCGGCGCGAGCAGATAACGTCAGCGATACGTTCGGCTCCATTCGGCTGGGTTAGGGTCAGATAAGTTTAATTTATTTTTCTCAATATGTTTGGAAGAGATAGCTCGATAAAGATTTTCAGTTATAACTGTTAATTTATACACAAAAAATACAATGACAAAATAATTCCAATTCATTTAGTCAAATCCATTTATTTGTACGTTAGACACCAAAGGATTTGAGAAGTTTTATCCTCAAAAAAAGATTAAATAAAAATTTAGCTTGTATCGATTTATCTAAAGAATAAAAGGAAAAAACCTCTGCCTCGATAACAATGGCTTACTGCTAACCTCTCTTCCTTTTCCTTTTATTCTGGTACCGACATCGTTGGAAGAACCACCTGAGAGATAGCGCCAACTTATTTGCACCAGAAGTAGCGCGCAGATTACGTACGAAATCCATCTGATTTTTGTTTGAAATGCCAGTCTGCCATATTAGACTCCAGTTCTTTATTTTATGACATGATAGGTCAACTGTGAAGGGTCCTGTATAAACCCACTAAAAAGACAGACGTCACCACCTAGTGGGGAGGAGGAGGTGAGTCGCTCAAACCGCTGACTCCAACTCAAACATTTCCTTGGATGTATTTGTCTAAATGTAAACTGTCTGATAATAAATAAATGTTGACATGAGTTATCTGTGATGTTTTTTCATGTTTATCTGACAGCTGTGTACAGCTGTGACAAAATCTCTCCCTTCAAGTCGCAGTTTTCAGAGTCACTTTGGAGCTCCGTGAGAAACAACGAGGGACAGGAGTCTGAGCTGCAGCCAAGTTGTCACAAGACCAACGGACATCTCAGGTCAGCAGGGTCAACATGGATCCTTGCCCCGCTCAGTGTCGGCCCACCCATGTTCCTGTGTTCCTGACCCCAACTTCCCATCATTTATAAAGATTATGACTTTTTTTTTTTTTTTTTTGTTTCCCCAACAGCAGCCTTGCGCTCAGGTTCAGGGAGTTCATAATTATCTTGTTTTTTCTTTTGTACGCTGTGTGTTTTCATACACCTTATTACTTCACAGAATAATGTCGCTATTGATGATTTACCAATGAAATAAAATGGAAACATTAAAAAGTCATAACAAATACTTTTTTTTCCCATTCACTACCTGGAGAGTGTTTATTTTTATTAGAAACGGCCACTACTTATACAATCAGTGACAATGTCCACAAACAATGAGATGAGGGCTTTCTAGTGCTCTGTGTTTACAGTCATGTGCTGTAATTTAAAAAGAAAAGAAAAGAAAGAATTGCAAACACTTTAAACTTTACACATGAATTGATGGTGGTTTCCCAGTTCATCCACTTCCTGATTTAAATCAAGATGCAATTTTCTGCAGTTTTCTAACTTCCCTTATCAGTCATAACATTATGACCACCAAGGCTGAGGGGAGGAGCCTCTGGGGATCATCTCAAAATGAGTGCCAGGTCAAAAAGTTTCCCAGCAGAATATTGAATTGTCACAAGATGGTTGATATTATTCACTTCTCTTGGTTTTAAAGGCCCCAGATTATGCAAAATTCACTTTCTAAAGGTTTTCTAACAGTACTATAGTACTACTTCTATAGCACTACTATCTGTGTGAGGCCCCAGAAGTGAAAACTTCTGTCGCTTCCCTCACTTTCTTGCTCCACTTTTTAGTGAATATGTGCACAAACAGACGGATTTAGGGTTTTTCCATAACCACTCCCTCCAGTAGTGGATACTGCCTATGACCCGCCCCCCGGATAGATGAGCCCGCCCTCTAAAATTACTAAGCGGGTGACATTTTTTCTCCTTGCAAACACACATGCCAAAGGTACAAGCAAAGCACGTCTGCTGTTGGCTGCATCAATGAACTGTAACAATCATCCTTACAGTTAGTGGAAGCTAGCATTAGCTACATGGAAGTAACTGTAACAACACGTACAAACAACCTAACATATTTAGACACACAATATTTTCAACTAACTATTCAGAAATGGAAAGAAATGTCCTGAGAACTTTCTCAAAACGGTGAGGTTGAACGACAGCGTCTCTACCGGCCATAGTCATAAATTCACCAACATTAGTAACGCCAGCAAAACCTGCATCCTCTCCCTGAGGGGCGTGGAGTAGGCGTGGACAGACACAGCTCATTAGCATTTAAAGGTACAGACACAGGAGCAGCCTGTTTTCAGTAGAGCTCACTGGAGCAACTTTTTAACTTTTTAGGCTGAATTTGGGGTAATACACTTTGAAAACAATTATGTTGGACCTCTGACACTTATATGAAATTGTTGAAAAAAAGTATGATATGGGACCTTTAATTTTGTAGCTGATGGGTTTATAATGTGATAATGTACATCTCAATAAATCTTAATAACATACAAATACTGCCCATTCTGTAAAACACTGTATTTCAGGTCTCCTACAGTCAACGCTTCTTTATTCATCTATATTCTATATTTCTTTTAAAAAAATGCTGGAAAAGAGCATTACATCACCACTCCCTCATGGGAACCTATTCAAACATGTTTACCTATGATTGAAGCATTCCTCTGAGATCAGAAGAGACTTTCCATCATGGAAAAAATGTTATTTCAGGGCTTTTTTTTTTATTAATAATAAGGGCGGTGAGGTTGATTTCACCAGGTCCTCCTCTGGGGACTCAAACTGGCAACCTCCATTTACAAGCATGCCTTACAATCAGACCGACAGGCATCTTTTCAAAAGGATGAAAGAGAAAGATCTACTGGGAAACATCTGAGAACTGAAAGAGGTTTTTGTGCAGAAACAAAAGATGGGGAGTCACTCCTGAAGCGTTGTATTCCCAACTTAGAAACATTTAGACCAGCCGTATTGTCACAGAGATTGTTACTGTGACTACAAGAGGTGTCCAGTATTTTTTAACTGGGTCACAACCTGTGTCCTGAGAAGATGCTTTTAGATAAATCTGGTATTCATATGATGACAGTGACAATAAAATGGCCTTTGATTATAGTTATTTGACAATATCAACGAAATATTGTATATAAAAATGCTTTATTTTACATGTTATTATGGTGTAAGATTTTAAATGATGAACCTACGTTCTTATGTGTGAAGTTTGATCATGTTGTGTCAGTTTTAGTGTCAAAAACAAATTATGTACCATGCAAAAGACACATATCATTAGCCTCATAGCATAATTGCCAAAGTAATGTTTTGACTGTAACAATATCAATATAAATACCAATACGCTGCTAAAACCTGTGTTTTTTTTCTTATTTTCTCAAAAAGACTTAGGCAATAATGCTACTAGGCTAACAAGTCACAAGTGCTTTACACTCATGAACACGTCAAACAAAGATTAGTTTATGCTATATGCAGGTTCATACCTTACTTTGAAAAATACACAGATCAGCCACAACATTATTACCACTGACAGGAGAAGTAAATAACATCGACCACCTTGTGACAATTCAGTGTTGTGCTGGGGAACCTTTGGACCTGGTGGTATTCATTCATGTGGATGGACATGTAGCACCCACCTAGACCAGACCAGACACCCCCACCCCATAGCAATGGCACTCCTTGATGACACACACACACAACAACACTTTAGGAACAATTCAAAAAGAAGACGAAGAGCAAGGTGTTGACCTGGCCTCCAAATTTACTAGATTCCAAACTGATCAAGTATCTGTATCGGCCCCAATCTTATGGAGGTGGTTATAATGTTATGCCTGATTGGTGTAAATCCATGGTAAAAATGTTTCTTCTATGTCGAACTAACAACTATATAACAGAACTGAGCTGAAAAACCAAAGTTGCTGCGCTGCAGAACCACTGAGACGGCGCAGAGGGGACACGAAATTAGCTTTTCAGGAGATAATGTGCCGTTCTGCTCCTTGTGGTTCACGGATAAGCTGCCAGCGCACAACAGGGACAGTTTGACTAATGGAGGAGGAGTGTGGAGGTGGCTGTTAGCTTCAGCAGCCAGACACCAACAGACGGATTCTGCTGCCTCCACATCTCTCACCCAACGCTCAGATGGTTTGGAGGGTAAAATTCCCTTCAGTGTTTATTCTCTGTTTATCAGGCCTCAAGCTGGATGATCACATCCAGACCAGACAAGTGAAGCGTAGAGATACACAATGGAAAATACTGAATCATAATTATTATTATTATTATTGTCAGAATTATTATTAAGTACTCCAAGGTGCCATGCCACCAATGAAGTTGAACGGGATCTATTTTTTGCTCTGCTCTGTGGAGACACAAAAACAGAAACGAAAAAGAGTTGTGCTGTGGGCACTTTTTATTTCATGGACTAAGATCATTTGAAGTAGCAGCCTGTTCACAGCGGAGGCTTTATTCTATCCACCAAATCACATTCAAACTGAATCATGTCCCACTTTTGTTTTCTATACTTCACTCCAACCCAAAGGGACCTTAGATTTACAGGCTATTTTCATTCACTCCTTAGCTTCAGTGGACGTAAAAACATTTCCGACGGTGAACACAGCAGTCTTGCGACTGAACAGCTCCAATATAAACACTGTCGGGGGACTGCAGCTGCTACTATTGTGTTCATTGAGTTACTCCGCACCATATCTAATACATTTGAAGCAGGACGTCTGTCCCTGTGAAACGCGAGAAGATTCTGCCACCACTAACGAGGATTGCTCAGAGTTTTATCTGCTGCTATTTTTACTCAGGTTAATGATCTCAATTAAATAGGGAATGATTAATGTTAGGGTTTAGCTTGCATCATGCTGCATCTTGTGCAGCCTGTGCCCTCAGTGCCTGAGCCCTCCCCATGAACACTGCAGTAAAACACTGTAAAAGTAGAGATGTTCCCAGTTTATGGGACTAATAAAATCTTCCAAGTCGTAGTCTGTGTCTGGGTGTTTACTGTGTCCTGATGTCACAAATACCAGATGAATTGGAGCACTAAAAAAAAAAAAAAAAAAAAGAAGCAAATATGCAGAGGACAGTAGCCTGGAGACCAAGCAGAACTTCTTCCACCTAGAAAGGCTTTCTCTGGGAAAGTTGATGTGGACTCACTCCGCTGGGAGCTGATTATTTCCTTGTGAAAATCTGATAGGACAATTACATTATTTATACAGCCACATAGTCGTATGCGTCATCTGTGAACCATGTAGTTGGATTTCCTCGCAACAAGAATGGTTCTGTCTGGTTTGAAGAGTATTCAGTGGAGCGCAGATGTATTTTCTAAACTATCAGCTCTCGTGTTGTTAAAATGCAGAAAGACTAAAAAAGCAACTTTTTTTTTGCATTACCAGCATTTTTTCTACATTTAGCAATTTATTCCTTTAATAATCAAAACTGTAAATTGACTGTTCATATACATCCCCAACATAGACCACTACCAGAGACTCTTAGGGGTGGTCCACTGTTTCTCTATTACAGCCGTGTTTGAGAAATGTGATATTTCCTCTTTCGAACTTTTACCTTGTAGTCAAACTAAAACAACTACGGCGCAGATGAGAAAGAAACAACTCGTGTATGTTTGATGAAAAAACAGCAAAGGTCTTTTCTGTGCAAAAAAAACAAAAAAAAACATCAACTTTTCATATCACACAAGATTCTCTGTGGTATATTTTAACCACTATTTTCACACGGCCCGTAGTGGACCACCCTGATGGCCCCCGTCCTGTGTGTAATGAGATATGCGTGACAATTATGAAGCACAAGACCTACAATATACAGCACATACAGAAGCTCCAGTTTATGGGAAATATGGCGTCTGTTTTGAATCCGGCCGCACACACATTAGACTACATTCACTTTTTGCCAACCTTATGTTAAACACATTTAACAGCTTTACAGCAGGCTTTCACATTGTATCTTTAACCCCAGCAGCAAAGATAAGAGATGAGGTCAGATAAGATAAGGTGCCTGTGATGGAAATACTGAGCTGCAATAAATAGCGCGATACAGCAGCGAATACATGCAAAGTATGAACAGCACTTCTAGGAACAGCGAATGGGTCACACACGCCTAGGATCTCGTGTTATTTTTTTATTTTTTTATTTTATTTATTCAGGAGCCCTCGTGATTGCAGAAGCATCTGCAACAACACTTGAAGCTGCATCTCCCGTCCTCACGGCTCTGAGTTTTTAAGGCTGTTGTCCCAGAGGGGCCCGACTGTCACAATGACACATAAACAGGAGGGAGGACAGTTCAGTGTCAGCTCCCATAAGTGTGGTGGGAAAAGCCCCAGCGTCATCCAGACACGCAACAATAAACACAACCGGGCGAGAGGAGAGGAGGGAAGAGGAGAGGAGAGGAGAGGAGAGGAGAGGAGAGGAGAGGAGAGGAGAGGAGGAGGAGAGGAGAGGAGAGGAGAGGAGAGGAGAGGAGAGGAGAGGAGAGGAGAGGAGAGGAGAGGAGAGGAGAGGAGAAAGGGGAGAGAGGAAGGAGGAGAGGAGAGGAGAGGAGAGGAGAGGAGAGGAGGAGAGGAGAGGAGAGGAGAGGAGAGGAGGAGGTTTGTTGAATGGGTTGTGACTGTATCAGCTAGTGCAGACACTGTGACTGGGTCAAACTAACCTCAGTATTTACTGTGTGTGTTTGTGTGTGCACGCTTTTCAACGTTGTGAGGTCACGTATCAGTACAGGACATGGAGAGGACATTTCAGCAAAGTGGGGACATTTTGTCCAATAGTCACTTCTCGGACGGGATCAGGACTCTTGTTTTGGATTAAAGGTTGGGAAGTTTACACAAGTAGCCTTACTCACATCCTTAATTAACGAGGAGATGGATAACACACTTAAAGAGGGATCACTTCACTGCCAGCTCGGAGCTCTGCATGTTAAGTTAATGAAGAGGCATTTATGCGTGCAGATGTAGAGCATGCATGAACAAGCTTGAGATGACCACAACAGGTTTTAATCACCGTGTACTGTTGGATTACCGTGAGCAGGATGTTTGAGAGGCTTCACAGACGCTATGTTTGACGTTTCTTTATCCGGCTGCAGGAATCAAATTCTTGCAGTCAACAAGCAACAAATCTAAAGATTCCAAAGCTGAGTTACCCGCTGCATAACAATGCTACAAGAAGAGACACCAAGTGAAGGATAACTGTCCTCGACAGAAAGAGGAAGACAAACAGGAAGCTTGAGTTAAAAAGAGAGCATATGTCATATTCATTAATCAGAGCTGAGGAGAAAAACGGGATGTAGAAAGAGGATGAGGGCCCGAGAGAGGAGCGAGGACGGTTGTCTATAATGAGAACAAGGTAGAGGAGAAAAAGGAGGAGGAGGGTGAAAGTAAAAAAAGAAAAGTGGGAAAAAATGAAGATTGATGAGGGTAGACCGAGGAAGATAAGCAGGATGACGGCGACAGGGACCGTTGCAGTCAGCAAACAACGAGGTAATCTGAGTCTCGTTTACACTTGGCATGATCCACAAAGAACAAGGAAATAAAGTGCACACAGTAGCACACGGGAAGTGTAGAGTTTCACAATGGGCATTTATGCTTGTCGGAGAAAATTCATGCAAATGAATATTCAGTGAGTCATTGCAAACCTTCCCCACCCAGCCGAGCTGAATGTCATCCTTTAAGAAAAATAGAGGATAAATTTCAGTATCAGGTTTCAACAGAATAACAAACATCACGAACAGGTTGCAAAAGAATTCAACTATATTTAGAAACAGTAAAATGATTTGCTTATTGTGGATGGTTTACAATGACTGCGTGTGCACATATTTTTCGTGTGCAGTGAGAGGGTTTAATATTCCAGCTGTGCTCACATCAGTTCCTTTTTTTTTAATATAATTATCTGAGCTAAGCAGTTAATTTCTAATCTCCCTGATCATCATTCTTCTTTCTTCTCCATGAGTGAAGGTTACTGATTGCACAATGATCACAATAACATCATATAATTGCAATGTTTTCATGGACAATAATACATTTAATTTATGACAAATGCTGTTATTTGTTGAGTTCCACCTCCGTACACAGAAGTGGACAAGTAACTTTTCCTTCATGCTCAGCAGCCTCCAGATGGCTGATGCTGTGTTTTGTTTTCTTCCTGCAGGGCTTGTGGGACTCGGCGCTGCCTAGACTGTTCTCATTGCAATTTCCCTAAGCACTGTCACTTAAAACAACAACAACAACAACAAAAAAAACAACCCAATAAAAAATGTAATGCACCAATAAACACAGAAAGCTCTTAGGTGGAGCTGTAGCCATATTTTGCTGTCATATTAAACTGGCAAACAACAGACGGACTCCAGGGGAAAGCAGCGAGTGGACAGGATCATTTAAAGCCTCATTCCAAACAACAATCTTAACATCCAGTGCGCTTCAGAAACTACTCCAGGGACCCGGGATAGTGGGAGAAAGAGAAACAATCTGAGAAGGTCCAGCGAATCTGCTGCCTTGCCTGGGGGAGAAGCTGCTGAGGCAAACACATGCAACCCCAATGAAAATGTTGTGGGAGCTAAAATAACATCCGTACTCTCTTGGAAAGTCGCTCATTGAATTTCAGAGAGCAGAAACATCTTTCTGTCATCCTACAGGATCTAGATGATTAGCTTTATGCTACGACTAATACATACTAATTCTAAAGTCACTTCAGTTTTCCTTCCGTTATTTACTTCCTGTTTCCTGTTTTATATTGAAAAGATATTTGATATTTATAAATTACGAGGCACATTTCAGTCAAACACCTCCCTCTTTCCAAATATATCATTGTTCCCCAAACACATCTCACAGTGACTTCTGTTTGCTGCTCCTAACCTGAGGCCTGATTATTAGATATTTCCTTTGTTAGTCAAAGCATTAACTCATTTGACTAAACATCTGTGATGTACACGGTCATATCTGCTGTGTCACTTCAGCTTTTCCTTCTGTTTTACTTCCTGTTTAACATTGAAAAACTATCTGTTTGTGAACCGTGGTTTATTTTACTTTCTGTCTGTGCATGTGTCTCATTGTTTTCACCTTTACCTCGTTGCAGTTGTTTCAGCTTTTTAGGTTTGGTGTCTTTGTTTCCAGTCTCTTTTGGATATTTTTCAGGCTTCATCTCTTCTCCAAACTCTGGGACACTTAAGTTTAGTTTGATTTACTTTTTAAAGTATGCATTTGGTGTCATGCATTTGGGTTTTTGCTCAGTTTGGACTGACTGTAGCCAAATAGACTCAGTCTGCAGGAGAGACAAGCTCAATGCAATTTAAATGAGGTGTTAAGTTCAAAAGCAAAGAAATGATGTGATTACCTACCCACTGATCCAGCATATCCCAAAAGAAAGATTAAGTAAGCTGCAATTGTTTTCTGAGAACCTGTGCATCTGTTGTCTGGTATATGCAGATAGATATGAATAAATTACATTTCAGTCAAACACCTCTCTCTTTCCAAATAAATCATTTTCCCCTGAACACATCTCACAGTGTGTTCTGTTTGCTGCTCCTGACCTGAGGCCTGATTAACAGATATTTCCTCAGTCGAAGCGTTAGCCCATTTGGCTAAACGACATCTGTGACACGCATAATCATATCTGCTGTGTCACCTGGAAGCAGTCCAGCCGTCACAGAGTCAGGGCTCATGTTACACAGAGGTGGTGGTGCAGGACTGCAGCTACAGTCTTATCACGCGCTGTTAAACTTTTTTTTTTTCAATTTTTGGACATTTACAGCCACGTCAGGCTTCCGGCTAAATAAATTACGGAGATTGCCTCCAGATATAATGCCACTCCAGAGGTTGTTTGTGCCGGCAGTTAATTACACCCCATAGTTTCATGGTAATTATCACAAGAGCAAAGGAGGAAAGCAGGTGATGTAGTTACAGAGCCACAAATCCTGCACACGGAGGAGGTTAAGGTGGATGGATGAGTTATAATAATAATAATAATAATAATAATGCACCGGTTTTATATAGCGCTTTATCATAGACACTCAAAGCTGCTTTATGCTGGATATATTATTCACTCGCTCACACAGTCACAGCATGGTGGTGCTGGTGCTGGTGGTAAACTGCCTCGGTAGTCACAGCTGCTGCTCCGACCTTTTGGTTATTGGACGGCCGCTCTAATAAAACACTAGACTTCTACCACCAGAAACCACTATCTGCTGGTTTGGCACCACAACATTAAAACCACCTAATATTGTGTAGGTCTCCCTTGTGCCTCCGAAACAGTTGAGACTCATCAGCGACCAGACAGGGACCTTCTGGTCTGGTCTAGGTGGGTGCTACATGTAGTTTCCCAGCAGAACACTGAATTCTCACGAGACGCTCAATATTAATGTGGTGGTTTTAATGTTGTGGCTTATCTGTCGTTCCATCTATTTCCTGCTGTTGAACACAATCAACCGATCTGGTCCCTCAGGTTGGACGACTGCTTGTGCATTGGTGAAATAGCAAAGTCTGCAGCAGTTTCATCAGTGGAAAAAACTATCCACTATCACTGGAGCAAACAATACTTAACATCAAGTACCACTTGCACTAATGCTGTAAACATTGTAATACTGGGACTAATGAAGCCGCTCTGTCATCCTCCAGTCCCCGCCTCGTGTGACTTTAGAAAGTGATCGGATGGGAACTGCTGAACTGCTACAACACGCCTCCACTGAGCAGTTTTCTTCTGCGAAAAATCTGCCTCTAAATTACGACAATGTGTCATAGAGCCCCGGCTGTGATCCTTAAAATAACTTTCCAGCAGTTTTTTAATCAGACTGACAAAGACGATGATGATATTATACACTCCATCACCTCGCTTAAAACCTCGGCTACAGGAAGTGCTGACAAACAGCTGTCACCAGCAGTGTGGCGTCTTCTGCCCCGGGTCACAGTTATTACACCGATCCATCAGCGGCCTGATCCTTTTACAGGTGAGTCACAGCAGATGGTGACTTCAGATGAGATTACAGTTAAGATAATTGGGTATATCTGGACCAAACAAACCAGACTGTATTATTAGAACGGCTCAGTCTCTAGCAAGGTAGTCAGTTTCTGTTATATATTTGGAGTAAAACACACCACTACGGCGTTTGACTGCGACGTCGCTGCAGGGCGTGAGTCAGCACAGAGCAGCAGTCAGTCAGTGTCGTCAGCTGAGACCAGAACATGTCTGTTACACATGTCTACATGAAAGCTCAGCAGGAAACTGCTGCACAGCGTGCGTCATATCGAGCAGCACTGGTCCCAGAAAGGCGTCCCTATGGCACTGAGTTTCCTCTGGCATATTTGGTCACAGCTTCTCCCACCACGAGATAATGACCCAAAACTTTAGTCCAAGTTCTACCAGAACTACCTCAGGATAAAACTAGATGGAAAGCTTGAAGACATGGAGTGGACCATGACCCAGTCTCTAGACTTTAACCCCATGGGGCTGGTTTGTACGGATCCATGAGAAAAAAATTAGAGGGGGTAGGTTTTTTTTTCTCATTCCTTTGTGATGAACTGGACAGAAGAGTGAAAGCCAAGCTCCCTACAAGTGACACACATTTCTGGGAACTTCTGCAACTAAATTGGGAAGAACTCTCTGAAAAATATAAGTATTTGATTTCCATTTTAGAAAGAAAGAATGTCACAAGTGTGTTCACATGTTAAATCAGCCAGAGATGGTTACTGTGATGAGTTTAGAATATATTTTGGGTTATATATTGATTCCATCCATGCTTTCATTTCAGAGTAAAATGAGTCATTAAACTACATACATTTCAATAAAAAAAGGCAGTAGATCTCAACCTATTTAGACCCACAAACAATGAGGCTCAGTCAAGAACATCTCTTCATGCATATGCTAAATTGCTCTGTCTTTTTTCATGTGAAGCTTTTTAACTGGATCTGAGTTGCTTCACTCTCAAAACTGCCCAAACCAGAGAACTAGGGATTTCAAAGTTGTCCACAAGGAGCTGTGTGTCTCCAAACTGTCTCATCAGCCTGTCCCACATGTTTAAAAAGTAGTGTAGTAGAGACTAGGAAGGAAGTCAGTAAAATTAACACAATGACGTCAGAGTGAATCAACAGCTTCTAATCCTTCCCGTAAAATTCTGACCAGTTCTTCTCTGAGTCGACGTTTGTTGAAATTTGACGTGCCCAGAAACATAATGCCTGCAGCCTTAGCTGGCAGAGGTATAAAAATATCTTCAAACGGCAAAGTGGTCGCTGCCTTAGAGAAGAAGAAGCCAAGAGAATATGATATAAAGAGAAAATATAAAGTTGCGGTGAAGAAGATGTGACAGACTAGTTTGAAAGCTGAGACAGCATCTGAACATTTTTTCAAACAATTAAAGAAACTGTAACCAAAATATTCCAATTAAATCCTAAAACTTAAAAACAACAACAAGACCTGAGCTGTTGTTTGGTTTTCAGTCATTAATTTCTCCATTTCTCTTTATTTGGGATTAGAAAGACCTAAGAACATCGTCTTTGGACAGGAAATAGTTTTTGGAATAAATTATGTCCTCGTAATATAAATATTATATCAATATTATAATGATGAGGTAACAAAATCTAAAACTGTTAATTCTCGTGTGTGAACGTCGCTGTGCAAAAATCAGAATTGCAAATAATGAAGTCCCAACATCCTCATTTGAGAACTTGCTAATTAGCGAAGTCATAGCTCGTTACTATTAATAGAATGTGCGCGTCTCATTAAACCAGAAAAGTTAATAATCATAAATAAAGTTTCAACTGAAATTTGATGAGGTTTTGTACCTCGTCCACTTTTGTTACGTGATCGTCTGTAAAATGAATCCACTGAAATGATGCTTTCATGTTTTTACACCAAGTAGCATCTAGCAAGCAATCAAGCCCCCACACACCTACAACTTAACGCCCCTATATGAGGAACCAGGGTACATAGACAAACATAGACACGGTAAACAGAATCTATTTTGCATTTCCGAATTTTATTTTTAGTAAATTCACACTTGCTGAATTCTCACACACGAACATGGGCTCGGCCGGACATTATTCAGACTTTGCACTAGGGAGTTGTCCGTTTAAAGTCTGTGAGACATTTGCTCTCTCACATGCAGCGCCTCCGGGTAACGTCTAGAGAAGTATAGGGCAGCAGAGTGCCTCATAAAAACAGCTTATGACTGGTGCAAAACGTCCATTCTGCTCATTTATTCTGTCTGCACCTGGTGGAGAACTCATGAATTTTACGCGTTCCTTTAACTCTTCCTTAAGCCACAAAGACAGATAAAATCAATCAGTGAATCCAGTGATTCCAACTAGAGCTTTTTCTTGAGCTGACGACATGTTTCAGCAGCTTTCTGGGAGAAAACCCTGTGGTGCACGGGAAGCAATGCATCAAATCTGAATAAACAGGAGAACTGCACTGTAAGCATGAGGAGAGAGAAGCATGCAAAAGAATCTACCATCTAGAGGTCTTCAACGGGGGGTCCGTGACCCCCAGGGGGTCATTTTTCTATATTTCTTTTTTTTAATTTTCCCCCACAAATTGAAGTTTCTTAAAATTAAGAAACATGAATCCAATATATTTTAGTAAAGGGATAAGGAATAGCTTAAAATTAAATGCAAATATAATAATAATGTACATTTATAAATCCATATAGTAGGTAGGGGGTCCCTACTTAATCTCTCCTTCAGTTTTGGGTCCTTGGCCTGAAAAACATTGAAGACCCCTGATCTAGAGACCAGAACAATATATATAACATATATTTTAACCAACCCAGTTTGATTGGTATGTAATCTGTGTCAGCACCAGGACGTTTAATGGCAAAGTTGCAGAAGAAATTGTGACAATCCCACACATATAAATAACAGAACGTCTGAGTGAGTCAGTTCTTCCAGGCCAGGTCACTAATGAATCTTAACGACTACATATCAGCAAACACAGCTACGGCATGAGCGAAAATAACAATCAGGACAGGATGTGTTGCTGCTGCGGTGCAGCCCCGACACGCCGCCTGTCACCACAATGCGTGTTAGTTAGACAGGATGACAGTGCTGCTGAGAGCAGAGAAAACAGAGCGCCACCGCATGATAACAGCTCCCAGCCCGTCATCAGCCGCCGAGCTGAGTCACGTCGCTAAAGGACCTCACCTGTGTCTGCGTGGCAAAGTTTTCTCTATTGATTAACCCCGTCCATCATGGACCCGGACATGATGTTCTGCATCAGGACTAACTAGGGAACTAGGGAAAACTAGGCATCGATAAGACTTTCAATCCAACTCTTCAGTGATTCCCCTCATCAATTCCTCCTGTGAATTTCTGGTCTAGAAACAGTTCATGATTTAAGCAACAGCTATTTTATTGAGTTTCTAGACAAGAGATAAGAGCTTGTGTAAGAGAACAAACAGAAAACTGGTTCCTGGATCCTCGTTAGCTCTGCTCTGCTGAGACTTGTTGACCACAGGTTGTCGAACACACATGACTCTCTCTGTATTTAATGCCGCGTGTTGTCGACAAATGCTTCACCATGTTGCCGCCCTCGCTTGAAATTACGGTGCTGCGTAAGCTGCAAGGTGCACTGTTACAGGCCCTTCTGGAGAAGTGAAGCCACGCGTCTTTCTCGTGGTCACATGAGTGTGATGTGAATGACTCTTTGTATTCTTTCGTTTTATGGCAGGTTGCATTGTCACCACGGCCTGGGCACGGACATAAAGATTCGTCACGAAAAGTATCGATAAGCAATGATGAACCAGATAAAACCTTGATGCCCATCCCTAATCAGGAAGTTGGTGCAGCCGCAGATGAGAACGCCTAGTTTTTCATATTGGCTTTGCAGTTTTGAATTCAGTTCAATCCAGCCTGACTTTGTTTTTTTTTTTCTAGATGTCAATTAATTTCAAAATAAGAGCTTAAAGGTTAATACACATGAGGAAAGATCACCGGACCTCAGACAGGATAATGGAGACCAAAGAACATCTTAGTCAGAGGCTGAGCTTCCACTAAACACACCTTTACAGATGTGAGCTTGTTTGACATCCATTCATTAATTTTCTGTAACCACACGTCCTCTGAAGGTTTACAGGGAAGCGAGGACGACAATTCACACTCACACCTACCCAGAACCTTCTCGCTGTGAGGTGTCGCCGCTAACCACAGCACCACGGCGTCGTCTACAGGCTGTAAAATATAAAAGCTCAGCAGTTCTTCTTGAAAATACAAATGGGTCATTTGCTTTCCTTCCTTAACTTTGTTCGTAGTTCTATCCTCAGAGCTCATATAAAAAAAAGTTCACAGCCTAAAAGTGATTGAACTTATGTTTGTTATTTACTTCTGCAGTTCCCCGACGCAACCAGCTTCAGACCATATGTTATTTTGTCTTTGTTTTAATTCAGTGATTTGTTTGGCATTTCCTCCTACAGCTGTTTATCCCTTCAAGTTGCACAAACTGCCTTATATTTTTAATTGTTATGTCTTTTATTTTAGTCTCTTTCGGTCATTTCTGTGCATGTCCCTGTTTAAACCTGGTGTCAGAATGCGTTACCTCATGAGTCTCCAGTGACCTCCTGCACTCTGGTATGCAAATAAACGCATCATTTGGAAACCATTTAAATCCACAGGAACATTAGAAAATATCCTCTTATAAAAAAAAAAAGACCCTGAAGGAACAGAACAAAAAATATTTTGGCTTCATTAAACAGATCTGAAAAAAATCTTTGCAAATTTATAACCCACGTAGTTCACAGCCTAAAATCTGCCCCCCCCTTCCTTCCTTCCGTCCCATGAATCTCTCAGAGAAATATTCGAGGCATTCAAGGTGCCGCAGTGCCAGACGGGGTAACACACACACACACAGAAACACACACTCAGAGAGGTTAGCCCACTTTTAAGTGTCTCACTTCCTGGTTCTATATTCGGCTCCGGGAAGCATGAACTCAGTGAAAAAGTTCCATTTACATCCACGGGCGCTCCACTGACCAGCAGCCTGTTTACAGTAACAGAAAAAAGCCATAAAAAGAAACAAAGAGAGCCCGATAAGGATATTCACTGAACCGTGAACTGGACACAATAACGGGAGCTTTGATCCTTTGTGTAGTCTGTTCGAGATGAATTAGCCGGCGTTTCTCTAGAAATCTTTTCCTTTTCCACATTTCCTCTCGTTGGTTTCATAGACTCAGATTTCTGAGTATTTGACCTTTCTACAGGATTCTTGTAACCGGAGTTAGTAGTAAGGTTAGTAGTAAAGTGCAGCTCTGAAGTAACAGGTTGTTCCATTCATTCCATCCCCAGGAAACTACAACAGGATGCAAATATCTACGCGGAGACTGCATCACACACCACTTCACTCCAGGAATACAGGAATTAAGGGCTTCAAACTAGGTACAGTTTACACTCAAAAATGAAATGCACTGATGCAAATTTTGGTTGGTGAAAAATGCAAAAAGTTTCCCTCTGCAGGACACTAATGTTTCTATTTTACCACCCACACGGAGTCACATTTTGCATGGATAAACAAAAACACATGCAAACACACAAACTTCACCCGACCTTAGTCAGCATGAGAATAGCCCCGCAACGTCCTAACCCTCACTGACCTGTCTATGCTTCTGTACTTGACCCAAATCAATCAATCACTTCTGTCACAGCGTTAATTGAAAAGCTTTAAATCTGTTGCCATGGTTACGGCATGCTCTCTCTCTCTCTCTGACGTTACAAAAGAAGAACTGAGAGACTTCGGGGCTAAAAAAATGCTTCATCATATATATATTTAGTACATACATGACCCGCAGCACACAAATAGACAAACTACATCCAGCTCACTCCCTGCTCAAACACAAACACTGCACATACAGCCTCAGACACAGACAAGCGGACAGCGTCATCACACACAGTCACAGTGAGGCAACACAAAATAACCGAGCATGGTGCAATGCAAGGGTAAACCCTCACTTCCCCTGTTTTTATATTAGGTTTTATGCACATTTTAAATGTCATACAGTTGTATGTGTCTTTTTTATATATATAATTGTGTGTCTTTCCTGTGTCTTTGTGTCTGACTCGACTGCACAGAAGTTCCTATGTGTGTATGCACAGATGGCAAACAAAATTTCTTGATTCTTGATTGCAAATATGTTCATTTATAAAGAAGCCTGTTGTCTGAAATTGTTGCATAAACTCGTGAGACCCAAGCTTTTGCTTGCTATGCATTTTTAATTCCTCCACAACCAAAGATATATATATATATATATATATTTATATTATAAATTTAAAAAAGAATAGCAAACAATGAAGCCCCAGTGTCCTCAAACAAGTACTTTAGCTAACTAACGAGCTAATTAGCTGTAGCTCGTTACTATTGACAAAATTTCAACGTCAAACTACAAAAGTTAATAAGCATAAACAAGTTTCAATTGAAAATTTTGATGAGGTTTTGTGCTTTTTCCTCTTTTGTCCCATGATTGGCTGTAGAATGAATCCACAAAAATGTCCCCATATGTGGACAAAGGGTCTCAGATGGTTAAACAACTAAAATTCTGGGATTTCTAAAGTTGTCACTCATCGCGAAAAAGAAGAAGGAAAAGAAGTGAAGAAATGCAGCAGAGAGAATGAGGTAAGTCAAAGAAGAGTGAGGAAACTGAACAGGCCAGACAGAAGGAGTCCGGAGCCTGCAGCACAGAGACGGGGCGACTGCAGGTTGAAGGCTGCAGGTAGTTAATCCTGCTTGTTCATTTTATGCTTGGGTGGCCGAGCAGCGGTCCGTGTATCAGAGCCCTCCTGGCCTCGACCTGACACCCTGCCGGGAAAATTAATGACTTCAATAAAAGCGCTGCGTTGTCCCATGATGTTTCCCGCGCCGGCTTTTATTGGACGCGTTTGGCTCTGATCAGATCACTAGAGCTCGTTACTGTGAGTCTGAGAAGGAATGAAAGAGGCGCTCTTCACATTGTTGTGTGTTGTGTGTTGTGTGTGTGTGCACCTGGATGATTAACATGTTATTTACCACTGCAGACAATACACGGGGTATGATGTATGAGACCCGTGTTTTTTAGCCGAGCACCTGCTGCACCGCTGCAGTTTTTTATTTGATTGTTGTTGTTTTTACCCTCAGGGGCTAATTTTATCTTCGCCTGATCAAATTTTTAGAGGCTTTTGACTTTTTTTTGTGCATGTTTGCACTGAATTATGAAGCACTCTGACCATGATCATGAGTTGTTATTTCAACTTTTTTTTTTTTTTTTCTACAGCTAGAACAAAATATGCCCCGAACAGCTTCAGAGCAGCATCTCGGGTGATCCACGTGGACGGTACAGCAGGTCACACCTGGTATTAGAATGCTTTACCTCATAGGTTTCCACTGACCTCTTGTACTCACTATGCATAAATAAATAAATGCATCATTGGGAAATCATCTAAATACAAAGGAATGGCACAAAATATCCTGCTAAAAAAGATCCTGAAACAACTGAACACAAAAATATTTTGACTTCTGTAAACAGGTTGGACTTTTACTAACAGCGAGCGGAGAGAACCCACGCAGACACAGGGAGAACATGCAAACTCCACACAGAAAGGCTCCGGTCGGCCAATGGATTGAAACCTAGAACCATACTGCTGAGAGGCATCAGTTTTATATTAACTTTTTAACATTCCACTGGGTCATATATGTCCAGTCAGAGCTTTGTGCACGAGTTAGGTTTATTTCATTTATATAGCACCTTAAAAAAAAGAGCATTTGCATTAAAAAGCTCCACATGTAAGTTACAGCTCAACATCACGGTGTCAACAAATGAAAAGCTATTAACTCCCAAAATGACCAGATGAGAAAATAAAAACAGATCAAATGCCATTGGAAGCCAAGGAAATAAAGATGGGTGCTTCTTAAAAGCCCCAAGTTGTGTTTGAGTAAACGCTGCATGATGCAATGTGTAATTTTCTTCTGATTTCATTGACAAAAGTATGGAAGTTTTTCTGTGCCGTGAGAGTCACAACCAGTAACTAGCTAGTTTCTAACGCAGTTTGCAATAACGTCACTTCATTAAAGGTTCAGTGTAGATTTGGTTCAATACTTCCGTCAATGTTACTCGATCAGAGTAATATCTATTAAACGATTTCACGAACGCAAATAGTACTCTCCGAAGCTCCATCGGTCGTGTTGGTGGCCATGGCTGATCTGTCCCATGTGCTGCTGTCGCCTCATGACCAACGGAACGTAACCTGATTAACTAGATGTTGGATGAATAGAGACGGGGATCGATTGCTTCTCCCTGCTCACCCGGAAGTTAAGTCCAGCTTTTTCAGTAGTTAAAACTTGGAGGTTGAAGGTTTGTGGTTGAAAATAAGAGGTTGAAGCTTAGAGGTTGATTTTTTTATGTTAAACTTTATTAGGTTGATTTTTTTATTGTTGAATTTTATGAGGTTGAACTTTTTTTGATGTTGATTTTTGAATTTATATTCAAACTGATGGCACAGAAAATCGTCCATATGAAAGTCATTATAGGGTTCAGCCGACACAACCAACACACTTTTTCAAAACAAAAACAAAATTAGGCGAACCCAACAACTTCATTTTTTTTTTAACTGTGTGCCAGCTTTGTTTATTCAAGAACTATATCACTTAAAGTGTTCCTGACTTTTCTGATAGAAACTTTAGAGTCTTGGCTTTCAAAAGAGACCAAGACCATGGATGAGCTCCAAAATGTTCATGAACAGCATTCAATATGTGGAGATTACCAGATTTTAACCAGGTCATCTTCTCTCCTAAAGATGCCCCCACTACCACCTCTCTACTCGATACGGATTTCTTGTTGGATGTAACCCTCCGTTTCGCTGCTGTGTGTGTGTGTCTGCGGTGTTTTGCAGCGCGTCGCTGTGACACGGTGATTTGTGCACTAAGTCCCTGACTGCTCCCTGCACCTCAGACAAATGATATTCCAGTGGAGGTCTGGATGTGGAGGTGTCAGCAGTTTCGATGTCGGGCCGCAGAAAACAACCTCCACTCACTTCTGAGGGCAGAACGCCAGACTAATCCCACCGGGGCTCTGTGTGTGGGCGTGGGGGGTGGATTTCTGTCGAGTCGAAGGTATGGGTGTGTGTAGGAGGCAGGGCAGAAGCTGTGGTCGACCAACACTACACACACACACGTTTGTCTCTCCATCTTCATGAGGACAGGACGTTTACATAATAAAGCCCCTCTTTCTAACCTTGACAATCACAACCATCGCACCTTCAAGCTAAACCTGATTCAAGCAAATGTCTCGCGCTCCAGTGGTTTATTTTGACACACAAATAAACAAGAATAAGTTAATTCACAAATTGAGCCCAGCCTGAAGCTTAAAAACTGAGCTTAAATATGTGAAAATTTTAACAAGAAGAGAAAGAAAAGAGATTATGTGTAAAATGCTCGGAAAGAAAGTTTTTTTATTGATGTGATTACATTTTATTATTTAACTTAGAACCACGTCATGAGCGTTTGTGTATTAATGCGGCTTAGACCTGCAGAGGACATGATTCTGGTATTAAGGTCGAAGTAGTAACAGCTAAAGTGAGTTTGCTAGCTTAACAACAACAGTGTGCGTATTTGTGTGTGTATGTGTGAGTGTGTACACTGGCATGTTGCCAGGATGTGGCTGCTTCCTGTGCTACTTCCTGTTTTGGCTCTTCTCCTCTGATTGGTTAACTCTATTCTGGTTAATCGTGCTGAGTGACGTGTGGACACGGCCTTTTCCTCTCAAGTGGGTTATAAATATTTGAGAGTGGGTTCAATAAAACTCTGACTGATACAGAAGCGTAGATGCAAATGTAAGTTTGATATCCAAATCACCACTAATCTTGTCAAGATTTATAAATGTAACAAGTGTGACAAAGTGGTTTATAAAGAAATTAACATAATAAAGTTGGTATATCCTGTGTGCATTAGTCATATATATTGATCAGACATAATATTATGATTTTTTAGTTTTGTGTGTTTGTGTGTTGCTATGGGTGTGGGGGGCGTCTGGTCTGGTGTAAGTGGGTGCTACGTGTCTAAGTAACGTCCGCATGAATGTAAGGTTCTAACGTTTCCCAGCAGAACATGCAACTGCCACAAAATGGTCAACATTGATCACTTCTCCTGTCAATGGTCATAATGTTGTGGCTGATCAATGTAGATAGCGCCTTTAGGTGTTAAAATTACGATAACACTGCACACAGATTACTATTTAAAGTTGCACAATTTGAACATTAAGATTTATTTAATTCTGAATCCACAAAAACATGAAAAACATAATGTTAGTTACTGATCCTGAATTTAAAAATGATATAATTTAGGGGCGATGTTTGGATGTGCTGCATCAAAAACACAGAAATATGATAAAGATCTTTGGCTGACAAACTGCTCCAACACTAACTACGTCACATACTGTCTTTGTTTGGCCTCCGGTACCAGAACATTAAATCCACTGACATTATAAACAAAGGTACAGGTGCAAACAATCAGCATAATGCGACCAAACAGAACAGACACGGAGATGAATGTATTGAAAATAACAAACAGCTGCGATGAAAACCAAAAAAAATCCGACTCCAGTATTATCATTTCTGCTCTGCTCTTAAATCAACCATCAAAAAGAAACACATGTCGTTTGTGGTTTGTTTCAGAGGTCGTCTCAGTTTAGTTCCTGGTTGTGTAGATGTTGTTGTTGTGCAGCAAATAAACTCCAGTGCTCTTACTGCACAGAGGCCAGATGAAAAAACAATACGAGTAAAAATGATCTTATGTTTTATTTATCTGTAATGCAGATGCATACAGTCGCATGTGGACCACCATTAAGATCTAAGACTATTCTTAATAGTATACAAAAAGTTATATAGAAAAAAAGGTTTAAATTTTTTTCAAATCATATTTTTCATTGCAAGAACTGAAATCATGTTGTGTGCCGAAAATGTCCATTTTGCTGCATTTGTGTGGCATGAAGCCTTGAATTAGTTTTGGATTGATTTTCTGTATTAATTGGTCCTGAAATGTGATCTGATCCTTCTACTGAGCTTCACTCAGAGACATTATCCTCAAAGAAATCTTGATAAACGATAATTCTAAACGACGACTCTCCAAGCTGGGAAACAGCTGTGGTGTCTGGTAACACAATCAGTACGTTTACATGCACATGAAAAAAAAACTAATTACTGCCTTAATCTGACTTTAACTGGACAATTTAAGCGCATGTAAATACGTTACTCTGACTAAAATCTCCTCATATGATTATTAGATTAGTTAATATGACTGGAAATCAAGTTTCTCCACCATATATGCCGGCGAATGACCAGCGAATGAACAAAAACATCCAAGAACCACCTGAGGGATAGCGCCATCTTATTTGAACCGTAAGTAGTGTGCACATTACGTATGAGATTAAAAAATGTAATAGGTCAACGGGAAAGGGGGCTGCATTAACATGGTATTAACCATGAGACTCATATCGCCACCTAGTGTGGAGGAGGAGGACTTGTTCCCGTCAGTTATTCGACTTTCTCTGTTGCATGTAAACTGGAACAAGGACCACATTCAGAAAGTTGATTTTCGAGCACAGCTTTATTAGGCTATGCATGTAAATGCACTGAATGTTGTTGGTGGGGGGGCTTGTCCTGCAGATACTTGATCAGTTTGGGATCTAGTGAATTTGGAGGCCAGGTCAACCATGTATTTATTAGTTGTTCCTAATATGTTTTTGTGTGTGTGCGTCTGTGTCAGGCTGAATCCTGCTGCCATGTCATTTCTATGGGGTGGGGGTGTCTGGTCTGGTCTAGGTGGGTGCTACATGTCTAAGTAACATCCACACCAAAGAATGCCAGGTCTAAATGTTTCCCTGCAGAACACTGAATTGTCACTAGAAGCTCAATATTATTTACTTCTTCTGTCAGTGGTCATAATGCTGTGGCTGATCCATGAAACTACACAGACTTGCAGTTTATATCAGTCCAGAACACAGTTTGTCTGTATTGTTTTGGAGATCAATGACGTCTGTTTTTAGAGAGCAGGAGCTTCATCGCCTCATTCATCACGAGGTTGTGTTCCTGAGTCTGTGCCTCAGGAACAGAGATACTGATCAGCCCCAGTGATTTACCTTAAGACCTTTTAATCTCATAGTTCACCGCAGGGTCATCTTGGTCTCTTCAGGAGTGAGTGGCTACAGAAATAAATCTTCTCCATTTATAGACTTTTTGTCAAACCGTGCTTCCAAAACGTTTCCAGCTTTATGTAAATCTCCATTTCTTTCTGTTACGTCCTCTGAGATCTTCTCCTTTTACTTTGAGAAGCTCTAACCCACGCGTCCAGGGATTCGACCCATGCTCTGACTCAGCTCTCACTGAAGTCATTAGTCTGTGGGTTGACATACTGGACTTTTGCTGTAATTGTCTGCAATTTACTGTGAATGCCTGAAGGATGTATTTGGTATGAACAAGGATTAAGGTAATTTGTCTGAGGTATTTAAAATTACTAGTTTATTCTTAGTTGTAATTTAGATCTGACCATATTTGGACACATTTACACAAGACTGCAGTAATTTGAACAGATATGCAGATTCTTCTTGCCAATTTACATGTTACATCCATCCCAGCAAATGCAGCATGATGCAAGTTGTTTGCAATGTGTTTATGCAGTTGTCTACAGGATCAGGGAAAGACTACAACAGGAAAAGAAAAACACTCAAACTCTCCTGTCTGCAGAACGGGAATCACAATAGATTATATAAACTCAAAATGGATCTCATTGTGAATAGAATACAGTATTTTGAACCTAATTAAAAGCTTATATTGTCGTCTTTGCTGTAGCTAAAGCCCCCAGGCCATCAAGCTAAGGACGGTGAGCATTCTTAGACCTGCCTCCTACCACTGTTCAGCGAATTAGAAATAAGTGGAGGAAGCATTCATCGAGAAAACGGATTATGTTTTAGATGTTCAGAGGATTGCAATGGTGGAAAAACTAAGTGGAACTCATCACTATCCTCAGAATTATTATTATTATTGTTGTTATTATTATTATTATTATTATTATTATTATTATTATTATTAGACCTTTTCCGTAATTGCAGTTTAACTTTTCACCACCTCCTGATCTGCCCACAGAAGTCAAGCATGTCTTGTTAATGCTGCCTAGGGGAAAAAAACACAAAAGTGGGAGATTCAGGGGTATAAAGAAAAACTTTTTAACAATAACCTTTTGGGGGAATGTGTGTTGCTATTAACAATAAAAAGAAATTCCACTAACGGGCCTGTCTATTCCTGGAATGACAGACTCTGCCTATAGAAACTACAATGTAGACATTTAATGGATATTTCACATTAACGGACATCTAACTGTTAACTAAATTATTTCAGCCTCTTTAAGTTAATATTCTTATGTTTTAAGCATATGAACATCAAGCTTATCTCAGTTTTAAGCTGAGTATGCACATAAAAAAACAAATGTTCACATAGCAAATGTGAGATAAGTGCATTAGTTCATGGGGGGGGCTGGGAGGATGTCGGCTGCAGAGCCTCCAGTGTGAAAAGTTAATATAAAGATCAACATCAATGCGGTTTTCAACAGTTGCAACCGAACTCCAGCTCCAGCTGCGGCTGTGCCCACACATTTCAACAACAGACACAAGCTCCGACAGTAACTATTAATAACTGATCAACATAGAGGCATGACTTAACTCACAACACGATAATTTGTTTGCTCTCAGATATTTTGAAGTCGCACAGATTACACATGTGACTAAAATGGTTGCAAAGCCCTGAAAATATTACCTAATTACTTGCACTGAAGGGACTTGACTCTACCTGAAACTATGAAGTGAAGGGAAATTCGTATATGATCATATTTAAGTGGACATATAGAATTATTTATTTAAACTCATATTTAGTCATATTTTGCATGTTTTTTTGGATTTGTCAGCATTTTTGAATAAAACACCATTTTGAGGTGCTAAAGGACACTTTCAGCCCCCCAAAATAGACCTAAAGACTTCAGTGGATTAAACTGTATATACTTATGTCTTTTAATGATTAGAGATAAAATAAAATAAGTGCTGGACCTTGACACTGCTCCAGATGAGTTATTATGACTAAATGTTCTGTATATAAAAGATGGATGTAGACAGTGAATCTATAAAACCAAAAGATACCTAACAGATCATATTATTATACTCACTGGGTGTTTGCTTACAAAAAAAAATTATCTCCCATTGAAAAATCATAAGTTCCTATAATGTCAGATAATAACGTCATTAGCTAAATTAGCTTCCTGTGACGTGTGGTGGAGGTTCTTAAATGACTCCATATTTAGCCTCGGAGAGAGTTACGTCTGGATTCTGTGTTTCACGTTTCATCCAAATACACTTTGAGTATCTTTAACAGCTTCCTCAACGAGCTTTTAATGAGTCATCCCGATTTTATCGCCTCAATTAGAGCAGACGTACGCAGACGTCGTGTCACTCCGCTCACTTGCACTTGGCTCATGTACTCAACTAGAGAGGAGAAATGAAGAGGAAAGGACCGAAAACGACAATTGGCTTGAACTTTAAAGGATCTAATTTGTGTTTTTATACAAAGTAACGCTCCTTTATCTCTACGCCTGTGACAGCACACAGTCCTCACACAGTCCGGCCTTCAAAGCTCATTTGCATCGAACACAGTACCGAGGGGTGGAAGAGTTAAGAGAACTGGAAAGAGATGCTAATGCGAGAGAGATGGAAAAGATATCCTAACCCTCTTATCCGGGCAAAACACATCATTAGCTAAAGAAGAAGAAGAGGAGGAGGAGGAGGTGGAAAGAAGAGGACAGGAAAAGAGACAAGCGTGGTGGATGGAGATGGGGAGAGTGAAGAAGAAGAAGAAGGAGAGGTGGAGCTTTAATGGGAGAGAAAAGAGGAGGACAAACATGGAGAGGAAGTATCGACCCGCTGAAACTGCTCTCATGCTGCATGGCCACAGGTGCTGCAGTCTGCACAGCGGAGACGTCTGTGTGTGTGTGTGTGTGTGTGTGTGTGTGTGCACATGTACAGCTATCTTTACGAGGACCAGTCTGAGTTTTTACACCATCAAAGTGAGGACATTTGTGCAAAGTGTCCTCACTTCTTTCTAAGGCTATTTTAATGTTGAGACTTGGTTTTAGTGTATATCATATCAGCGTTAGGGCTAGGGAAAGAATTAGGTCAATGAATGTCCTCACTTTTTCCCCCCCCATTTACTTTTATATATGCACAAAACAAACAAGCGCAGACATAGATTCAGCAAAATAAAACAAGAAAACACAAGACAAGTTTCATATGCAACATCTAAAACATAGGTTTTCAACAGGGGGGGCGCAATCCCTACAGGGTCTTTGGTTGATTCAACATTTTTTGTATATTTTTTTTTTATTTGATTTTAAAAAAAATTTAACACTTAATGCAAAATGATAATATAGAACACAAATAGTAGGTAGGGGGTCCATAATTAATCTCTCCATCAGTTTGGGGTCCTTGGCCTGAAAAACATTGAAGACCTCTGGTCTAAATGAGTATCAAGAAGAAGAAAAGACATGTACAATATGTACATCATAATGACCTTAAATAATTTTCAAATTTCAACATAATCCTCCTGATTATTTTGAAAAGATCCAGTTGTTCATAATTATTTTCTTTGTGCACAACGAGAGGAATCGTTACCTGAAACTTTATTAAAATTCTGAATGCCCTCACAAGGACAGCTGTTCAAACATGTGTGTGTGTCTGACGCCAGAGCGTGATGAGGTCACTCCTGTCTGTCCGTAAACACTGTTCGCCCTGTTAGACACGAACACACACACACACACACAAAGAGTGTAACACACCTCTTATCTGCGAGTCCCACTCTCTCCCATCTTTTGTCCTCTCCTTTTGTTTAAACCTCCCTCTCAGTGCGCGGGAAATCGGCCGCATCGAGTCATCGACACACAGAGATGCGCTCCAATGCGATGCAGCGCTAGACTCTCGCTGCAGTGTTCCAGGAAGGCCTCGAAAGTTTGTTGATGCCTTTCTTTCCATTTCCATTAACAGCTAGAAACAACTACCTTCCACTGCGGCAGCCTTGGCGTAAACAGAAACACTCTGAATCCACCAGGAGAGTGTTCTTTCATGGATCGATGGGCCAAATCACAAAAAGTTGGGTCTGGTTCTTGGTGCCATGACTCTGTTAAAAGCGGCCTAAGCTGAGTACATTTTAAATTGTGTCTCTTTGTCTACATGTTGTGTGGCTGTCTAGACTAAGTGGGAACTACTAAAGACTGAATCAGCCATAACCATGTGTTTTTATAGAGGACAAACAATTTAACGTTAAAATAATAAGAATGATGTGTTAAACTTTCTGGGGGAAAAAAACTTTAAAACTGTAACTGGAAAAAGCAAAGCAACTGAACAACACCAAGAAAACAGGAGTTTAGTTTAAACCTGGCAGAGTTGAATGTCTCCACTTATTTGTCCAGTGCCGTATCGCGAATTGTGTTTTTCTGTCCATGCCCTTAACTGTATATAAATATGGTCAACTTTTTTTCCACTTGCCATGGACAAACTGATGCTAGTTTACCAGGAAAACGGGCAGCGCCATGTTGCAACTTTGCAGTCGATGCCCCGCCCACTCTTTTCTCCAGACTTTCTCTCGTTTTCCTTTAATTAATACTGCGCTCTGCTCTACCTCCAACAGTTACAAAGAAATGTCGGCTTATGCACTGTATTTATTCATTTGTTTATTCCAACTCTCATGGGAACGCTTCACAGAGCCGTGGCCATGGCAACTGTAAGTCATCATGATGTCACATCCTTTTCCTAAAGTGTCAAATAAAGAACTAAAACAAAACTTACCTGAAAAAATGGACACTTATGTATGCAGCAGCATTATATTAATTAAATGATTATTTGATGCGTATTTTAGTTCAGTCCAAGTCCCACTTACTGACATGGAGGAGGTGGAGCTTATGAACTATACTGCAGCCAGTCACCACGGGGAGCTCTACTTCCTTTGAATTCACTTCAGAGGAGAAGTTCTGCTGTCCATCTTTATACATGTGGTGCACACATTTGGGATTTTGAACGCATCACGAAGCTCTGGGCTATAAGTACCCAGGTGGCACAAAGACCTGGAAGTCTCTTAGTCAATGACCGTCATCTTAGCCACACCGAAGAAAAAGAGGAACCACCAACCAGTTTTCCAACTTGTTAAAAATTGCAGCTTCGGCATACAACTGTTAAGTTACACACATCTAAACAAACTGCTAGTTTTAGAAGCTGTTTGCTTAATTTTGCAGTCGGTGATGATTCTGCACAGAAATATGTGACCGCTAATTTTAGCCTTGTGGCTCAGCTGATACAGCTATAATTATTTCCAGTTACACAGAACCCGTTAAATTTAGCCACGGTGTAATGATGACAGTTCAAGAATTAGTAACTCACTTTAATTTTATTTATAACAAGAAAATAACTTTCTGCTTCACTGTTACTCAGTGGAAAGTGACTAACGCCACTATTTAAACTATTAATTATGTCCATCAACCAGGAAGCACCAGGACGAAGACGGCAAGTAGTCAAACAGAAAAGTTCAGTTTTTCTGCTTTACTGTGAAGTAACAGGTTTTAGATACAACAAATAATTGTCTAATCACCATGACAACCAACAAAGCAGAGATTGGCAGGAGGCGGTGTTGCTGATGCAAATGAGCCCTTGACTCGGGGAAAACAAAAGCGGGCGCCCACAACAAAAACGCACGGGCTCGACATACAAACTCTCTGCTCAGGGGCCGGCAGCGAAACAAACCAGGGAGCTACGTTTTCTCAGCGCGCTGGAGAGTGGGAAGATGTGTAGATGTGACTCGCCTTCACTAACTCATGAGTCATCCCTCTAATTAAGAAACCTGAATCGACACCTCTTATCTGCAGAGCAATTATCCAATTACAGCTGGAAGGCTGGCGTTTCTTGCAGCTAAATCCATTTGTCCAGTTAAACCAATAAAATAACCTTGATCTTGGTGTCGGGATAAAGTGTCGATCGGATTGCATCCAGCACATCATGCATCGCTAACAGGTCCTCTGTCTCTAAAATGCTCATTTATTTAGTATCAGTTGTATATTTTTCACTTTTTACCCTTTGTAAGATCTTTTACTTAATTTATTGTACCGATTTCTGAGTATTTTGCTGCTCTCTTACATCCTGGTGTAGTCTGGTGACATGCTGTTAATAAGTTGTTGTGTGAAATAAATACAGAGCATATCTAACAGTGATTTGTATCTTAAATTCGTACTTATATTATATTTGGGGTATATATTGTTTTGTATCTTCTCATTCTTCCTTCTTTCATATATTATAATTCGTTTTTTCTGCATTTTTGTTTATTGGAGTAGCTGTGATGTACCCCTGGGGATTAATAAAGTATTTCTAATTCAGATTTAATTGTGGGGTTTGTTTCTGCCAATACAGAGAAAAAGAAAAAAAAAACTCCACTCACAATTAACCAGCTCTAAAACCAACCAGAGATTCAACTTCACTGTGCTTAGATTATTATATGATGATGTGTATCACTGCATCGCTCTTATTCTTCTCTTCATTACGTGAAGCACATTAAAACTATCTGACTGACCTGGTCTGACCAGATTCCAACAGAGCGACTAAAAAACTGATGAGTAAAGAGACAGGACAGAGACAACCGTAATCTACGCATCGAACCTCCTCTTTGTTTATTGATCCAGAACAAACCATTTGAAAGTTACAGACATGGAGAAGCAGCAGGAAATACTAAAGTTGAAACGAGCCACTACCTTGCGAGTACATTCTGTCACTGTAGCTACGCACTCATATTGACGCAGACGTTTAAACCATAGGTCTTCAACAGGGGGTAATGTTCCCCCATAAATTTAAACTACTTTCAACACACATTAATATGAATCCAATACATTTTAGTAAAGGGATAAATGGAGTCAGAAGACGTTATCTTTCAGTCATCACTTCACTCAGCAACACAGGAGCTGTCTCAACAGCACACGAAATGCCACACTAGACCTGTCAATATAAGCTTCCAGATCACAGTAGGCCCCGCCCCCTTTCGCTGCTAAGCCAATCAGGAGGACGCATATTACAAGCTGACTCTGGCAGGTTCCCCGCAATTGGCCAAGAGTCTGCTCAGTCCCCAGGTGAAATCCAGAAGCTAGAGAAGCTAACAGTGCAGCTTGATCACATTAGTCTGAGGCCAAAATAAGTTTAATAATTTCATATATACTGTATCTATATAGTTATGTGTATGTTTATGTTGCACAGCCTCCCTACCTCTGTACATTTGAAATAAAAAAAAATATCTGAACCTAACCTACTAATATTAAATGCAAAATTATGATAATATTGTACATTTATAAATAGCACTAGGCCAAGTTTAATATAGAACACATATAGTAACATATAGTAGGTAGGAAATCCCTACTTAATCTCTCCATCAGTTTGGGGTCCTCGGCCTGAAAAACATTAAAGGCCCCTGTTGTAAATCATGCATCACTGCGACAGATCTGATTCTGAAATGTGCTGATTGAAAAAAAGTCACCTGGTTTCTCTCACCTCTTATGAACATATCAGTAATCCCATCACTTCTAAACAGTGTGCCGCTCTAGTTATGCAGGTGTTGTCATGTGCAGATGGAAAAGTAGTAGATTTTATGCACCTGCAGGTAGATTGTCGCAGGTAGTGCAGGTAAGTCAACCTGAACGTTTCAGAATCGTAGAGAGAGGTACAGAAAATGGCTCCGTATAAAACCTGGTTTCACTCAACTACAAAGACGTCCTTTGTCCGATCTTTTCTGAAGCCAGGACAGAGCTGAGGACCAACGAGAGCGCAGTCACAAACAGAAGTGGTCTCATCCACTCATTTTTAACACTGCCTCCAAGTGGCAGAGGACAGATTCAACACAACGTTTGTGTCGCGCTGCAGCCCGTAGACTCTCCCCACAGAAACTTTTCCCTGACTCCACCGCCTCACATGAGCTCAGAGCTACGTTAGAGTATAATGCGAATGCAGTGAGGGTCGATCCTCCAGTCGGGCTCGCCGTTGATGTCGTCTCTGCCGCTGTAGCAGCTAATCACAGTGATTACCTAACCGCACAGGCTCTTAAGTGCTGCTTATCAGAACTCCTCTGGAGAGCAATTACACCACCTCTGCTATCTCTTTCACATTCAGCCTCCTCCGAAGCTCCTTTTTTTATCCTCCTGTCATCAGCCATCCATCCATCATCTGCTTTTTTTTCTCTCCTCCTCTCCCCTCTGCCCCTTTCTTTTGTCTCCATCCTGTCATTTAAATTCACCGTCTCCTGCCTTCTCTTGCCAGTTTTTTCTTCTTGTTTTATCTCCCATCTTTGACTCACCTTTTCTAACCCAATTGTTGAAATCCATTTATTAGATGGTGAATGTCACAGGATGAGTGAAGGATGATGTGAGGCTAGATAATGGATGTAAAACTGCTTTAAAAACCAGAACGACACAAAGTTGTTTGTTAAATGTCTGGTTTCGTCTATATAATGACATTCTTCGCTACCAACGGACAGTGATGCACTGTTCTGAGTTAAGCTAAAATGTTCCCCTAAAGGTCACAGCACCGCCTGACTTCTTAGGGAGGAGAGGGATCTGTCTGGGCCGAGGGGGAAGGAGCAGGAGGAGGTGGTGGTGTACACAAGCGAAAGCAAAACTGAGCAGGTGAGTAAAGCTGGGGCTCTCAGCTAACCACAGTCATCCTCCTGCATCCTCAAGGTCAGAGATAAACGCCGCAGATTAGCTTTCCAAAGAGGTCGGAAATACATCAACACAAGAGATTTAGGAAAAGGAGTAAAGGTAAATTAAATCCGGTCGAGACTGGAGACTGCTTGTTTTTTTCTATACATATATTTTAAGTTGAAAGCTGAAGAGAAAAGGAGGAAAGGATGAAGTAAAAGAAAGACAAACTGACGGACGAGCGGGTCCATTTTCACAGTGGGTGAAAAGAGAGCGAGAGAGAAAATGAGTATTGATTTGTGTATTACACCGGCTTGAGTAGACAAGAGGAATTCTGAAGGAGGCTTTGTGTTGACGTGTTACTAGAAAGTCCACTAACGTCTATTTCCCTGCAGCTCAGTGAATCACGATGCTTGCTGAGAAATCGTCTCTGCCTGAGGTGGATCATCTGCTCGCCAGCTTAACAAAAAGTTCACAAGTGGGGAATTCAAAGCTGGAGCTGTTCACAGCTTATTTTTTCTTTACGTTTTCTTGGTCAAATCTGAGAAGAAGAAAAAAAAGCCAGTGTTGTTTCTAAACCTTCAAAAAATGTCTAGGGCGGCATTCACAGCCATCAGTAATCCATGATTTGATTTCATCCTTAAAGCTCAGCGTGATGCATTTTCTTTCCATTTCCTCCTTCTGGACATGAGCATTAAAAAGATATAGGGCACTGATAGTAAAGAAAATATCGTTCAAATCCAAACTTTCTCACAAATCCGTATCTTTTAATTCATTTAATCAATGTGTCTCTGGCAGCCGGTAGCCGGTAGTTCTAGTTCAGCTTTTAAACCTACAGCTTCCTTCCTGTGACAGTTGTATTTATCATCGGCTTAAGATGCAAAAAGAAAAAAAAAGGAGGTACATCAAATATTAATCCACTACTTTCTCAGAACGAGGTGATCTTTTCCAGCCTTTCTCTGACAGAATGAGGCTCAAGAACTGAACTCTTATTGGCAGAAGTTAAGAATTAATACGAACAGACGCCTTTTGCAAACTGACTAAAAGCCAAAATTTCTACTAAATGTGGGCGATAAATGGGTGGGCAAGTCTTTAAAGTTCAACTGGATGCAGAGAGATGCCAGTGAAGTGGTTCACAGTGAACTACAGGACACTCAAAGGTGTTCTGCTCCATCGCTCTCCCATCTAAAGAAAAACGGTGCATGATCCATGCACAGAGCAGCACACAGCTGAAGAGCTTCACTGACACAAACAGTAGATTTAATTGTTCGGCCTCATGATTTATTAATTGCCTACAGTCAATACCCCTGGAGCTGCTGCTGCTGCTGCTGCTGCGGCAGGGACACGGGAGGCTGCTGCAACTACTGTTAAGATCAGCCTGTTTTTCATCTGCTAATGCAGTTTGACTTTGGGTTTGCAACAAGTTAATGAGGAGCTAAATGCATCTGACAGAGTCAGGTCAGATCCAAACTGACTAGTTCAGAGAGGAGCTCCCTGATTACATCTGTATTTTACTCGATGTCTAAAAAAATCACTCTAGCAGTTTGTCATGTGCAATAAGAGCTCCAAGATAGATAGATAGATAGATAGATAGATAGATAGATAGATAGATAGATAGATAGATGAGTGCAAAATATGGAACCTCTGAGCTAAAACGTCCCTGCAGCACAAACAGCCGACTTGTACTTTTCAGGAGCAGGTGACAGTTTCACAGTTGAAGGACAGAGCAAAGGCATGAATCATTAAACGCTTCACGCATTTTTTCTTTCTTTTTTCTTTACTCACATTCAGACTCTCTCCTCTCCTGTCTCCTGCTGCTCCAGAAACAGATCCACGTATCCAGAAATAAAGGGCGTTTTAATTCATTCAGCCTCCGCGGCGAAACGCGTTGACGGTCCGAGCGAGAGACGGAGTGAAGCGAGCGACCACAGCCGGTAGACTGAGAGGGAGGGAGGTACGGAGGGGGGAGTGAACAATTCATGCACAATTCCGCCCCTTCTCCTTCTCCCTCTCTCTTTCTCTCTCTCTCTCTCTCTGTCTTGATTTGCCTACATTACCATAAACCACACATCAGCATGTTCCCTCTTCTTAATCGGTTTATTCGACACACTCCACTAAAAGTCTTCCAATCCATTGCGCAGTACATTTCACCTTCATGCTGGGGGGAGCACACCAATTGACTCCTTCAAAGTTTGTAAATAGTGTGACGTTTTTTTTTTATGGGGCGGGGCTTAACTCTGGAGGCAAAAAACATCTCAAACACTATAGGCTGTAAATGGCAGTTAGCATAATTCAACAGACTGTTTGGGCTGGAATGGATGAGGAAAATGCATATTTGAGAGAATATACTTATACACTCACTTTCCGACGCTGTGAGCGTTGTTTTAAAAAGTTGGCTGATGGGACTTTATTCATTCACTGGATGGACGGTTTGACCTAAGGAGGACACAGAGGGGACAAAGTCTGGTCTGTCTTTATCAAGTGAAGCCTCTCGTACAAAGATATTACAAGGATTAAGTTGAACCACTGTGATTTGTAATGTAGTAAATGCAACTGGACACCCCTGAAACACCTAACGTTGCTTTAGCTAGCAGTTAGCATTAGCATAAACAAGAGCCCCCAAATAATGATTAACTTGACGTAATTTGTCAAATCATCCATCACTCACTGGATGATACATATTAATCTTATCTGATAAGAAGTGGTGGTTGTTTGGAATAGAAGAATATAACAATGACTTTTGTCCATACAAACATGGAGGGTCTGTCTTTATCAAGTGAAGCCTACAAAGATATTACAAAAAGGAATCACTGTAGAGGGTAACGTAGCATATGGAACACACAACTAACATTGTGTTAGCTGGCGGTTAGCATTAGCATGAACCTGTAACAAGAATCCCCCAAATAATGATTAACTTAACATAATTTCAGTCATGATTTATTCTAACCCATAACGTTATCCAGGCTGAAACTGATGATCCATGACATTTTACTCTTATCTGATAAAAAGTGGTTGTTGATGATTGTCTCACTCCGATCATTTCTTTTAATCACCAAAGTCAAACCAAAGTCAGCAGTGACTGGTACGTGAAAAAACCTCAAGTTAGTAGTTTTGATTTTTTTTGATTTTGACACCAAAACATACAGCAAGGCGACATTTTCATGGATGACAGTGTCAGTTTTCACCTCAAGCTTCCTTTTGTTTTTTGCCTTTAGCAAACGACGTGACGTCACAGTGACAAAGGCCATGAAGGGGTCTATTCAACACACTCCACGAAAACTTTCAATCCATTGTGCAGCACATCTCTTATGACCTGCAGTGCATCTACAAGACTCCTCCACAATCTGTCTCTGTCTCTGTTATTTACCTATGACAGGTTTGGCCAGTTTGTCTATTCACCCCCACTATCCGCAGGACCTCTGCCATCATGAACGTTATAATAATGATCCGTCTTTGTTGTTGTATGCATTTTACTTCCAGTGCAATTGCACAAATACCAAAAGTGTGTCTGTGTATGAATTAATTCATCGTCATGTCAAAAACTAAATCCTCCGCTGTGACCATATAGATGAAGCCAAGACTGAACATATTCTGAATCTGAATTCTGAATCTTTTCAATGGTCTTTTGTATTAGGTGTCATGTAATTCTACCCAGGAGCACAGTGTCAGGACACGCAAAAGAAATATTTGTTTGAGGGCTCTGTGAAAAAGTAAGTAATCTTGCAGTGGTTTCAACGTGCATTCACACAGAGGTGAACTCAATCAAGTCCATCACTTTAATAAATGAAAACGTTCTCAAAATTCTCTTTTGTCCGTAAATGACTAATGTGCTCCTTTAATCATCTGTCTATGAAGTATTAGATGAGACATGAGATTCTGGTGCAGGCCCAGGTCCTGTCATTTGAGAATATCAACGCTGTCTGTTCAGAGGAAGTGTTATCTGGACGGCACATGAAGTTCTCTGGCCGCAGACATGCTTCCTAGCCCGCCTGCAGTTTGGAGGTGGGAGACGATGGTGGTATTTATGTAGAAAATCAGAAACCGATGTCCGTGAGTGTCTGGATTTCTGGGCTCCATGTGTTTCGTGTCTGATCATCGGACTGTGCGTGTGAAAGCTGGAGGAGGCCGGCTGTGTGGTCACCATGAAATTTACAGGGTGCTTGAACCTGCAGGAAGACAGCGAGGGGGTTCACTGTACAGTACGGTTTTCATAAACTCATAAACTCTTTCATAAACTCCCTTTTTATGTTTATTAACAGTACAGTATAATAAAACCGGTGACGTCAGTTCAGCCTCTGTTCTCTGGGAAGTGAACTCTTTCAGCAGAAGCAGAAGATGAGTGAGTTTCGAGGAACTCTTCAAGTGAACACGGTGTGTTACGCGCATGTGTGTGTGATATCTAAACACAGCCGAGCTCGCTAGCGTTAAACCCCCTCCTCAGTAGTCAGCTCATTAAGGCCCATTAAAACACCACGCACCTCATTTACACTGTGTTTTTATGGAAACTCGGCAGCAGACTGATTTAGACTTACGGCTGAGGACCTGGCTCAGACCCCTTGGTTTTATTTCTGTTTATTTATGTCAAGGAGCACGTTGCTTTCCCTCTACTTTATCTGTTCCCATGAAGGTTTTAGGTTTCTCCTTGTTAATCCACCAAGATATAAATTCTGAAGACACTAAACTATATAAACAGAAGGCACAAAGGACATCTACAAAACACCGTCCAAAGTATTAAAGTGGAAAGTGTGGTATATACTATAAATGTCAACAGTTGGATGCTGAAAATGCTCTGGTCAAATCCCTATTTGGTTTTCATTTTGAAACACAAAATGAACTCACATGGATGATGTAAGCCAAGTTTCAGAATTTGAGGCACAAATGAGCAGCAAGACAGTGTTTGAATTCTGTTCAAACCGTCTTCAGGGGAAGTAAACAGCTGTATGAAGAAAGTGAAGATAGTGCAGACAGGGTAAATGAAAACAGGATTATGAATTTACGATACAAACAATGATAATTTGTGTTATTGCAGAGGTAGTATGGATAATGAATAATAACAAATCATAACAGAAGACAGGTGACAAATTTCCTGAAGAGCTGTTTTGATGCTCAAAGTGTCAGGTGATGCAGAAGCAGCAGCAGAAAATCTGTGGCAGGAACTCACCAGTTCTGCATGACTCCAAGACTTGATAACACTGAAACAAGTGAGTTATATAAAACATATCCTAATTAGAGATTAGATACCAAAAACATTTTTTATTCTTTGTACTGGCCTGTAAATGTGTTTATATCTGTTGCAATATTGGAGAATGTGAACACGGAGGTCTAATTTAAGGCAGCCTCTAGTGGCCATTCGAGGAACTGCAGTTTCCACATGTGCTCCAAGTACCTGCAGGAATAAATGTAAATGGTTTCAATGTAATTATAATTTTTTGATTCAGTTATAATTAAAAAAAAAATTGCACAGTTGCACAGATGCGTCTGCGCTACCTCCCTCCAACATCAGGACCCAAGACATTTTTTGCCAAAAACAAAACAAAAAAACAAAACATTTCACACATTTGCAGACGTATGTTTAATAAAATGAAGGATCAATACTTTTCTTATGCTGTGTTTTAGGGATAAGTGTCTACTACAAAAACAAGTTCCAGTTGTCACATTTCCTCTAGTCACACATCTTCAGTTTTCCATTCCATTAACCACCTTCCTGCACATCTGTTCTCAGCTCAGTCATTAGAGCCTTCCTCTATAAATAGACAACTGTTCAAACTCCTTCTGTCATTAGTGACAAGCGTTGTGTTCTCAACCATGACTGTGCCTTTCTGGTCCGATCCAGTGTTCTACCACGTCATCCGTAACCTGTGTCCAAGAATCACTTGACTGTGTTTTGCATAATTGAACTGTGACAGTATCAAATGGCCGCTCTTTCGGTGGAAAACTGAGCAGCGGTTCGGATTTCAAGCAAAATCGATGGCTGCGCAAATTGGTCCAAGTCATTTCCCATTAAGGGTCTCAGCATGGCTGCTAAATAACTGTCCCTGAGTCAGCATTGATTCATTTGTGCACAGAAATAAAACAGCAACGTGGAAAAATGCCTCAGTGTTAGCAGCAGAGCGCTACGATATGTGAACCTCACTGTCTGGGTTGATTGAAAAAAGGAGGATTAACAACAATCACAGAACATCACAGATATTTATCTACATCTCCCGTCATGTAATTCCTGCTACACACTAAAGCCTGCACATTGAAAGTTTGCTCTCTAATGTGCAGCACAAGGCTCCAGAGAGGCGTTATCTAACATGCTCACACCAGCATGCAGTTTCTCCACGTGTGTCGCACCCAGCAGCCTGTACCGGTTCTGTTGAGACAGGTGGAGTCTCCCAAACACTGGAGCCGATCCAGGCCAGTGTGAAACACAGACAAGATCAACAGCATGCCGAGATGAAAGACTAAAGCTGCGTCTCCATCGCCGGCTCGAACACAGCTTCTTCTTCTTCCTCTTCTTTTTACGGATTTTCCCGACAAACCAGGTGGGCCTCCAGAGAGGTGGCGACGCTTGAGCAAAGTTTTTAGGCATTTACATTTATCTCCAGCTTGAACTGATGCTGAGCATAACAGTCACTCACCATAACTATCTGAGTATAAACCATGGTATTTAGCGCAGACGTCAATGACCCCCAGAAGATTAACACCTTAATGACTCTCGATTGTTCACTTAGTACAAACAGGAGCTGGTTGTTTCCGTTTAAGCCGTTAGATATGTCAATCTGACGAAGAACCATGCGAAGCCTTCTTAGGAATTTGTTTACATCACAACCAGAGCTGCTTTCACTGGACTTTCTCTGAGAGTGAAGCTCTCCGTGGAAACTGTTTATTGGAAAAGTTTACTGTGTTTAGGTTCACAGAGCTTCAGTTCAAGAAGCTCTGACGGCACTGACATTTTCCATCATGTCACATCATGCGTTATTCATTCATTCGCTTTCTGTAACCGCCCAGCTGTCACTGGCAGTGTGTCGCAGGGCTAACGCAGAGAGACAGCTCCAGTTGCGTGTGTTAGCTGAGTGAAATTAGGATGTATGTGAACATTTCAGTATTACCATATAATTTTAATTTTGGGGGCATGTGTGCAGGCGCGCTCGCTCTGCAGAGAAGGTGATCGGCCGTAGTCTGCAGCCTGTCGATGAGGCTTCCAGGACTCTGAAGCGTGCAGCTGAGATTGTGGCTATTTAACAGACTCCCCTCTGGCCGACGGCTGCGATCCATCGAGTACAGGATCCCTCGCATGGCCAAGAGAAACCCACCACCATCCCACTGTAAGTCTTCCTTTTGTTGCATTGTACAGTGAATATATTTATTGCATATTTTAGTGTGTTTACGATTTATTTTATCTTAATATATATATTTTTTATGCAACAAACTCTAAGACAAATTCCTTGTATGCACAAATATACTTGGCAATATATTCGATGCTGATTCTGATTCTGTTTAATCTGTCTTATTTTAGGTGACTGGGAATTGAAGAGAGTTTCTTGCCCTGGCTCTGCTGCTCTGTTTCATTCAGTTTAGAATCACCAATGAACCTAATGAGCATGAACCTAACGAGGAAGCCGTGCAGACTCCACCCAGAAAGGCCCCAGTTCTCCGATGGACGGGAACCCAGAACCTTCTTGCTGGGAGGCTGTGAAATTACAGAAACGGCCAAATTAAACTATTTATAACATCCGCAACTAAACATGTCAGAATTATTAATATTATAACATTTTCCCAAAAATCCGAAACAAACTTTCTGTTGCTTTATAACCTTAGTATGTTCTAGTGTTAAATGGCAGATTGAGCCTGTTTTAGTGTTTAGTGTATTTTTACAGACACTTCTACCTTCTACCTTGTTGTGAAACGTTATTCATTTCCACAGGGGGCCACATGAAAAATCTCAAAATTTGAACTTAATTTTGATCAATATTAATTTTCTCCCATTGTAAAAAGCAGTAAATTATATATTTTGATAAACTGGTAAATGGAAGTATAAGAATATTCTGTAAATTTTTATTTCAATTTTTAAGTTTTGGTGTAGGTCAAAGAGGAAAATAAAACACAATCGATCTCTAGTTTTGGATATAACGCACTGGAATATTGGAAACTTGAATTCTGTTCAAACCGCCTGTTGGACCGTGTAGCTACATTAATTAATTATTTTCTGTATCTTAATAAATCTCATTAAATGCTTAATAGAAGCTGTCTCAGTCATCCTTTTTGAAGAATTAACGAACGCAGATTCGCGTAAATAATACGTCATGGCTTTTCAAAATAAAAGCAACATAATTGTATTGCATGCACCATATAAATACTTATTTGCCTTTTTTAAAATGTAAAAAAGTATGTGGCCTGCTGGCTGTAAAATGCCCAGGTCCGTCCTATGCATTAAGAATTAAAAGTGCATTATATTTTTTGGGTAAAGGCAGAATTTGGCGCGTTATTTTTGTCCAGAACGTTCTCGTTGTGAGGAATCAACTGCTCAGAGTGAAATAAATCCGCAGATCCTGATCGATGGCGTCTGACTGACCGTCTTAAACCTGCTACACGTGCATGTTTCACTGCTGATTTCTATTGAATAATCGAAGGCACCTTCACGTTTGCTGTTTCACTCCTGAGCTCAGTTCATAATACAAATCAATGTATAGATTCAGTTTCATCTGCACAGATCCTCACACATGGAAGACACATGCTATGTTACTGTTGTGCAACCCTTCCAGCGGAATGGAATTCTACTGATGATGAAATGACTTTCATGCGGGTCTCGTCTGCTCTGCAGGACGGCCAGCGGACACACGGCTGTTATTCAGAAACGCCCCATACATCAACACGTTGCTCAACGGGTCGCGGTGACGCCCCGGTGGTACGAAGAATAGGCCGCTAAAACACAATCTACATTCCTGACCTTCTTCCTCTCCCCCACTCCCTCTCTCTCTCTGATGTTTTATCCTACTCTCTCCACAGCTCCCCACATCGTTCTCCCTCCACGTTTGTCTGCCTCAGCTCCTTCTGAGCAGAACCGGCCCTTCGCGTTGATCTGGTTGGTGGAGTGGAGATAAATGTTGGTTCTCCCAAACAATGAGGCGAACGAGGTGCAGAGTGGAAGTGACGCACTTCTTCTACACGACTATTTCAAATTCCAGCACACAAACTGTTGCAAAACGGTTATTTCAATTAATTGAAAATAAAGAAATATATAGCCCTATATTTGCATTGTTTACAGATTTAAAAGGTTGTTATACCACTGCAGTAATTCATCTGTGCTTTTACTGTTTCTATATATATATATATATATATAGTAGATTTTATTGCGTATTGCTGCTACAATTTTTATTTGTATTGTTTCCGAACCAGAGAGCTACTGAACTGTATATTGTTTTTTTTTGTTTGTTTTTTGCTTTTTTT
This sequence comes from Mugil cephalus, assembly GCF_022458985.1. Lineage (NCBI taxonomy): Eukaryota > Metazoa > Chordata > Actinopteri > Mugiliformes > Mugilidae > Mugil > Mugil cephalus. The sequence goes on from NC_061778.1 coordinate 3,554,859, forward strand.
TAAACCAGACAGTGACAATAAAAATGTCTTATTTTTATTTTGTATCCTAGATATGAACCACACTTTCTGCAATAAACTGCACCAAACTGCTGTCAGACAACATTATGTGTCATGTCATGCAAAAATGACACATGGAAATCTCAGAATTAAAGAAAACTAAAAATCAGATAACACACAAAGTTCAAAATTTCATCTTCAGCGTCTAAATTTTAAAAAAACACAATCTACGTCTAAAATATTGCTACAGTCATGGATTCTAATCTGAATTTGCACGTCCGTAATAAAGAAACCCTGCAGTCACCTGCACTGTTTTCTATTTTAATGCTGTTTTTTTTTTTTTTGTATTTTTTTTTGCAGTCAATCAAATAACTGCACTAAAAATCTGCTGTTGACTTTTCCACTCTAACTCCACCTGACGTCGCGTACGAACATTTGGGCCGAGGTCACTGTGTAGTAACATCACACAGAAAGGCGTCGTACTAATCCCACATTTTTATTTTATTACAGCATATAGTCTCCACCCTCTTAAAATACTGCTATGAATCCCTGTCGGCAATATTAACTGGATGTTTTCATTATCTTGGCAGATGCTGTATTAAATTAACTCAAACACATGCACATTCATAAACTGGTGCCAAAGTTCAGTGTGTGTTTGTGTCTAAATTACCCACAAATTAGGATAAACACCAAAAACATGACACTTTTCCCAATGATTAAATAAATCAAATATGTAAATCACAAACTTGGACCTCAGTTGATTTTAAGAAATCCAAGTCCTCAAAAACAAGTTTAATTGTTCTGTGTATTTACCTATTCGAGTAAAGATGAGAAGATTTCCACATCTCTTCCAGCTCCTCTGTGACCTTTAAAAGAACACACAGTTTCTTTTTTATTTGGAGAAATGAGCTTCACGGTCAGGTCAGCTCCTTCATGCATGATGTTGTTTGATAGATAGATAGATAGATAGATAGATAGATAGATAGATAGATAGATAGATAGATAGATAGATAGATAGATAGATAGATAGATAGATAGATAGATAGATAGATAGATAGATGTCTCAGAGTGATGCTGAAAAACTAGTTGATGCATTTGTGTCTTCCAGGCTGGATTATTGTAACTCATTACTGTCTGGCTCCAAATAGCTCTTTAAAAAGCCTCCAATTGATTCAAAACGCCGCAGCAAGAGCACTGACAGGAATTAGCAAGAGAGATCATATTACTACAGTTTTAGCTCCTCTTCATCGGCTCCCTTTAAAATCTAGAATTGAATTTAAAGTCCTCCTCCTTACGTACAAGGCCCTGAGAGGCCCAGCTCCATCATATCTGAAAGACCTTATCGTACCGTATCGTCCCAACAGATCACTACGATCTCTAAGTGCAGGTCTACTTGTGGTTCTTAGAGTTTCTAAAAGTAGAATGGGAGGTAGAGCCTTCAGCTATCAGGCGTCTCTCCTGTGGAAGCAGCTCCCAGTTTGGGTTCAGGAGGCAGAGACCGTCTCTACTTTCCTTTTTGACAGAGTTGGACTTAACCATCCCTTACAGTAGTCATGCTGCTATAGGCCTAGGCTGCTGGGGGACGATGTACTTTCTATTACTAACCACTGTGTCTCGCTCTAAAAGTACAAACTCTACACAACACTGAGTTTATCTGCGGTGCTGCCTAGGGAGTTATAATAGATTCACTAATCGAAAGACTGGAAAATTAACTTACATGTCCTCCATGGACTTAGTCCAGAGCTGACATCCGAGCCCTCGTAAAACAAGTATGAAGAGAACAACTGTTGAAACATCACCCACAGAAAATCCTTAAAAATGTGTTCTATGGGTCACTGTGTGTTTGTGTGTGTAGTTATGAGACTAATCATGTATCGGACAGACTGAAGATGACTGTTTTGTCCTTTTTATTGTTTAATTTGCTTAATAATGATCTCCATTTCATTCATGCCAATGCTTCCATTCATATTATTGCACCATTGCATCATTTATTTACTTCAAATTCTGTTTCTTGTACATTTGTACATATATCTTGTATATTTGTTTTTGCTTATACTATTGTACTTTATGTCATTTGTGAAATAGTGCCAAATAAATTAAAGCAAAAATAGACCTGAGTAACGAACTTGAAAATTATAACGAGTTGAAAATAACAAACAAGAAGATGCCTAACTGTCTTATCTGCAAAAATGATCCTAGTGTGTAAGTCCACGTGGTTCATTAATAAATAAATGACCTTTTGATGAAAAACATTGAGAGATATAGTATTAGAGGAGCATCTCATGGGTGGTTACAAAGTTATTTGGAAGACACATTTCAGTGTGTACATTTAACAACAACGTTAGATATGGCGTGCCACAAGGCTCTGTACTAGACCCTCTGTTGTTTATTTTGTACATCAATGATATTTGTGTCCAAACTGTTAAAATTAACATCCTGTGGCCAGGTCCCATCTCAAGTAGGCCCTGGGTCGTAATTGGACATAAATCTATTCACATTAAGTGGACAAGCCACCCTTTGATGAGACAAAAAGAAGGTCATAACATCACATTTAATGCAAAGACGGAAGTGCAGGCTAGGGGTTAGCAGTGGATACAGTATGGCTACGGTTAGCGGATGGATTTAATGTGAATTAGTGATCTTGAGTGTGTGACAGCCTCAGGGGTTGTACATTTTGCGGATGAGAACCCAGACTGCCACAGTTTTCCATCCTGTTATTTTATCAAGTGTCTGAGAACAAGTCAGTTCGTCCTGTGTTCTCACGACTTGTCTCCCTTCAGATATATAAAAAATAACTTTCAGTGGTTTTCCTCAATTTGCATATTTTACATATCTCTCTAACCATCTCAACAAATGGGGAATGGTGAAAGCATCCCAAGTGTTTAATCAGCAATATGTTTTGTTGTTTTACATTTGTTTGGATCAATTCCCTGGAAAGATTGATTGATATTTGGTTTCTGCATTGTGTCAAAATCAGCCTGTTCCTCTCTCCTCAGCTGATCTGTGCCCAAATACTACAGTTTTGTTGGTCCAAGCAGAGAGAAATGGTGTGTTTGCATTAACTTCTTCTGATACATATTTCTCAGTGAAGACCAACTTTCTGTAACTGAAAATCAATAAAATATGGAACATGTCTTGACTGATTTAGATTAATTTCACTCCACAGCCCTGCAAAGCTTTAGTTCCTCCCGTCATCTGGATGTTCTTACTTTATTACTTATTAATCTGGTGTATTTGATGCTCAGTGTGTTTGGCTTCAGACTGCTTTCTGTAGCTCAAACAAACAATGATATGCTGCTAGATGGTTTATCTGACTGTCTGAAGGCGAGTCCCGAGAGTAGGTGTCTGGTATCTGATCGGAGAGTGAATATGAAGGGATGCTGTGATGGATGGAAACTAAAATAAATGCATATAAAGATGGACAACCCGTCTCTTGTAGGGTTTTGAAGCTCAACGATATGGAGTGGGTGGGTGACGCCTTGACACAGTGAGCTGTCAATCAACCACAAAGACTAAACTCTTAATTGTGCATAACTTTAAGCCTTGATATAATTTAAACTGGTGAGTCCGCACAGTTGTTATGAATGTAGAAATTAATTCCAAAGACCAAAACTTGAAATCTACCTGTTTCTACCGTAAAGTTGGGACCTTTTAATGCGGGGGTGTATGGGACGACAGCCTCTAGTGTCGTCTTCATTATTCAGCTCCTGACTAACACAGAATATTACTCGTACATGAACTAATACGTGAGCACATGTTTCCACAAACAAAAAGGAAAAGTTTTGGCAAGTGATAAGTTGTTTCCCGTTGAGCCGTGAGATCATCTCATTTAAAAGGGGAAAACATTTTACGCAACGTTCATTTCACACTTACTCGTTGTCCGCCTCTGTAAAGCTCCTTCGGTTGACTCACGGTACTCCGTTGAACTGAAGTAAACAGTTACCGGACTGGGTTAATGAGGAATGTGGAATAAGATGACAAAAGCTGCTTACGGGACTCGAGTACAGGTCTTTCTCAGACACTCATCTTTGTCTGTGGCTCATCTCTGCTCTGTTCTTCCTGCTTTATTCCACTCATTAAATACACATTTAAAATGTGCAGAAATAGGGCAAACCTAATCAGCCCTGGGACTATATGAAAACTGTTTATGAGACACCATGTTTAACCTCACTGAGACTGAATTCCCTGTGATCCCGGTCAGTCCTTCTCTTCAGCAGGTTCTTATCCAGCTCAGCTCTTCCTCACATTCTAAATCAATCGGCTGACAAGTCTGACAGCAAGACATCGGGTTGTTGTGGTATTTGTAGAACAGTAAAACGTTCAATTTGATGCTAAAGTCTTGCGTAAACCTGTCTGAATTAACCCTCGGGCATCAGTTTAACCCTTTACGGGGCAAAACATCACATATGGTCTCTTCAGCACATTTTAAATTGCGTCCCTGTTCTTCCCTGTGAGGTTTAGAAGCATGTGGTTTTCATTCAGCCAATCAGAGAAGATCAAGGAAACATTCTCAGGTCTAATCAGGGTCTAATGTGGCCTTCAAAGTCCACATCAGCGTGAACTCGGAGCACAACTGATTTATTAGGCACCGTGTCTTAATGTTGTGCCTGAATCAGCTCTTATGTTCTAATGCTCTAAATACATGTTAACATTTGTAAACCACTCAAGGAGAAGGAACCATATGTTAAATTCATTCATCTTGATTTTCTCCATGAAAATTAAAGATAAATAAATAAATAGATAAATTTCACAAACGTAAAGCAGTTTTCTGACGTCCTACAATAACACCCTAAGGTTGAAATTTACTTCACAAAACACTTCACAAAAACAACTAAAAATTCAGTTTGACCATTTTGAGTTTTTTAACCATTTAAATACCAGTTTCATTAGTTAAAGTCGCTGTTAAGGGGCTTGGGCATTTTTTTTCAAATCAGTCTCGGATATCAGCTAAAATATTAACTTGGATGCATTATTTGTTTTTGTGTAACATCAGATTTAACATTTTCCATTCTTTTGAGTCATTAACGTAAAAGAAAAAATGTCCCATTGACTCCCATTATAACCACCATAGATATTGTACACACTAGCAGCGCTTGTGATTTCTCTCCACTTATTGTTGAAGTCTCCTCTTTCTGTCTCTCTTGACCATGTTAAAATAAAGTGTCATTTCAGCTGCTCAGAAAACATCAATAAATAATAGAGGACACGTTGATGTGACTGATGAAATGTTAACGCCACTAAAAATAATCATTCCGTGACTAAGCTCTTTAAAGAATAAATACCAGCTGCATGTGTGGGATAAACATTTTCCCGCAGATGTTAATAATCTTAAGGGTACAGTTTGATCCAAAAACAGATGTGGAGGCCGTCCACTAATTTAGGTTGAAATCATAATCATAACATAATAAATCTACTATTTTTTATTTATTTATTGTGTTTTGCATGAATGTGTCTCTTAACACACAGCTTTTACAGAAGTGGTGCGCTGGTGTGATTAGTCAACAGGACGGACTCGGGATAATTGGTGGTGGTGGTGGTGGTGGAAAAGAGTTGAAGAACATCCAGAGTCAGTAATTTACAGTTGTGCATGAGTCTGCCCTTTAGCACAGATTCAAGACAAACTACAATTACCTTCAGAACACCAGCGATGTTAAAGGTCAGTGTTTATTATGGTGAAGTTTGGAGTCTCACGCTTTTCCTTTCACTCTATGGGACGTCCATTGTCCTTATTTTTTTTTCTGTCAATAATCACTGAGTAATTGCCTACTGACTAGTTGTGAATGTTGATGGAAGTCTACTACTGGTATAGTTCAAATACATTGTCATTCAACATGTCATTACTGGTCATGTGACCTCGGGGTCAACGTACACGATCGGCCGCAGCATTAATACCACTGACGGGAGAAGTGAACAACATCTCGTGTCAATTCAAAGTTCTGCTGGGAAACTTTTGGAGGTGAAACATCTGGTGGAGTGGCGTGAGACCAACAACTCGGTCCTGAACGTTGCCAAAAAAACGAAAGAGATCATTGTGGACTTTTCGAAAGAACAAGCCGAGCCACACACCTCCCGCCATCAATCACTCCATGCCTGCACGGGACAGGAACCGCCTGCACAACATTGTGAAGGTGGGTTTCTAAGATTATTGGACTTCCCGCTCGCCACCTGAACACTGCGTACGAGCAGCAGGCTATAGCGGCCTGGCTCGTTGAATTCTACATGAGTCAACGCACGCTCTGTTCCCAGCGTTTGAGCGGCTGCCATCTGGTCGCAGGTTCCGCCGCCCGGCCTGTAAGACCCAGAGGAAGAGAGCAACCTTTTTTCCCATCGTTATTCTCCTCCTGAACTCCGAGGGTGTTACAATAACTTATAAATATCACTACGTCCTCAATATTACAATGTTACTCTTAATTAAATCCATGCTTCACATTGTTTATTGCTGTACCGAATCTGCTGTTTTACATATTATTTTTATATTCGTTTCATAATTACCACGATTCATCTCACTCGTTCTGTTACTGGCAGCAGGCCTGACATTACACACAAAATGCTGCTTTCGCCCACCCACTTGTGCACATTTCTTATCTTGCTCTTTAATCTTATGTACCGCTCTTCGCGCTCCGGGATAAATAAAGTTTTCTCTGATTCTGATTCTGATCCTCGATCCAACATGGTGGTGCACGATCATGCATCAAGAAATCTGTCATACTGTGTAGATGTGTATAAAGTCATTCACTCCACCCATTCCTTTCTGCACTATTCAACTCAGGTTTGCCACTTTATGTATATTGTATATGTCATGTTCTCTTTAGTCTACTTTGTATATACAAGATATAATTTTTTTTATATTTTATATATTACATTTTTTGTTTAGCTGCTGCACCGTAGGCCTTAGAGGAAGGTAAGTTCAATCCTGTTTTGTGTTGCACATCAGAATTGACAATAAAGTTGACTTGATTTCATTTATTTGGATCTACATTATCTTTAGCTAAGGCCACTGCTAGTCTTCCTGGAGTCCACACCCACAACTATCACATCAACACAATTACTCAAAACACAAAACGACACAAACAACAACTAGTAAACACCTCACAACAATCTACAAAACTTAACAAAAAAGACAATCATACATATAATACATATAGTACAGGACTTAGTGCTGCGGTGCTTCTTAGCATAATTTATAAATGGTCAGATCAGTTATTTTATCTACTTACATTAGAAGTGATTCCAGTCTGTTAAATTTATAGTTTGGATCTCATGAAACTATTTAGACTTACACTGATTACACAGCTAATCATTAGCACACAGCTAACAGAGAGATGTTCTGTTAATAGATCCTTTTTCGATAATTCTCTAAAATGATATTTTTTTGTATAATACCTCCAGGCAGCGTGTTGTAAATGACATATAAAGTCTGTCTAAGTCTAAGTCATTAGTGCATGGATGTTACTTTTAGACATGTAGCAAGGGGGACCTACACAATATTAGGAAGGTGGTTATAATGTTATGCCTGATCGGTGTATTACACTCTGGATCTTTTAAGTACTCTTCACTTCTGTATCATGTGAAGGATTAACCTTATCAGACAGACATGTTGGCTGTTAAATAACATAGAAGCTACACGTAAGTAAAGCTTCAGTAATACACCAGACCCTTCCTAACCCTCCATGGATTATAAGAATCTATAAATCTATTGAGGAAACCAAGCAGCCGAAAGGAGATTTGTCATTTATTGTCCTCCTCCTCCTCCTCCTCATCCTTCAGCTCCTCATCCTGACCTAAGAGGTGCTGACAGACAACAAGTCATCACGACCACAACAGCAGAGTGACCGGACTCGGCACACGGCCGCTGCTCTTTGGATGAACACGACATCTTCCTCTTCTGCCTTCTAGGTCCCGTCTCCTCCATTCTTCTGAGACAAAACACGTCCTTGAACAGTGCACACGGACACACATCCAGTCCATTCACTGTGGATAATGCATTGATTTTTTTACACCTTCATTACCTCAGCGAGCTCATTGATCACACAGATTTCCCAGAAGGCCTTCCCACTGTCCAGGGTTTCTGTTTCTATTCAGTTAAAATAAATAAATAAATGTCTGCAGACCTGGGATGATAATGGATGTTCATTTAATCTGATGGACTCACACATATACAATAAGTTGTTATAATACTTACCCTGCTCCCAAACATCTGCTTATCATCAGGAAGAACAAGATGCAGCTGATGTTGAGAGAAACGTCAAATTAAATGTTTTCCCCAGTAGAGAATCCAGATAAAATGTAATAGTAATAGTAACTGATAGTTTTTTGCTGGACATATATATATGTTGTTCTAAAAGGTGGTAGGATGATGTCAGTGACTAGTCCTACCTCTCATCTTCAAACTAGAAATCAGTTCAACATTTTCACATTAAGAGGAAAAAGATAAGAGGAATAAAAAAAATGAAAACGACTATAAAAGAAACAGGATAAACAATTAATGTAATTGACAAAAACAACATAGTAAAAATATTGATAGATATTGCGTCCCTGTTCGCATTAGATAATAATGATAATAAAAAATATCTAGTGAGAGGACACACTGTACTCATTCACTCTTCAGCCTGTATGTTCCTCCGTGTTCTTACAAACGTAAGAATAAAAAACAAAAGCAGAACAATATCATGTCAAACACAAACAGTCTCATCTTTTCCCAAAAATAAATTGTTTGTTGGAGAAAGTGCTTCTAGGATCCAGCCCCTTCTTCACTATCATATAAATCAAATTTATCGCCAGCATTTCTTCTTGAGTATGATAAACAAAAACATGATGAACCCTGAATCATTGTTTATTTAAAAAAAAAAAGTTGATTAGAGTTCATTTTTATTATTATCAAGAAAAAACTGTTTGTGTCTGTTTTTAAATTCTTTAGTGCTGGTACTTTCCTTGATTTCCCCGTTTAAACCATTTCACACAGTGACTCCACAAACCGTTAATCACATGCTTTTAAGAGCTGTACGTACTCCAGGTTGTTTAAAATTTTATTTTTCCTCTTAACTGATTAGTTAGTTAGTTAGACTAGTTAGTTTTTCTAGTTTGGAACAATGTTTGAGTGTTTTCAAGGAGGTGGAGGTTAAAATTTTGCACAGATGTGTTTGGTATCTAGTGAACTTGGAAGCCAGGTCAACGCCTTGTGATGCTGTTCGTAAAGTTTATTTGTGTGTGTGGAGTGTCATTGCTACAGTGCTACATGTCTAAGTAACATCCACATGAATGAATGTCAGGTCCAAACGTGAAACGCGATCCTGTCAGTGGTCATAATCTTATGGCTGATTGCTGTAGATCATGAATAACAGCAACAACTTTGTTTTCTTAAATTCAGGCTCTTCTTTCACGTCACACAGCATCAGCACGAAGAAAACACAGACACAGTTCCACGTTTCCACTTGAACCTGTTATTACGATTTATATAGACGACGCTGGTGAATTGAAAGACAACAGACGCGTCTTCACAGAACAGCAGTCGCATCATGGTACCCGACACTCATCAGTGCTTCAAGGGCCGCGGTTCAAAGAGGTAACTGGAAACTCCTGTTTACAGTCCAGCTAATGACCGTAGTCCACCTCACCTACAACCATCACACACATATTGACTGTCAACACAACTGTCACCACAACATCCTCAACCTCACTTCATCATGACTTGCCAAAGTGTACTTTTCAAAAAAAAAAAAGTTTTTGTTAATAATTAATTTTCAGCTGAGATCTGGTAAAATAAGAAAATGATCCTTCATAGCACTTGGGTAAAAACTTTATTAACAAAACAGAAGAAGGCAAAGCACAGCTCAAGCTCACAGCAGCCTACGTTCCCCCTCTGTCCACCACTAAAAGTGCCACAAGAAAAATTATATTAATAATAATAATAACATCCATCAGTGTTACAGTTAAATATTAAAATAACACAGCCACTCGGATATACTGCATCATATATATAGATTTATATATATATATATTTACTCTAGAGACCTTTTGCAACATTAACAGCATCTATGGAATGAGGGCAGCCTCAGTCATGCTCATTCTCTTGTACTGCAGCGCCATCTAGCGTCCGCTCAGCACAGTTACAGCAGTAGTAGTACAATCAGAAACAGCCTGGGACAGGGTGAAGGGGGGCAGAGGGTGAAATGAAAAAGGCGCGGGAACAAAACAGCCACTTTAGTACCGTTCACAGTCTCCAACGGAAAACCTGCAACACATTAAAACAACCTGCACCGTGTGAGCTCGTAAGACCGAGGGATGGAGGGGCGGGAGATGACGAGGCCAAGGGGTCAGAGTTTAGTAGTTTAAAAAAAAAAAAGAAAGGGGGAATACCACCAATTTTAGGAAGTCTTTCTAGGTTACATTCTACACAAGCTCGTATATCTTTTCATTTGTAGCTCTTGGAACGACCGGGTGCATGTTTAAAGGTTTCGACGCTGCTATTCACAATCGTGCATGCTTAACATCACAGCTCCTCGTTTTGCAGACTGAGCTGCTGTTCATTGTTTCATAAATGAATTGATTTCCATGCACTCTGCTTTTAGTTTCAGTCAGGTTTCATTCCTACCGGGGGGGGATTGTGGTTTTAAGGGCGCAAACGTGTCATTTAAAATGGATGGAATTCCCATTAAAGGGGTTAAAGTAAGTACAGTTTAGGCACAGTTAGTACTAATGCTAAAATCACAGGTTTATTGTGTGGGCGCCACCAGCAGCACATCCAGCTGGGGACAGAATTTCAGCAGTTTTTTTTTTTTTTTTTTTAATATATATATATCTGGGAACAGTTAAGTTTCACTTTCTACTTTTCTTTACATTCTGTAACAAACAGCAGGAAACTTTCATTTATTACAGTGACGCTCATCATCTCTATGTGTTAGACCAGTTATGTGTATTTTTTTTTTTTTTTTTTAATTTCCAATAGACGGAGAGGAGGTGCTGCCCCCTTGAGGTGGGAGGAAGGTGACAGGTCGAAGATGTTGCTGGTCCCCGGGTCAGACATGTGTGGCTGGATGAGGTTGCCTAGGCAACCACCCACTGCAGGATGCTGGTGTCTTTCCCGCCAGTGGAGATGAGGTTGCTGTCATCGTGCAGGAAGGCAACGTTGGTCACGTGACTGCTGTGGCCACCGTACTCGTGACTCGGAGCCTGCGCGGAGGAAGGCAGTGGAAAAAAAAGCTAATTAATTAGTTAGAAGTTGACTGAGTTACTGTATATGTATATTAAAACTGAATCAACTAAAAACACGTTCTTCCGAGAGATGTCACCACTCTGAACTCTCGCATGCAATAATCAACATAATATAGGATGTGCAATAATAGACTTCTACATTGATGCTGCTATTATGTCTCTTTTCTTAAAAAAAAAAAAAATTGTATATTTTCAATATTTTTTATTATTAGTAGTTTAACTTTAGCTTTTAAATCTTTGTAAATAAAACCTTCTTTGCACTATTATGTAAAATCTTTGTGTTTTTTGTGCACTGAAAGGGAGAAGTTATCCAATCGCACACTGTATAATGACAATAAAGGGTATTCTACTCTAAAATAATTTTATTTATAGAGGGTACACATTGATGTCACTGCCTTAATGGCAAAAACATAGTGAAATGTATCAATAAATACAGTGAGACCGGAGAAAATGTGGATTATCAGATCAAATTAAGGACAATTTGGACTCAACAACAATTTGGAAAAGTGGATTAGTCTCAGTTTCAGTTAATTTAAGATGAAAGTGAGATTCATCACAAGTGAGCTGCATGATGCACAAGAACAAAAGAATTAATTAACAAAAAACAGAACAATACAAAGTATATTCAAATAATAAAAAACTATGGCATAAATACATTAAACTGTCTATGGAGGTAAACATGACTGTAAGAGTAATCTGTCAGATTATGTGGCAAAATCTGTGTAATTCATGTGTTTCCTTCCTTCCCTAACACATGCATCAGCTAATGAATCTTCACAGAATAAAATAAATCGATGTATAAGCTGATCTGGTTTGAGCCGCCACATACATGTTTAAATGTTCAGTTTCATCCCGAGCTTGTTTAAAACATGCTGGAACTATTTGCAGCTTCTGAGTTGTTGTTTTTTGTGTGTGTGTGTGTGTGTGTGCTAATGGGAGCCAGTTCGTCTGAATGGACAATTAAGTTTACAACTCCACTTAAATGCTTTGGGCTGAAAAGTTGTAAAAACCATAAGTGTAACAGGCTAGACTTGTTTGTAAGCACGAAATAAACACCTGGTAGAAATTGTGAGCGTTATAGGTCTGGTAATGTGATACTAAACACTGTGTGGCTGAGTATTTTGTTATTTCTGCTGAGCTTTCATTGGCTTTCACCGCGTTCATTATCACTTAACGACGAACGTCAGCTGGAGACGGGCCGTGTGGCTGCTCGGATCTCAAGTGTTAAAAAACAATGTGCGCGTGTGTGTGAAACAGCAAATTTGAAAAAGGTGCAAAAAAAATGTGCATACAAACACGCAAATGGTTAAGTGAGTGAGCAGGACTCACCCTTGGTTGAGAACAGGGGAAGGAGAACAAGTGCACTTTGCCAAAGTCATCAGCAGAGGCCAGCAGGGACCCGTCATGTGACCTGCACACGGCGTTGATGTCTGTGCCGTCTGCTCCATCTGGCCAAATTCCTGAGAGGGACAAAAAAGGGTGAGAAAGACGGCGGGGGAGCTAGCGATGGACAGGCACACATTGATATTCACTTCATGTTCTGGTGGCGGCTGCAGTGAAACATAAAATACTGAGCGCTGGTTTGAAGGAAAGTCACTCTGGACACTTGTTCAAAATCCAACAGGATAAAACTGTCACTCAACAGAAGCATCAACAAAAAGAAGAAACCTGATTCAGCAGGATTTACAACAGAATATAAGAATATATGTCTAAAGATCTGTGCATTGTGTCTTAGGTCAATTCAGAAAACTTTATTTATCCCCTGTGGGCAATTCAGTTTACAGCTCTCAGCACGATAAAACATCAGAAACAGTCATCCATTAGACACACAACTCTAACACTCAGCTCAATCGCCAGTGATCCGTTTACTAATGGTTTCCCAGAAGAGATCTTGTACATGTGCAAATAAGCAAAATAAATATTTAAACAAGGACTAAGTAAGATAGAGAAAATAATAAAAAAAATGAAGCGACAAGCGCAACCCACTCTTTAAAACTGGTTTTCATCGGCCTGATAACTGATGGAGAGTTTGTGTAGCGTTTTATCTTCCTCAGGGGTGCGTAAAAGCGCCGTCCTGAGGTCATTAACACAAATCCACTGGACATAAGGGGGAGGGGCCTCTGTGGTTCATCCCACAGATACTTGATCCGTTTGGGATCTAGTGAATCTGGAGGCCAGGTGGGTGCTACAAGTCTAAGTAACATCCATATGAATGAAGGCCAGGCATTGTTATAAGATCGTGGAGGTTAGCTACTTCTCCTGTCGGTGGTTTTAATGTTTTGGCTGATGAGTTTCTTATTACTCCTGGGTATATTTTCTCCACCTACCGAAGGTGTTGAAGCTCAGAGTGCAGGTGGAAGAGGCCCACTCCAGGTTGCGCACTGTGTCCATGTTGGTCACATGTTTTCCATTAGACGCCTCCCCTGAAAACAAATAATAATAAAAAAAAAGAATGAATACTTACAGTGCATCTATAACACATCTAAAGGTTACACTACACATTATATCTGAGCAGACAAAACGAGGAGATGACCTACAGAACAAGATCTCGTAGTCTCCTGAGTTGGTCATAAGGTACTGGCTGTCTTTGGACCAGTCCAGGTGGGTAACGAAGCTGGAGTGGCCCTGAGGAAGAGGGAGAACACAGAGCACATTTATGTTTAAAGCTTTATTGTGTTTAAAACTCTCTAGGAAAGTCAGATTCCCTTGTTATTGATCTTATTTTGGAGGGAATCTTCTCCTTTAATACATTAAATTTGAGTGTAAAGCTCTAAAAACACCTAAAAACTACAGCAGTTGCTTTAATAGTTCTATTTTTTTAGTGAGATGAAGATAAACTAACAGTGCATTTGCCCACGCGGCTGTACTTTCGTCCGCTCTCCGTCACAGCGTAGATGTAAACAAAGTTGTCGTGGGAAGCGACAGCCAGGAAGTTGCCATCTGCACGAACAACGAGAGCGAGAGTCAAGAGAAATGACGACAGCTCTGCAAATATAGTGGCAGTGTGTCTGCAGCTGAACAGCTGATGTTTTACCTGGAGAGTACTTGACGTTGGAGATGATCTCGTTGCCGTCTGTGTGCATAGAAACAAGATCCCGAGTGTCGGTGTCCAGCACCAACCACCTGCAACACACACAGGACAGGCGTCAGGGGAGAATGACCACTAGGGGGCACAGTTGATGTCTCCGAGTGGCTACTAATAGTACAAACACAGAGGATGTGAAGTGTAACTGTGGGAACAATATGTCTGAGAGGCCGACCTTCCAGTCATGGTGCCCACAGCCACAACAGCCCCGCTGGGATGGAACCCTGCAGACCTGCCTGGATCCTGGAGCACAGCACAGGGAATACCACGTTTATATATATATATTTTTTATTATTTAATTACGTTCTAGTGCTCTTGTTATTAATGTTTCCTCCTCATCCCTCCTCACCTCGATGGTCTTGCTCCAGAGGGGCTGATGGGAGTGGGTGTCCCACAGGTGAACCTGTTTGTCCTGGGAGCAGGTCACAAACTGCTCCATGGAGGGATGGACGTCCAGACCCCACAGCTCATCTGTGTGACCCTGGGACAAATGAACAAATTAACCAATTAACCTTTTAATCCCAGCCTCCCTCCGTGCCTCCTCTGTGAAAATGATATACCAAGGCTGTATGAATACAAACGTGTCAGAATGAAGATACTGTATATGTTACTGTGTCAGAGAAAATTCATCTGGAACACAGTAGAAAATAGAAATTTCTATTCTTGCCTAAAAATAATATTTATAGTAAAAACCACCCCTGATATGTGGGTAAGCAGTCAAGTTCAAACATTAATTAGTGATTTAAAATCTGATGAGTAAAAGTAGACGGTAAATAGGTGAACCTGAACAATTTTAGAGATGTTTTAGCCCATTTATGTGAAGGCGGATCCACCAATTGTGCCTTTTTGTCACATTTTGGCACCAACAAACACAAATACAACTGTCAATTTTAATTATCTGACACGTCTATCGACCAATCAGAGTCAAGGGACAATGAGAAGAGATGTTCAAATTTACTGTAGAAAACACTAATGACGATCCAGAGTGAAATAAACACAAAGATCATATATTGTCAGAAGACTGGGGATGGTATCATTGATGGGGTGGGGGCACCTGGTCTGGTCTAGGTGGGTGCTACATGTCTAAGTAACATCCACATGAATGAATGTCAGGTCCAAAAGTTGCCCAGCAGAACACTGACTTGTTACAAGATGGTTTAAATGCCATTTGTTTCTCCTGTCAGTGGTCATAATGTTAGGGCTGACAAATACTATCTAGAAATGTGCGTTTTTTGTGTGTGTGTGTGTGTGTGTGTGTGTGCGTGTGTGTGTGTGCGTGCGTACCTGTACGATAGGAGTTAATGTATCAGGGAAGGCGGCTCTGATGATGGCGTTCTTGGTGGTTCCCACAAACAGTTCTCCTGGTTTACCTTCAGCCAGAGCTCGAACGGGACCGAACGAATCACCAACCTGAACACACACAAACACACAGACACAAACAAGGTCAAAGGAAGTGTTTATATATGGATTCAGAAAAGTTTATTTTTTTCCCAGGGGCCAATTAAGAAGCTGCAAATACATCGCTTGCAAATGATAACCGACGTCTTCATCGTGACGTCTCTCTTTCTGTTCACTTCAGCGCTCTCACCTCCATCTCAGCCTTCTTCCTGTAGTCGTGGTCCCACAGCACCACCTTGCGGTCTTTCCCTCCTCCTGACACCATGGTGCCGTCTTTCAGGACGCAAACAGAGAAGATGCCGCCTTCGTGGGCCCCCGACACCACCTGACTGATGCGGTTACCACCTGGAAGAACACGGGAAAAATGAAACTACATGTGGTTGTGTTTATCCAGGTATGCCATTGCCTTTTTATGACAATATTTTCATGCTTCTCTTAATTTATTCAATTTAAAACAGGGTGACTAGTAGATTCTACCTTTAGCCCAGATGTAAAGGTTTCCACTGGAGTCTCCGGTGATGGCGTCTCCATTCTCAGCAAATGCCACACACAACACGTACTTTGGTTTCTCGTGTTTCTAGAGAAAAAAAATAAATAACTTCATCCGTCTCTTCCTCAACAGTATATTTTAGTGACGCTGTGTACCGCCTGTGCTGTACGGATCTTTGAGGGCTCTACCTCGAACAGGCCCTGCCTCTTGGTGAGCGTGTTTCCCTCCATGGTCCAGAAGTTGAGGTGAGATTTCCCACAGGTGACGATCAGGTTGGTGTCCATGGGGTGGAACACGGCGGCGAACACAGAGTCATTAGAGCACTGCAGGGACAGGATTTTTGAGAACTTCAAAAACTTGCTTGTTTAATATATAAAGTCCTGCATGGTGCGGCACAGCATGGCTCCACCCCCTCTCACTGACTTCATTAAATATAGATCAGCAACTAACTCAAACCAAGGCACTAACCCCTCTGTTAACAGTTTTTGTGAGGTGCCATTTAGAAGAACCCCTCTTGGACAAAATAACCAGTCATTTAATTATTGCAACATATGGAATAATCCACCTCCATCTATAGAAGGTTATACGTGTACTAGTAATGTGGAATAAGGCCATGTGTAATAATAGTTTTTGGGTTCTTTTCTTTTCGTGTCTTGGTCACTAATTAATGAATACTCCGGAGTCACTTTTGGTTCTCCTTGTATTTGTTTGTCCTACTAAAATCGTTAGTGTATTTATTGCTAGGTCCATTTTTTTTGTTCTTCCCAGGATATTTTCTACATTTTCTTCTATGTAATTTTTTTTTCTCATGTGTTTTTCTCATGTGTTTTTATGAACAACAACCTGCCTTGGGGACAACAGATGGAAATCAGCCTCTCGGCCACAATCTGGCATATTTATGTTATTTATGACGTTCATTGATATGCTCTGTCCTTAATTTAAATATAGAATAATAGGAAAAGAAGAAAAAAAAAGTCCTCTGAGGAACATGGGAACCTAACTTGACTGGGTCAAGAGTCACTGTACCTTGACATCAGCTAGTTGTTTCTCCTTCTGCCAGTTCCAGACTGACAAGATGTGATCGTTGGCGTCGTCCACAGCGCAAAGGAAGGTGCCGCCATTCTGACATAAGTAAATGGGAGTTTTTTTGTGAAGCAGATGTGAACTTAAAACAGAGTTTAACGGGAGGAGGTGCCACTCACCGACTTGGAGAAAGACACGCAGGTGACGGCCCGGTCGAACACTCCCATCCCAATCACATGGAGCGTGTTGAGGCTCACGGAGTCCCAGACTCGAACGTGAGGAGCGAGCAGCTGAGCGGACACAGACGAAACAGATGCGTTAAACTGATTTCATGACTACAAACACAAATCTCTTTACTCTTTGTGGACATAATTCAACTAAAGCCCTATTCACACAGGACTGGTTTTACCTGGGGGATCCTGTTTGCACATTTGCACGGGACAAACAAATTCAGTTTTAATCTAATTTACATTACGTTGCTATAGCTCTGCTACTTTCCATCTCACTCAACTGTGCGTCAGAGACGGGTTTAACTACTTTGCAAATTGTAATGGATGATAAAAATGCATTTTTGATATGATTTATCCCAGGGAAGAAATTACCAGTCAGTATTTAAATCAGCTCCACGTCTACAGATGAACACATGTTAGTTCAGCGACATCTAAACTTTGCGTTCTAATATATTCTTAAGTGACAAGAGGCAGAAAAAAGCTGCAAATCAAACAAAAGTCCCCAAAAAAGTAAAAACTCGCTCCTAAATCACAAAGATGCGGATTCGCACTGGATTAGTTTTATCAGAGGAGCTCTGTGTTATGAGAATTATGGAAGGTAATTTGCTTTACTTTACAAATCCAGACATGGACAAGTTGCATGAGATTAAGATCACAGACGTCCTCCATAATTATTACAGGTCCCAGGATAAAACTAGTCCTGTGTGAATGGGGCTTAATAAAATAAAATAAATACAATACAATATAATAAAATATGTTTATATATCTGAGATATAATGAGTAAACTGGGGAAAACAAACCGTAGGAGGATGTAAGTGGGATTTTCACATTACCTTTCCATCTTTAGAGTTCCCAGCCACTTGCCCAGTTGCTATGGTAACCATGTCAGGATGCACAGTCAGACTAAAAAGATTAAAAAAAAAAATACATATATATGAAGTAATATATGAATTATTACTTCACGGTTATTTCTTCTGGCCTTTTTAACTGTATCAGATTGAAATACAGTGAAAGTAAATGCAATTGGAGAAATAATTTATTCCTATTTCCTTGACAAAAAAAAAGGTCTTCTTGGTCTCTGACTTTCAATAAGAGAAACTTTACTGAATTAATGTTTTATATATTTCCAAACCGAATACGACTGCGTGGGAGAGCAGAGCATGATTGTTTCCCTGCAGAGATGAGGAGCTTTCCCAGCATGCCCCGGGAGGTTCATTGTTTACATCCCAGTAGTTCCAGGAGCAGAGCTCATTCAGGATGTCTATCCCTGCTCATTAACTAAACCACAAATTTCATGAATCATAAACACAGAAGCGATAAGACGGGAGTTTGAAATGCTTGTCATTTGTCCCTAACTAAGAGAAGAGGCAGAAAATGAATTTAAGTAGAATCTAATCTCTCTCTACACCCTCCTAATCTCTTTAGAGTTAACATGAGTTCAACATATTTTAGTAAAGGGATAAATGGAGGCAGAAGACGTTATCTTTCAGTCAGCAATTCACTCATTCAGTGATATAGAAGATCGTCTCAACAGATTTTACACAGAGCGCCACACTAGCTTAGACCTGTCAATCTAAGCTTCCTGTACACAGTAGGCCCCGCCCCCATCGCAATTAGCCAAGAGCCTATTCAGCTAACAGTGCAGCTCGCTCCCAAGCCAACTACCGAGGCCAAAATAGATCACTTTGTATTATGTTCTTTATATACTCACTACAGGCCAAACATTTGGAAGCAATATCTATAACTTCGCATCAACATAAACATTAATATATAAAGCGTAACTTATCAGAAGACATTTTTACTATAGTTATCAGCTATTTGAGTATTTCTTTCTTCATAGTTTCCTCCTCTGGCTTCAACAACATCATGATATAAGACAAGAGGCATTCGCTCCACAAGAGATATTTGTACGGAGGCTCTCAAAAGACAAAGAGTTAATAATGAATAATGCACTTTTTTTCACTTTTGCACTGAAGTTGTGACTCTTGCAAATCTTCTCGACCCTAAAACTAAGCCCTTCTTCTTTTCTTCTGTTGATATTTATTCAGTAATGTTCTGGTAACATTCATGTAAAGGTAAATTAAGGAAAATGGTTCATATCAATAAAAACAAAGTCTGATCATGCAGTAAATACATCCCAAAATACATAGAACTTGAATGCAAAATGATGATAATGTATATTTATAAATAACACTAGGCTGAGTTTAATATAGAACACATATAGTAGGGAGGGGGTCCCTACTTAATCCTTCATCAGTCTGAGGGTCCCTGGACTGAAAAACGTTGAAGAACCAGACTAAATGTGAGAGGACATTCTTTGCAGGTCATTGCACAGCACAGCCTTGTTAAATATGAAAAAGTTCTCTCCTCTCACCATTTGACGTCATCGTTGTGGCCCAGGTAGTGTCTCTGCTGCTGCTCCTCTGTGTTGTACAGAACCACCACCGACGCGTTGAAGTAGACGATCTCACCCGTAGGCAGCAGGTACAGGTTGGAGCGACAGTCTCGGCCGCGGTAGCCGTACCTGGTCCAGGCTTAAGTTAGGGAAGAAGCTGGATTTAATATTATAAGAGCCAGGATCTTCTGCTTTTACAGTTTCTAGATTATCAGTGAAATTAACATCTCATGCATTCATCCGCTGTCCTGCTTCATTAGTTTGTTCGTAGTCGCCCCCTCTCAGTTTCAAGGATACACCCACTGCAGTTTGAGCTTGTGGTCCGGTAGCGCCACCTTCTGGTCAAGGCTGTAGCTCTCCTTCTGCTGGTCGGGGATGTGCATGGTGACGGGACGGCCCCGGAGGAACATCCTCACGTAGGCGTCCTCTGATGATCACAGCAAGAGGGAAAAGAAAGAAAAAAAAAAGATTATTGTAAAGAAAAGAAGAGAGAAACAAAAGTCAAGAGTTGACACTACACATGTGGCCTTTTAATAAGAGACAGTGCTGTAGTTCTTCTAGTCTTCAGTATTTCTAACAAGTTCTTTAATCATTCAAATAGAGTTTCATATTTATAATGAGAAATATTATTTGAAAATGAAATGATAAACATCCCTCCTGAGTATTTGAGGACCTAATGAAGGCTAATTGCGTTTCACACATCAGAGACTGTTCATCCTCTTTAGAGCAAATTAAAATGTCGAAATAGTTGGAGGGTACGGCATAATAATTAATTCAGTCATTAGACACAATACAAACAACTGAAAAGCAAATAAGACGGCTGTACCTGCATTGAAGGTGCATTCTTTGGATTTGCTGAAACAGAGGAAAGAAAAGATGAAATGAAACCTGCAGCTTAAAACGTGGATCAGGCTCTGACCTCCGCTCATGTATGACGGAAGAAGCAGCGACGCCTCAGTTAAGTGCTTCAAACAATAAAGGCAGAATGTATAATGCAAGGATTTTCCAAAGCTCTCCAGACATTGTTGCTGTCCATTACGTTGTTCCGGTCTAAATGATTTATTCTCTGCTCCACAGGCCCTCATTACTCAGTTTGACTGGACAGCAGAGATGTCCACGGAGGAGCTGCAGAGCTCAAAGGCTCTGAGTCAGCAGAAACACAAAGGCACAAAGGCTGTGCATCATAAAAACAGCATTTAACCTCCTGAGGATGGAGGACTATCCAACATAACCATCATTTACACACTTCAAATAAAAACTACTTTGACTTCTAATTATTATTATTAGTATTATGAGTATTTGCACATAGAGCTCAGAGCTGAGGCTGGTTCTGGAAAGATTACATCTGGAGCACATGGAACTCGTGAGAGCTTATAATAACACAACAACAACAACAGCAACAGCAGCAGCAGCAGCTGTGTCCTGTCTCCATGAGAGTGGGAAAGAAGCAGGAAAATGATGTGGCTGATATTTAACACTCCTGCTTTTTACTAGTAACTTTCCTCAAGATGGAAACAGAAACATCAAACAATTTTAAACAGTGCACGAGATTCTTTTCAGATTCACAGAAATGAATTCACTTCCTCTTTGAATACACACTCATCCCTCGTGTTTTACGAAGCCAGTAGCTGGTTAACGTTAACATTTACATAATCCGGGTATTGTTAGGTGTAGTTATTTGTTTAGGCTGTATAGAAAAAGGTAGAGTAGTGTTTCATTTACATTTTATTTCTAAAGGTTTTTCTTATTCCACAGGAATATTAACAACAGCTGGGGGAAGCAGGACACTGACAGTCTGGTTTAATTAAGATAATAATAATTCTTAGCAAACAAGTGCAAAGACTTCTCTTTCTTTCAAGTTTTACGGCTTTATTATTTCTATTGATGTCATTCTGACATAGTGAATACACATTTTTCCCCCTGGCAATAGTATAATAAAAAAATAACATTTCTTTGTGTCCAGGTTTCTGTATTGTCCACTAACAAAGTTCAGATTTTCTTTGATGAACAGAGAAGACGAACAAAAGCTCTTTCATGCGGCCGTGGACGCAGGTTAATAAAGAGAAGTCGCTCTTTATTAAGTAAACAGACGTTTCTTCTTGTGTCCACACACATGTGGAGACAGTATCTGTTCACCGCGAGCAAACACGGAGCTCAGCATCACAGGCAGCGCCGCAGAATCCCACATGACACGCAGACAAAAAAAAAACATTAATAATTT
This sequence comes from Mugil cephalus, assembly GCF_022458985.1. Taxonomy (NCBI): domain Eukaryota; kingdom Metazoa; phylum Chordata; class Actinopteri; order Mugiliformes; family Mugilidae; genus Mugil; species Mugil cephalus. The sequence goes on from NC_061778.1 coordinate 3,576,909, forward strand.
AAAGTTGGGTGACTAAATTTAAAATGACAGCCACAGAGTCAGCCACTTTGCCAAAAGCCTTGATTAGAGCCGTCAGTCAGAACCGGCCGCTGCCCCGCTGAGTCGACGTGTTCCTGAATCAGCCGCCTGTCAACCAATCAGAAATGCCCTCCGAGCCTTTTACGCTGACCAGCTCAGCCCGACCCGTCAGGATGCTGTCGGCCAGTCGCCTTATCAGGCCGTCGAAGCGCTGCCTCAGCCGACAGGTGGATATCACCGTGGCAACAGCAGTTACAGTGAGGCCTGATAAGATGAAGGCTTTTTCCTTCTTGCTCAGCAACACAAGAGACACAAGAGCGCAATTTGACTTTCCCTGAGTATTTCTGTGGAAAGCACAAGTGGAGGAAGGATGGAGACAAAACATCATCATCATCATCATCTTCATGAGCGTCTGTAGGAAACACACTTTACTCTGGCTGTGGGTTTAATCCACAGCTACACAGATATCTGCTATGAGGAAACTACAAATAATGTCTTATTTTTGTGAGAAACACTGAACTGTAAATATAACGTCTTTCTGCTCAGAGCATCTTTAAACACCGGGATCAACTTTGTGTATCTGCCTGTTGTGATATTTGTTTAACTGGGAGTTAACTGCCTCACAACACGAACACATCTCTGAGTTAGTGAAGCATGCAGCTACAGCGTCTTAGATTGTGTCTAATTATGTTTGAGCTGCATGTTTTATTTGTAATTTGTAAGTTATTACTTAATCTCTTATTCATTTTGTTTCTCATTTAGAATAATTGTTGGTTTTGTTTTGTATGAATTTGTTGTTCTCCAAGTGTATTTATAACCTGAGGAAGAACAGTCGCTGCTGAGGCTGTGACTAACGGGGATCCGAAATAAATAAATAAAAAACCATAATCAGTTAAAGAAATTGGATCAGAGCGTCCGTGTGTGCGTTTGAAGCGTCTGAAGATTAAAAGAGCGACTGCAGAGCAAACAGACATCTGATCTGAGGACCTGTGCGCTGTCTGCTGGCTCTCTGGAGAGCTGGAGGCCACCGGGCAGGGTGTCGGCTCTTTAATGTCGCCACATAAAGGCCCTCTTGTCTCTTAAACTGTGTCTGTGTGTGTCTGTCTGTGTGTGTGTGTTTGTGTCTGTGGTTTGCCAGGAAGATGAGGTGTGGCCTGGTTCTGGCCAATGGCAGAACAAGATTGATCCAGAACCAGTAATTAGTGCACGGCATTCTGGGTAACTGGCAGCCGGACAGGGTGAAATAACTCGGCGAGTAAAACCCATGCGGCGGCAGACCCAGTCACCGGGTTTCCAGGGGGAGAGGGAACGCACAAACAGATCCCTCATTAACATGCAGTACTGAGTGTGTTGTTGGCATTTTCTGGCTGCCTGCGCTCAGACAATACAAAGAGCTCTTGTAAGAATTAGATGAGATTAATGAGCAACAAATATCCTAAAAGGTCCTTCTGCAAAATCATCCATTGTGTCAGCAAAGTGCCATCAAGAGCCTGGGATTCCTCAGAGAGAGCTTACTTATATTATATGCTCTGACATTTGATTAAACCACTTCAATAAATGTGGATATAACGTTACAGGTGATCAGAACAACCTTCAAACAGCAGACAGGTGCAGTAACTGAGCAGAATCCCTCCTCATACTGAAATATTTAATATGACTTGGCTAACAGTTACAGCCACAGTGAAAGAGCCAGTGAGGAGATGGATGTTGAGGTTTGACTAATGGGTTGCAGGCCCCTGAACTGTGGAAAGCCTTCAACTGTTTATCCATCTGCTGGTCCATTACGCCTGAAGCACTGCGGCTAATGGACACACACGTATCTGATTTTCTTCACAATACACTCAACTTTCATGAAGAAAACAAAATGCACCAAGGAAAAACCGCGGCGGGCTAATCGCCTCTGAAACCACTGTGGCGTGCGGACAGAAAAACAGAGAGAGTGAAAGTGGATTTAACTGATAAAAGAAAAGATGTCAGTCTTTTCATTGTTAATTATTCTTGTTAACTTTTCAAATGCATTGTTGACTCCACAACGGTAATAAAAGAAGATTTGACTTCCTTTCAACAGAAACAAAAGGAAATAGAGTGAACATGATAGAAATCTTTTCCTTATTCCCTGTACAGAAACATATTCACAGCTTTGTTAAATTTAAAGGGTTGTTACACTAACTTGACTTTAGATTTTCTGAATATTATTACATGAAGGCACAGACATGTTGAACGGGTTAATTATTGAGCTGCAGAATTCTTGTCAACCATCTGATCTGTGGTCAGTGCGTTCGCTGCATGTTGAGCAGGAGGTCTGATCAATGTTATCAGTGGTTTTGCAAGCGGAGCTGAATCAGTAATCGTTACATTTCATCCCGCAGCAAACACAGTCTCCGGTCTGCGGCCACAAAGTGTCGTAAAAACACCTACATTTTGCATGGACTCTGTATTTGCAGCTGCTCATTGGATAGAAGTCCTTTGTAAGATCTGGACGAGGTCGAGGAAGGAAGATGCACCATCAAATGCAAATAGCAGTCAGAGGAGAACATGTGTTTGTGTGTCCTTGTGTCCTGTCGGCTGCCAGAATCTGTCAGCTCTAACAGAATAATCAGTTATCTGACAGATGCGCAGAGCGCAGCGTGACTGGTCTTCTGTCACTTCACATCCCCTCATCCCGGCCTCTCTGTGTGTGTGTGTGTTTCATAACCAGACACAAATGTCTGCGACGCGTTGGTTCGTTTCTGTCGTCAGAAACTCAAAGAGAAAAGAAACACTTAAAAAGACACAATGTTCCGCTCAACGTATGATAGGTCGACTCGGAAAAAAGTCATTTAGAAAAGTTAGATTTCAGGTTTTGAGAAGGCGCAGTAAAAGTGGATGGTAATTCTTCACCTCTGAGCGAAATTAAAAGCAACTCCCGTTTTATTTTTCGTCTAAACCACATAATTAAAAGTTGGAACACGTCCAAAATAACATATTTCAGCATGTTTGTGTCTCCTCGGAGCTGCTATCTGATCCCTGGTCCCCTAACACAGCTGGATCTTGTTTCTGTTTTATTCATGTCACTATGCGGCTGCCCCTCCCCACATCCCTGCAGACAGACACACACACACACACACACACGGCATCAGACGTTTGTTTGCGTGACAACGGTTTCAGAAAAACCGCTGCACTTCCTCACGCTATCCTGAACCAGACACAACTGAATCAAACTTCATTGTGCAATCAATAATCTATTAAAACGTTAAAACAGTTGAGGCGCTAACAGGGCGTGACACGAAAAAACACTTTCAGATTAACTTTAAATTCAACCCTCTGATCAGAGATTAAAGCTACACACCTCCCTTCATTACAAAACCATCATTTCTGTGCAATGAATCAATAGGAACTCCACCAACAGAAACTCTCTGCAAGTCACTGACTATTTGTTGTAAAGCAGATATTTACCTGGACGATCTCTTCATGTCTGCAGTGTTTCCGTTAGAGGAAAAGTGAACGGTGGTGAACAGTAGTGAGCAGTGGTGAACAGTGGTGAGCAGTCGGAGCGGTTTCTGTCCTGTCCTACAGCTACAGCAACACACCGACTTCCTCCTTCACTCAGCAAACTTTTAGCTCAGCCTGAAGCCCCTGGCAGCCAATCAGAGCCCACTTCCTGGGCATGCAGGCACGCCCCCCCTCCCTACCCCTTTTACCCGGTAAACACACCTCCTTCATACTAAGAACCGGCGGAAATATGACCCACCAGCAGAAAGACAGGAGAGAGAGGGGAGAGGGGGAGGAGAGGATTGGAGTTAAGGTAAGAGAAGTGGAGAGTGCAAGAGAGGAAAGGAAAGGAAAGGAAAGGAAAGGAAAGGAAAGGAAAGGAAAGGAAAGGAAAGGAAAGGAAAGGAAAGGAAAGGATGATGCAAGAAAGAAAGGAAATAAAAGTAACAGAGCAGAAATGTAAAGGGGATAAAATAATAGTACAGGAAATAAAAAGCAAACTCTAAAAGATGAAATACCAATGAATGGAAAGACAGATTCAGGAGACAGATACTGTAATGTGTAAAAAAACAAACAAAAAACTAAAGATAAGTAGATGGTCAGAAAAACAAAAAGAATGAAATATATGTTTGTGTTTTTAATAAGGAAACTTTAATAACGAACGTCCTCTGTGCTCGTTCACTTGATCCGGACACGTGGATACTTCAGTGTCCATCAGACTCACAGCAGCTCGTTAGCTGTGGAACCTAATTCATGGTGACGTGTAGAGGTGACTGTGGAAGTTTAACAACTACACGTGATGATGGTTTAACATGGTGCGGTGCAGAATCGCTGTGGGCTGTTTTCAGTAGCTTCAGTTTCCAAAAGCGTCCGTGCATTTCTCTGCCTTCGTGTCCGAGTCAGATGAGTCACGACAAACTGACTCTGTTCTCTATAAGTTTTAATTTGATTTAAGGCTTAAATTAGTATAAATCAAAAAGCACTCTTCTTCTTTCCTCTAACAAACTCAGAATATGTTCAAACTGACTGTAGCTGTGTCTGGTAACGGACAGAGGACAAACAGAACAGCTCATTAGAACAATCAGAGCGACACACTGAACTCCTACACAACACAAACTGGAGCTCGTTAGGCAGTTTGTTTTCATGGCAACATGGAGAGAGTTCAGCTTCTTTGTTTGTTGTTTTTGTGGGGTTTTTTTGTAGATCACCGAGTTACAGGAAATATCCCAGGTACCAGAGAATGGTCAAAGTGGTATTTGTGTGCGTGTGATACTTTTGTATAGATTGATTTGAAAAATGTATTTAGTTTTAAACATTAAGACCTGAATTTAGTCTTTTTATACACACATAAAGGACTGTGGTTTGACTTTCACTATTGTAAATGTCTTCTATTTTATTGGTAATAACTTATCTTTAATAATAAAGTGATTTATAAAGCGCCTTATCCAGGACGGGACTGTTACCTTTTGCCACCTGTGGAGCTGCTGGAGGAGGTGGTTCGACTCCGACTCTCCGCTGCCATCTCCCTCCTGACCAGAGTGAGGCGCTCTGTGGACATACTCTTCCTAAAGTAGAGGAGAGGAGTCTTATCAGAGTAAAATCACCGATCAGTACGTAAGCAAAAGTAAAACCAGCATTACTAATCGGCCCCTTTAACCTTCAGTGTAAATGCACTAAAATGGAAACAGTTGTGTGGAAGATCTGTTCTTGCCAGAGTTTCACTGTATGATACCTCTTAATGGACTGCAGCACCTCTTTCTTTGGAGATGAAGGGGAGGAGAGGAGGCGTTTCTGTTGAACGTAGCCATTGCTCAGAGGTCTGGAGGGGAGAGCCTGCAGGAGCTGACGCACTGAAAGGTGAGAAACCACAGCAACATGTTTCAGACACATGAAGACTGATGAGAAAGCTGAACAGCCTCCTTCATCCTCCTTCCTCCAGGTGCTTCGCTGACCTTTGGTAGGTGGCGCTGAGGCTGTGGAGGCCAGAGACCTCCTTCCAGCATGGGCGCCCCCTGGCTGCGTCCCCTGGCTCTGCTCCTCGCAGTAGCCGAGCCGGCGCAGGGCGTCAGCCAGAGCAGACTTCAGCAGCTGGATCTCGTCCTCCTGCAGCTGCAGCCTCTGCTCCAGGTGGGAAACCCGGTCCTCCATGTCCATGTTACTGCTGGCCGACACCGTGTCATCTGGACCGGAGGAGGACAGAGAGCTTCAGGTTAGATCTCAGCTTTAAATGAATCCTAAAGCTCACGATGGAAACATGATGAGTGGTGACATTACTTCAGAAGAGTAACTTAATACTCAAAAATATATCACATCCTTAATAGATGACAGAATAAAAAGATGTTTGATTGATATGAAGGTCTAGTCTAGTCGAAGCATTTAGCAATGCTGACAGCTATAAAATATGGAGTCAAGTTAACTGTAAATGTGAGAGACAGATGTTTATGAAGTGATCCATATGCGTGAATCAAAAATAATAATCGTACTGAGATGAATGTTTGGACACTTGAACATTTGGATCCATTTACTTTGACGTAAACACAAACAGCTGCTTTTAGTGCGTGTTATGGATATCTGCTGCTTTGTGAATGAGCGGTTTTGAGTTTCTCAGGGGGGATAACAGCATAAAAGACTCTCGGCTTGTTTAAATAATTTAGTTCCAGTGTATGAGCCCAAGAGAAAAAAAGGAAAGTAGAAATAGAACGATCAGCCCAGTGAAATCAGACAGACTATGGAATATGGAATTTTGCGTGTGAGCTGGAACTGCAGTTTGTGGGTGATTTACTTGGACTGATTGGGTAAATGACAGTGTGTGCAAACGGCCGTATGCAAATGAGGGTTTTGTGTGCGCCACTGGTGTTTGTATGGTCATTTATTGGATACATCTGATCTGTTTGGATATTTACCAAATAAAAAAAGAATGTTTTTCATGGGGCAAAGTTTAGTTGCAAAATGAGGATGCTGATCCACAATAGTTCAGAACACAGACAAAAGAGGAAATTTACAACGTGTCTCCACTTCCTCCCATTGACCACACTGACACTAGTATCCCAGGGTTCAGTAGGGCTGTCATGCCTTCCACTTTTTCTACAGTCTGGGGTTCAGATCATTGACTGTTTATACTGTGAACAAACCCATCGTGACATCACATATTAGATTCTGAACCTCGAAAATGAAGCCCGAAGTGGGTGGAGCCCGTGGTCGCCATGTTGGATGAGCTTTACTCTGCCTGCACTCAGATATTCCAAATATGGACATGGGGGGGTCGTGTCGGATGTTGAGATCCGCCCACCCAACTCTCCCCTTACCTGTCACTCAAAGCAGGAACGCTCTTAATTATGCAGAATTTTAAATGAATGACTTAGAAAAAACTGTCAATAGTGAAATAAACTAATAAAACCAAGGTTGTTTTTCTGTACCAGGCTGTAAACATGTTTAATAATGCTGTAAAGTTGGTCTTTTTAACATGGATGTCTAAGGGCATTTGTCCCTTTTGGAGCCTCTAGTGGCCACTCGATGAACTGCAGTTTTTGCACTATGAGCTTCATTGCTCAGACCTGGAGGTTATCGCTTGATTCAGATTCAGAGGCATCTGGCGTTCGATTGCATGAGAAAACATTTATTTAATTTTAATAAACTCTAAGCTGCAACAACTGAACAACACTGTGTGTATTATGTTTAAAACTTCAGCGTATAATGAATTGTGCTCTGCTGCCTTTATTCCTCTCATATTGGACTCTTTCCAGTCCAATCGTTCACCATCCTCCCACCAACCACGGTGACCTCATCAGAGGCTGACCAGATTATCAGGCGGGCAAACTGCCCAGTGAAGATTATTTATCCGCGGCCTACATCAACAGATTACAACTGATAAAGTCAGAAACTATTTTTTATTTTTTTTCCCTGCTGGACAGAACATCTCAAACTCTGACACGACACAAACTGTCCCTGCTCTGTCCTCATAACCACAAATACACATTTACATCAAGAGTGGGTTAGAGGTTTCATCCAATTACAAATGCTGAGACAAAAGGTGGACGATATCTCCTTTCTGAAAAATATGATTCCTGTATATTTTATATATATAAGCTCCATTATAGATCTGATACTACACAGACTGTAACTCAAGCTGGGAGTCGATATCAGCTATATCGGGTAATATCAAGAGTCGGAGTTGGGATGGAGATTCCTCATTATTCAACGTGAAAGTCTTATTTTTCGTGTTTAGACTCATCAATTAACTCTTTATTTAATGGCATCTGATGCAATGGTGAGGTGGGAATCGTGTTATTATGAGGTTAATCCATTCAGCATTTGAAAAACATTTGAAAAACACTGAATCTGAATCTGCTCCCAATACCAGCCACCAATACCTGCAGCTACTAAATAGACTTAGACTTGAAAATCCATTTTTCCGTACTTTACTACACTTAAAACCATTCAGAAGAGACTAGATGCTAAAAAAAAAAAAGCTGCATAACCTCAAATAACCTAAAAATAAACAAAGGCAACAACTCATTCGACTCATGGGATGGTGAATTTCCTTCCTTTTCCTTGTTATTTTTAAGCCCCTGCTCTTTGTGTGCATCAACTTAAAACTTAACAAAAAAGGGGGATTTGACAGGTCAGCGCGAGTCAGTTCGACACTCTCAGCAGCGTAAGCTGAGCCGGGGACACAGGGGGTACTGTTACCGTTACCGGATCATATCTCACAGTCAAATGAGACAGGAAGGGGTCACAGGGAAATAAAGCTTCAGATTTACATGCAAACATCAAGCTTGGGGGACATTTGCATGACAGAGCTGTCCAATGAACCGGCAGCAATATGAGTTTCAGAGGGGGATTATTGAACCACCTTTTATTTATTAAAAAAAAAAAAAAAAGCTACAGCTTTCTAAAACCATGACATCACTGATCATGTGATCTAAACGTCCTGATGCAGAATCAATGCATCAGTTTAAATAAAAACAAAATGCATCTAGTAATGACAGAGAGGTATCCTTTGCTTGTTTTACATTATTACAGGGAGCGGGTACAAATAAAACTGAGAGAGTGAGCAAAAAGGAACAGTTATTAACCGAGAGGACAGACTGTAGGTGGGAGGAGAGCGAAAGGAACAGAGAAAGGATGAAGAGGCGGGAGCACAGCGAGAGGAATGACTAACTTTTAACTGATGACTGCAATCATTGTATTTATCTAAGCTGCAGAGACGGATATGCAAACTTAAGTGAGCGTGCAAACACAGAGGAATGTGTCTCAACTCATTGGTTACACTATAAAACATACACATCTCCTCGATTACAAAGCACTTGTTCAACTGCACTGTGAGACCACTCGAAGGGTTTTAGAGTCACTAACTAAAGATATGCATGTATTTACCTTTGATTTGACAGGTGCATGACAAATAAATGGAGTCAGCGGAGAAAAGGCAGAGTTGTTCCTCAAACCAGAGGGTTTTAACACATCTCTGCCATCCAGCTGCCGTGCTATGCTAACTTTAACATGCATAGAAATGAATAGATAAGATTTAATTAAAGATTAATCTGTTATTTATCCGCCTGCAGCGACAGGCAGAGTGAAGGATAGTGCACACACAAGATAAAAAATTAAACATTACATAAATACAACTGAATAAGTCACACTTATTCTCAGTGTGCAAGGCTGTGAGCCACAAAACCAACGTGCACCACTCCTGTGTTTTAATGTGAGGTGACGTCTGTGTCTTAATTTTCATTTATAACGTTCACAGCTTCAGCTTTTAGTGAGAGGACGCTTGAATAATGAACGTTAACACAGACCAGAACATAAACAAAACAAAATAAAACATGATGACGTTAACATTTTCCATATTTTGTCGTTTTAACATGCTAAAACTTACCCGTATCACTCTGTTTTGTTACAGACTAAGGAAAAACAAAAGGACACAGTGAGAGAAAAGGGGAAAGAGAAAGAGTGATCAAAGATGGAGGGATCAGCAGGGTTCACCTTCACCTCCTCTGCTGTCAGGACACCTGTTTAAAAGCTCTGCAGCGCCAACTGCTTTTCAGTTTGCCCTTGAGTTATCCCCACCCACACACACACACACACACACACACACACACACACACACACACACGGAGTAACAGTGGTTACACCTCAGTGGCATTTCATTACTCTCCTAATAAACCAGAGACCACGTCTACTTGATATTCAGCAGGAGACACACACACACACAGTTTATATTACAGCTCAGACAGACATCACCGCAAAGCGTTACTTAAAAAGCAGCTGATGTGACGCTGACACAGACACATGGCTGATATCAGGAAGTGGAAGAAAAACCGGTGAGTGTGGAGGCCAAAGAAAGAAGGGATGGATGGAGACATGGGAGACACAAAGGAGGAGTCAGAAGCGAGGGAGTAAAAAAAGAAAAAAAAAAGATGGAGGAGAAGAGAGGTGGAAAGATGTGGATGATGAAACGCAGAGGTTGTGTACCTGCGTGTATTTGTGGGCTTGTGTGTGTGTGAGCTGGACAGTGGGAGGTTTTTATCGCAGGGCAGTAAGAAAAGTGAAGGCTGCTGAAATATTCATGCTGCGGTGAAGTGATGGTGAAGGTGGAGCTCGTCTCGCCTACCTGCCATTGTGCCACGCTGAGGGCCTGGTCACTCCTCCTGTCAATCAACCAGCCAGTCAGTCAGTGAGTCCACAGCGCTAACACCCAGTCAGTCAGTCAGGCCGTCCACTCGCTCTCACTATTCCTTCCCCTAAAGGCTTTCTGGACTTGACTCCCTCCCCTCCCCGTCTGTGGCCGGTGCTGGATCACCCTCTCTCACTCACACACACACAAATCATCAACCACTCCCTCCTCCGCCTCCACTTCCTCCTCTCTTCCTCGCTTGCCAGACCACTCCCTCTTCCTCCTTCCATCCCTCCCCATCTTCTCATCCCTCCTCTTTTGCTCCTTCTTCCCTTGCATCCCTCCTCCTCCTCCTGTCTCATTAGCTATAGGCACAGAGAGCAGAGTCAGAGTGGGCGGGGCTTGGCTTACGGCCACGTATACACACACACACTCTGCATCAGCATCTGTACAGCCAGGCACCACCAGGAAGAGATGCTGCAGAGCCAAACTACCCCGGGATCAATGACACACACTCACAGAAAGACTACTGCATACACATAAAATGACACGAGGCAGGGTTGCTCTGTATCATCCCTCTTCCCTCAAACTAATCATAAATGTTCCATTTCTCTTGTTTTGCAAAGACTGTATTTGTTTTTCCGTCTCATGCCTTTTAATTTAATTGTTTTTCTTCCTCAAGTGCTAGCTCCAACTGTTGATTTAATTACCAATGGAACATCTGGCTAGTTGAACAATGGTTGGAGATTAGCCATTTGGCTAACAGTGGCACATTTACTGTGATGTTAATCAGCGTGCATTGTCCCTGACAGAATAAAAAGGGGATAGCCTGCTGCTGTAAATGTTCACAGTCGGGTATTAATCCACAGATGATTCCCTAAATGTAGTATTTACTCAAGTGTAAAATCTGCTCAAATCAAATGACTGAACTGGCTGAAATCAGAGTAGAGATGAAAATCTGAAAATCTGACATGAGAAAGACACAGAGGGACTGAACACACAGAGACACCGACAAACTCTGCTGGTTTTAACATTCTACCAAACCTTTGATGAACATTTGACGCTGACACACTTCCTTTCAGCTCACTCCACTGCAATCTTTTCTTTTCTTTTCTTTTCTTTTCTTTCATCGACGCTAAACAAAGATAAATCACAGCTGTGCAGCAGCCTTGACTGACAGGTCTTGTTGCTGTGCCACTCCACACACTGCTTCAGTCCTCACTCGTCTCAATCTTCAGCTGAAGGAACAGACTGTACTCGACTCCGCTCGGATGCCACTCTGCAGGTTTCAGGGCGTCTCATTGAAATGTGACTACGGTCCAAGTGTGATCACTTACGTGACTTATGTTTAAAAACGCTGCTCTTGCAAAGACAAATCACAACATTAGGGATGTAGATAAGAAAATGGTTCATTGACAACTATTCAAATGCAAATTCTCTTCTGGATGTGAGCATCATTCAGAATTAGTCTCCATGGCCTCCTGGTGTAAAAAACTAAACCTTTTCAAACCTCCTGCAGACACCAGTGACGACAAGTCTGAAGGGAGTGCACTGAAGTTTAATCTGTGACCGGTGATGAGTTAAATGTGTGAGCTGCTTCTAAATGTACAAACGTACTGCAAAGATAAATAATGTTTCTAACACTGCTAGGAGTATATGAAACACTACAACCATGACACAATTGGTGCAGTATTGTTTAAAATGCTTTAAACAAAGCAGCCTGGAGTCCCAGTGTGTGGAGTTTACCTTAGATAAATCCGCGAAGCCTGCCAACACAGAGAAAAGCTTATGCGCCTCATTATATTGTCTCGCACGAAAAAGAACAAAGAACATCTGGACGCAGCGAAGCACAATAAAACTATAAAAACTATAAACGGAGAAAGCGAACGGGTTTTGGCTCGATACGAGAGCAGAAGGCACAGGAGAGCAGGTCTGAACCAACCTGCAGGATCTCTGGTTACAGCGAGACGACAGATGGCAGACGAAGACAGACAGACAGACAGAGCTAAAGAAAGGGAGAGAAGGGAGGTGGATGGAAGGACACAAACAAAGCAAGAAGAAACTCACTTGATTTTTCTTCAAAAAACAGGGTGAGACTATCTAGTTCCTGTTTTCAGCATCAATTTGACCACTTCACACTCTTAAAACGCCATTATTGTTACAAGTAATGTTATAATTCAACATACATACTGTTGATCTGAGCTGGATGCACTTTGGAGTGTACGAATGATTTCTCTCATCTTCCAGAAGAACCTTTACGGCTTTGTTCCTGTAAGACCTGATCCACTATGGCTAAAAACACAGCTTCACTGCTGCATCCCTGCTTCTTGTCACGCAGTTACAGCTCGTACACGAGGCTTAAAATAGTAAACGAGCCAATTTCACAGCTTTAAGGTGTTTAAATCAGCCGTGTTTGGTTGGATGTGAAGCCGGCGGCGCGGTGGGCAAACTGTGACAGGGCAGGGAGGGGTTAAAGTGAGAACGGAGACCGAGTTCAGTCTCAAACGATAAGATGCTGAATCCTTCACAGCAGCAGCAGCAGCAGCAGCAGCGTGACCTCTGACCTCTGACCCCCCTCAGCATCAATACAGTTTCTGGAAATGCCACATACAGCCTATTTTCCTACACTCATCTGAAGAGTTTTACCGAGATGTTTTGTCCTCTGAACACAAATTCTTCCAGTTCTGAGTTAAAATGAAACTCCTTCTACATGAGCGTAAAAACCAGCGTAAATGTGAAGCGTGAGGTGGAAGTACTGTTTTAATGCAAGGCCTTAAATTAAGCTAAGATTAATTAACTTGGCATGAAATAAAAAAAATAAAAAATCACTTTTAATTAAATTACTTGAAGGCCAGACAAAAAGCCAGACATCATCCCCTTGAAAAAAAAAATAAATAAATAAAACGGCCAAGCTGAGCAGCTGAAGCCTCACTGCAGGACCAGCTGTCACTCAACAAGCCAACACATGACATTTTTTTTACCTTAGATTTTAATTTCACTTCTATAAACCACCTGAGCCATGCAGCTTTGCCTTTCCATCAGTTTAAATGAAATCATTTTGACTTTGTACCAACGCATTCAGAAACATCTTGGATAAAATAGATCACAGCTCCGCTCAGACACCCGTGACCCCTCACCGTCTCTCCACCTGCCGCTCAATATGGCTGTCTGTGAAGTACTGCAGGGACAGCATGTCAATCCACACACACACACACACACACACACACACAAACACGTACTCCTCTCAGATAACAACATCAGCTTACATGCATTAAACTGACTGTATTAACATGCACATCGCCCCTGGCTGCGATAACGTGTGATAACAGCTGGAGAGGCATCAGTCACAATCCTCCATTGTCACCACAGATATGATCTGGCATGGCAGCAGCATAAGTGTATTTGCATTACATTTGTTAAGCAGGATGTGGCAGATATAGGCACACGGCGACGCAGCAGGGGGGAAGAGGAGGAGGAAACTAAATGGCCATCAGAGGTCATCATTCAAATTCCATTTCATGTTTCAAAGGCGAGTGAAATGTGTTTTGCAGCCGTGGAACAGAGGGCAATTCAGAAGTAAAGTACACTTGGTGCAATAACACCTGCTGATGAATTTAAAAAATGCAAATATCAGCCTGAACCCTAAAGTGTATGTATATATATATATATATATATACATATATATATACAGAAGGCAACAGAAAACACATTTCTACTCCACATCATCATCATGTTAGGTGATGAATGAAGGAAAAACCGTCCAAATAAATGAAGGATATGAAGAAATATATTTAATGTAACGCAATACTATGAGGATTAAACAAATTAAACCACATATCAAAGCGATATTGGGGTGGTGTAATGACACTTATTATTTTTCATTAGCAAAATACCATATTACCCTGCATTTTCTGTCTTGTTTTGGTGACATTTCGAAACATGTTGCTCCAAAATAAGGGCTAACCCTCTGTATTTTTATTTCCCAGACATGTCTTTCTCCTGCTGTGTGTGATCAAGTGGTGGAGGAGGGTCTCACCGTTGTTGCAGTACTGTAGCAGCAGGTTGGTGCTGTCACACAGGCTCCCACACGAAGCTATCCTCTCCGACATCCTTCCCTCTTTTCTTATTCCTTCCCTCTCTCCAACTCTTCCTCCTCTCGCTCGGGTCCTTTGTCCTCCTTTCACCCCTCTCCGTCTCTTCTTCACGCCGTCGCCCCTGCCTGTCTCCCCCACATTCATAAACATGCAAACACACACACACACACACACATGCGCACACACCTTTACCTGCCTCCTTCTTCTACTCCCTCTCCAGCCTCACTCGCCGTCAGCGTCAAGCGCTCGCACTGCACTGAGCTGCGCTTCCTCTTTTGGCTTTCAAAGTAAGATCACCCCACAAACGAAACACCCACCTGGTATTTAAAAAATGTTATTTTATTGATTATGCTAGTCACGATTTTCATTTTCTCCTCACAATTTTATTATTTTTACTTTAATAATCATTTTTACACTTAAATAGGAAATATACCAGTCTTCCTCATTCATCACCTCCGAGTCCATTCCTTTTTTTAATAAGAAGTATAGCCTAAACGTTTAACCTAAAACCTCGCATTGTGGCCAACTCTTTCTATTAAAGCATTATATTCTTTTATACATTTCTATTCTAATCATATCTTCTATTTAAAATCGATTAATGTGTGATGATTAGAACGATTTTATTCCCTGCAAGCTAATCTGAGCTTTTATTTTGAAGAGCAAGACTCGTGTTTTCCGGTAATAATCTAATTGACTCCCCGGTCCGTCTGCCCCTGCGTACTGCTGTTGCTATAGCAACAGCCTCTCCAGCAGCTATGGCTTGTTAACATTTGCGAGGCAGGAAAGATCCGGAAACTGAGGTCTGCAAACTGTAACATCTATCTGTAGGAAAACCGAGTGAGGTTTCAGGTTCTGACGCGAGAAAGCTGATCCGCAGTTGTGCTCCTGAATAATTAATTGGGAGACGGTGCGCGCTACACCTGACGCAGGTGTTCGCAATTGATGCCAACGACTGTCGCAATTAACGGAGAAAGCGGCAGGTTTAACCTCTCCGCCTGAACCATGTGGCTCAAACAGCCAATCATTTCTTTAATGATTGACCCAAATCTACGTATCAACACTTGCGTTTTGGTTTTATTCATTAACTGCATATAACTTGTAAAAACAGCAGGCCTAATTAAAATTTATTTTAATGCATATAATTGTAGTGCAATAGCTTTAGTTTGTGGTTTTGGATTTATTTGGAAACTATTCTCCCAGTATGATGCTGTTTCTCGCTTTGACCACTGGATGGAAGTAAACATTCGTGTTTATAATTCAAATTCAAATTAAAACAACTCTTGTATTAGTAGCTACTGGCGATAATAAATAATAAACATGCTGCTATACATGCAATATTCATACTGGTCACTTTAAATATCCTTGATTGCACTACTACCTCTCATCTCATCTTATTTTATTCTTAAATTCTATTTTTTTTTTATTTTAACTTGTTATTCTATTTTATATTTCCTATTCTATATTTATATTATTTATATATCTCAGGTCTGTACATTTATACCAAGAGCTGCTGAACAGAATTTCGTTGTGCCTTGCATAATGACAATAAAGATTCTTGATTCTTGATTCTTGAATAATAATAATAATACTAATCCACAATAAACACAAAATATAAAGTATGAAGAAGTATGAAAAATATATAAAAGAATTGAATTAAAAAATAATAATAATTGTACACTCAAAATTTGCACAGACAAATCACTCTCTCTCTTTTTCTCCGCGCGTACTGAAAACACTTATTAGTGAAACTTTGAATCCACATTGAGGTGGCAAAATGAGTTCATGTCAGAAACTGGACACAGAGAGACATTCAGTGATACTGCTGTGTGAAAAGTTTATGTCCCTTGTATAATGACATAATATGAAAATGCAACTGTAGGGAGAGAAAGAGCAAAGGTCTCCACACCCACATCTCATGAGTTTACAGGGGCATGCAAAAAAAAAAAAAAAAACAAAAAAAAACCACACGGACTGAATTGGTTTATTTATCTACAGGACAGAGAGGAAAAGACCTCATGAGTCAAACTGGAGGGCTCTTAATTTGAAGGTCTCTAATGCGGCTGCGCGAACTACGTCAGTTTGTTATTGTCACGTGACGCCAGGTCCCTTCCTTCCTCAGACCAACCAACAGTCGCCGAGTACTTTCTAGTGAGAGCTAGAAATGATGAAATTCGAAGAAATCCACGTTGCTGATGTTTTCCTAAGACATATATAAGTAAAACTCCTGCGAACGTTTAAACCTTAAGCTAGCGGCAGCATTGTCCAAATAACTGAGGAGAAGGAAGTGCTGTAACAATCGCCTGAACTAACAGTAAGTTTTCCTCTTAAGTCTCTTGGGACGTGGTTGTGCTTCTGTTTCGCAGTTTTATCCATATATATTAATAAAATGTGATGTTTTTAGAGGAGACTCAACATAAGTGGAATTGTATTTGAACAAAGTTAAACGAATGCGACCTTTAATAACACTCGGTGCTGCTAGAATGTTTTAATGTAGAAGGAGTTGTGGAGTTGCTCCACCTCCTGTAGAAAGGACTGGATGGTCCCACACAGAAAAATAAACCAAATTATCTTTCTGAAAAGGCCAGTAAGATCTGAACCAGTCTTCCAGTGTCAAACCTTAGCAGAATTAGCATTGTTGCTATAATCCAACATATTTACATCTGTTGCTGTCTGAAGAGATGTCCTTGACGTGCACTGTCCCCATCAAATAATAACAATAACAATAAATAATAAACTTTTGCTGTTAAGGAACTGGCTCTTGCTACAGTTACTAATCTACACAAAATATAACTATCTAGGATTAGTAGAGATACTCTTCTTATATTAATGTTATATAACTGTTTCCTTTCATTGGGTTTCCTCTGAGTCTACTCTTTGTAGAACATGTGTAAACCTGTTTAACTCAGCGTTGACTTGGAGCGACAGGCTGATTATGACAGCATGGCCGTAAATAAGATGCAATCATGTGACTGTACTGGTTTTAATGGAATCAAGGGAGACTTTGATTTAATATCTGCAAATTTGAAGGCTGTGACTAACCATCAAGGCACACATTTAAACCACAGGAGAAGCTCTCACAACATCTCCTTATGTATGAAAGTATCATCTGTGGTCTGAAAATGAGTAATGCTGAGTAATGGTTAAAGGCAATGTCAGGGACACATTCACGTGTGTTCCCCTTTTACTTACTCTATATACACCAATCAGCCACAAGATTAAAACCACTGACAGGAGAAGTGAATAACATCGACCATCTTGTGACAATTCAGTGTTCTGCTGGGAAACTTTTTTGGTGTGGATGTTATTTAGACATGTAGCACCCACTTAGTCCAGTAATCTATAGCCAAACCAGGGGATACACTGTAAATTTAAAAAAGGTTTTAAGATGGAAGCACTTTTAGTTTTCTGCCTTGCTCCTGTCACACCAGTAAATCTGTGTTTTAGAAAACTGAAGTCACTCCATTTATCATATTTATTGTTAAATCTATGGTAAACCAGAAGTCGTCTCTCTACAGGTTGTTAGCATTATGCACAACAGACGGAGGGGATCCCATCTGGGCCTGCTGCTCCTGGCCTTCCAGCTGTTTCAGGTGGGTCTGGACAACATCCCTCCTGTCACTCTGGGCGTCCTGGCTCTCAACGTGTACCTTTACCTCTTCCCTGCTGCCCCACTGATGCAGGTAACACACTAATATGACTCTAAGAATAGAAATAAGAGTGGATCATTTGATAAACAGCAAAGCTGCGTGTAATGACACTGAAAAGCTACGAATGCTTCCATCTATCACGTCCGTAGACCTGTGTGAGCGTCTACCAAGCATACTGGTATGGACAATGGTCTCGACTCCTGATGTCCCCGTTCCACCACGCGGACGACTGGCATCTGTACTTCAACATGGCGTCGTTCTTGTGGAAAGGCAGCAGGCTGGAGCGGCAGCTGGGAGGAGGCTGGTTCTTCTACGTGCTGTCGGTCTTCTCTCTGCTCACTGGGGTGGTCTATCTGGTGCTGGAGGCTCTGTTAACGGAGCTCACTCTGGACCAGTCCTACAGCATGACCTGCGCTGTTGGCTTCTCGGGTATGAATTAGTCTGTTATTGATATTCCACTGGTGAATGTGTGATTTAACAACTTAAATATACTGTATCTCCTCCCATAACGGATGCTTAATACACTTAAAAGGTGACATTAACTAACCCTTTGTTTCTAGGTGTGCTGTTTGCTCTGAAGGTGCTCAATCACCATTACTACCCTGGAGGTGTGACCTATGTGATGGGTATACCTGTTTCCAATTCCTATGCCAGCTGGGTGGAGTTAGTGCTGATCCATCTGACATCACCTGGGTGAGTTACTTGTGGGGTAAAATCGATAAGGAATTCAAGGCACGTCTGAGCTGACTTCTTAGATGAGCTATGGAGATACCGGCATCAACACCAGCAGGTTACGCTTCAGTCTTCAAGGAGCAGTACACTAATGTATTATTTTTGTATTTTCTTCACTAAGACACACACATCTACTGTCACATGCAACCTTCCTACCACAGACAATTGTTTTTCTTTTAGTTCCAGTCTCTTTCTAAACTAAAATTGGCGTTGATTCGTGAACTGCCCACTAGATGGCGCTGTTTCATTAGATAGCATGTGCTTTGCTTCCTCAGGACCTCTTTCATCGGTCACCTGTCAGGTATCCTGGTGGGTCTGCTCTACACCAGAGGGCCGCTGAAGAAAATCATGAAGAAATGTGCAGGTGTGGATTTGTGTGTTTTGCGTTACTGACACTGTCATTCCTGTTAAACAACAACAACTCCTTACTTTTTAAACTGGGTGCCAACTTTGATTTCTCAAGAACGATACCACTTAGAGTGATTCTAATCTCTTTTGAGATAGAAACTTCAGAGTCTCGGCTTTCAAAAGAGACCGAGACCATGAATGAGCTCCAAAATGTTCATGAACAAAAGGCCTCAATGTTTCTACTTAGTCACTGCGTATATTTAAATAAAGATGCATAACTCATCTGTACTGAAGTCTGTTGTATTTTCCACCAGAGATTGTGACATCAAGTGGACATTGGACAGTGGACGGTTCACGGTCCAGTGGATACTTCAACTCTTCAGGCGCTACAGGTATTGACACAATAAAAGGAAGTTATTATATGCACACAGACAATATGATCATGACTTTGAGATTAAACCTGAGATTAGTGAGTTTAGTGACATTAGCCCGGGTGCTAATGAAAATACTCCTTGTGTACCAGATGTGTATCAAGTCATGGCTGGAACTGGTCAACAGTAGTGTTTTTTTTTACTTTTTAATTGAAGCTATATATACAATCTCTATTTATTTGCCTTTGATTTAAGATTAACGTCTTTATTAAGAACCGATGAACTTGGGCCTGAGTCCCACTGATGCAAGTGTTTGAGTCTTTTCTTCCTTTCTTTGAACATAATAAGAGGAATATACTATATGCCAACCTTATCCTTGCGTGTGTGTGTGTTTGTTTCTGTGTATGTGTGTGTTTAGGCTACAGAGGCCCTAGTAGTGGAAGACACTCGGGCAGTCATCAGAACGCACCAGGTTACACAACACGTCCCACAGCGTCTTACACAGGTGGACTGACGGAGGAGGAGCAGTTGGAAGCCGCCATCAGAAACAGTCTGAACGACAGAGGTAAGTGAGGAGGGTTTAGATGGACGGATACTGGCCGGAGGGAAGCTTTCACCAGTTTAAAGTCATCCCAGATAAGCGTCTGTATGTACATCTAATTGTATTTCGTGTTTTTAGGTGGAGCCAATCAGAGAAGAGCTCCTCCTCCGTATGGTTTCCACCTCTCTGAGGAAGGGACGGCTGAGGAAATCAGGTGGAGGAGACTGCAGAGGTTTGACAGATGAACTGTCAGGCAGAGAGGAGGAGGAGGAGGAGGAGGAGGAGAGGAGGATGTATCAGTGACAAGACTCAAGAGGGTCCGGTCCAAACGCTGCTTCCATAGGAGGGATGAGGAGGTACAACCACTCAGCCTGACACAGATAACAGCTCCTTTAGAGTCTGATCCTTAACGTTAAGGCGTCTCTGAGCTTCATCAGCATGTCAGCTATGGAAAGTTATGCTGGAGAGGAAGGCGCACAGTTTCTGATTTTGGAATCTGGGGATGATGAGACGTATTATTACCTTTAAAATAGCTTAAAGTAAATCTCAATATGTCCTAATACCGTGTTACAAGCAATCTCAGTGCACTTGTTTTTCTGCTTACATGAGCTCAAGACAAAACATCATTCATTTCCCTCATTAGAACTACATGACATGTCATATTCAGTATTACTATCACTTCTGTATTAGTCAAAGCTGATAATCTTTTTCTCTTTTTACAAGGACAATAACCGCTTCTCTCTCAAATTGCAAAATTATTATGAAATAAGAGACTTTTAACAACAGGATGAAACAATAGATAATTATTCTCTAATAAGCCTCTTAAATTGACCCATCACCTCCTCAAACTGTGAATAGGAAGCCAAACTGATAGGTCTTTATACTTTTATTACTACAAGTACAGAACTGTCATAAAGAACTCCTATCTCAGGACAGGGGTTAATGAATGTTTTCTTGGTGTATTTCAGAAGGGTCGCATGGGGCTGTGTATTGGCACATTTGTAATAAAAATGCTTTTTTACTGCACCTGTGTCTGAGTTCATTAATGCCGACCAGTCGTCCACCTGCAAACTCATGACTCACGTCCTCCACGTGTAATTGCATCATTTTTACTCAAACCCTTAGCTCCCGCAGACTTTGCTTGTTCAACATCACCGTACAATTCACCAGTGAAGCCGTCTGTAAGCAAAGTTATAAAGCAACTTCTGAGAAGTACATTGCTGGCTGTGATTCCCCTAAAGCCCCGAGGCATGATGGGAAGTAGGACAGCTTAAATTAGAGCCAAGAAGCCCGGCGAGCCACACATCACCACACATGGGTCTAAAACCCTGTCGCTGTAGATTTAATGGAAATCCAACTCCCGTCCCCTGACGTTGGCGTCTCCAGTCGGAGGTTGGGTGTTGAATGTCCTGGCTCAAAGTCACAGCAGGTGGAGGTGTAACTATTTTGACACTGGATTTGTTTGACAGTTCGCATTGCCGCTGCCAAGGGGAGCGTGGGAGCCGAGTGGAGCACGGGGGCCTGGCAGAACATGAATGGGGGAGGCTGTGGAGTGACAGGATGGGGACGGGGATGACACACGCTGCACAGCAGATGCTGCCGCTGCGATCCCGTCTGTCTGTAGCATGGGCGCGCGTTAAAGGCAGTTCTTGGCGTGGTTGGTGGTTTCATGTCTTTCTTCGTGTCTGCGTGTGTCAGGAAAGTTCTGTCTCCGTTCGTCATATCACATCACACCGCCTCTGTGAGAACGGATGCAACCGATTGGCCCTGTGAAGAACTCCACCTGCTGTGTCTCTGTCACTGAGCATTACAGATAAAACTGCGAGACGCGCTCCCCTCCTGCTTCACACATGCAGGCGGAGTTCAGTTGACCTTTTAGAGTGATACAGAGGTTCAGCTACGGAACTGGTTCTGATTCAAGACTGGATCCCTGGCCTTGAATCTGTTTGTCATCTTTCTGTTCAGGTTGTACATAGGGATGGGTTTTCTTCGAAACGGTGCCGGTACTAAAAAAAAATATATATATAATATAAATACAACTAAAATTAAGAAATAAATGAACCAATATAAAATAAAAGTCACAACAAACTGTATTAATTACCGTCATAAAAACAGTGGTGTGGGGTCTCACAGGTTATCAAAGACACTACATTTCTCAGCTTTTTTAAAAAATGCATCTTTTTGAGATGAAGTACGGTCAAACTCTTTACCCCACATTTTCACTGCGCACGTCTGCAGCGTGTATGAGGTGTAGCTGTATGGGGCCAGAACACTGACTTCAGTCCTTTCCATTTAAAAAAGAATTTGGCATTGGAAATAATATTTGGCATTTTAACAAAAGATTTCTGTCTTTTTCACTGTCACTCGTTTTCAGTTTCGATAATTTAATTTTTCAGTTTCAACTTACTGACAGGATTTTGGTTTGGGACCTTCACGTGGGACCTCGCAGCACAAATCCTAGCTAAGCTAAGCTAAGCTAGCTAAACAAAGTAGTTGCCTAGTAATGTTGCATTGATTTGGTCCTTATAAAGCGTAAGATATAATTTAATGCTCCAGAATCCTACGTGAATAACGGCAAAAGGGAATAACAGACTCGGTTGGGGAGCTCCAGGCGAACTGGTTCCGTTCGTGTCATCTTTCGGTAGCAAGAGGCTAAAATAAAAAAAATACACTAAAATAAAAATTGTAAAAAGACAGAAAACGTTTGTTACAATGCGAAAGATTAAAGTCAGGTTCACTTCCATCCATGCAAGTGGAAAACTGCACAACAACAGAGCAAAGGAGCGGTAGTTAAAAATCACCGAGAAGCACCGAAATCTGCTTTGCTTTTCAGTCTGGTTACAACTGTTCACGTCGGCACTGGTGCCGTTATGGTGCCGAGTATCTGCACCCATCCCTTTTCCTGCATGATGACTTTGAAGAATTAACCAAACGCATGGTGACAGGTCTCTTATTTTAGCCTGAGACGTGTAGGTGGGACGAACAGTTGGTCATGACTGACCTAAAATACCCCTCAGCTCTCTGTGGCTGAGCTTAGCTGAGGAGTGGCACCCTGCTACCACATGCTGCTTTCCCACTCCACCCACTCCAGTCAATCCGTCGTGAAGGTCAATTTGTCTTTGCGTTTGCCAAAGCCAGCTGAGATCACAATGGGCTCCCGCAGGGCCACTAAATGTGCCGCGGCATAAATGAAACAAGCTCGTGGTAAAAGACTGAGTCTCCGTTTTGGATCGCGCCTCTCCCCACAGTGCAGTGATTAACTTCATCATACTCAAATCCTGTTCAGCGCCTCATAGCGCCTCATGGAGGACGGTATTAACTAGTGGACAGGTTCAAGCTCAGGGCTCATTTCCAGGACAGTTAAATCACTCGTGTGCCAGAGTTACACAGAGTTACACGCTATTCAAAGGATAATCCCATGAAATCACTCCCAGACCACCCCCATCCTTCCATAGTTAACTTGCCTTAACTTTGTTTTCACTCGTCCTCTTCTTCCCTGGTCCACAGCAGAATCTAATGGACCTTCACTATTCTTAGCTCCTACCCTTTTTGACTATAGATCACTTTTAATCTTTAGGAATGAAAGTGTTTGGGGTTTATTAGGACAGGGCAGGGGATGTCAGACACACACAGATTTCAGATGAGATGAAGCCAAAGAACGACTCAGTAGAAAACTGTGTTAACAAGAAACGTAAACAGGAAAATGATTTTGTGCTCTAAAGGTCATGCACGTCATGTGACAACTGAAAATGTTTCTTTAGCAAAGAAAAAAGTCTCTCCAGTGAGTGTCATTGACTTTTTGTTCAAATTTCATGGATGTGTTTAAATTTTAAAATCCTTTCCTCTGACTGAACTTTTCGCGTACTTGCCTTTTGAGACCCTGACAAACTCCCTGTCATGGTTCTCTGTCTTTGTCTTTTATTTGTGAATATGTTTTTGAGTCTCCTGTTTTATTTTGTTAAGTTTCTTGGTTTCCTGTCTGTGGTGTTTTCCCGTCCTTGTGTTTTCCATTGGTTTCTCCCGGGGTGATTGCTCGTGGGTGAGGAAGACGCCATCATCTTCCTCACACACAAGGCCCTCTCTCTTCTGGAGAGTGGATTCTGACGAGGTCCTGACGAGCTACATGGGGATGCCCCAAGGAACATGACCTGGCACCATTCTTCTTCACCCTCTACACCTCCGACTTCCGCTACAACTCTGGTACCAACCACCTCCAAAGGTTTTCCGATGACCCCCCCATAGTCGGATGTATGGCCAGTGATGACGAGGAGGAGTACGTAGAGGACTGATTGAAAACTTTGTTGAGTGGAGCAACTGGAACCACATACAACTCAACATCAGCCAGACTAAGGAGGAGGTGGTGGACTACAGGAGGGATTAGAAGAGACCTGTTCCAGTCACCATCCAGGGTGAGGAGGTGGAGATTGTGGACTCGTATAAGTTGTGGACTGGTCACATAATACTATTCAGGAAAGACAGAGCAGGATGTTCAATAATGAACAATCCGTCTCGCTCTCAGTACAACGAGCTGTGGCTGATTTAAACTCATTCAGCCAGAGAATCATCCCACCCCGGTGCAGAACTGAACTCTCCATGTGTTTCCTCTGTGATTTTGTCCTTGATTCCTTTTTGATTTTTGTATTTTCCTGCCGCCTGCAGCGCCTTTAGTTCTGGTTATTAAATACTATTTTTCTTTGAACTCCCGCCTCATCTCTCTGTGTCCTGCGCTCGGGTCCAACATCTCCAACAACCCCCGACGCTTTCTCCGTTGATATGATGTCAAGGCTCCGCTGCTTTCTGCTTCAACCCCACTACATGTCAGAGGTAAATATACATTTGCAAATACATTTCTTGGACTCTTTAGTTACTTTATTTGATTCAGTAAAATAAAATGCATATAAATGAGCTGTTATGTCACGTTATCATCCTTCAGGTTTTGTTCTGCTGATGGTTTCTAGTTTTTTTTGTGTGTGAATAGGTCTATAGTCTCTCCATCCTGTGAAAACAAACAAAACTCCTTGAAAATCTAAAAAAAAAACAAAAAAAAAAAAACACCACAGAGGTGCTGATATGCACTGAAAACTCAAACTACAGGTATATCACCAGGTATTTGTAAATAGGACTTAAGATGAAAATGCATCTAATGTGCATCTAATTTTAAGATGAGTTTTGTATTTCCTGAATCTGTGAACATATTTACTGTGTACATAAGTAACTACACCGATCAGCCACAACATTATGACCACTGGGAGAAGTAAATGGCACTGACCATGTTGTGACAATTCAGTGTTCGGCTGAGAAACTTGTGGACCTGGAGTTCATTCATGTGGATGTAACTTAGACGTGTAGCACCCACCTAGACCAGACCAGACCAGACCAGACCGGACAAGACCAGACCAGACTCCCCCCACCCCATAGCAATGACACTCGTTTTACAGTCACAGACATCATTCGCTCACACAAGCACACATACATCCACACACCAGTGTCACGCAGGGGGAGCAACTAGAGATTCAGTGTCTTGCTCAAGGACACTTCAGCATGTGGAAAAACACTTTAGGAACAACTTAACAAAAAACAAACAAAACAAAAACATGAAGAACAGCACAACGTGGCCTCCAAATTTACTAGATCACAAACTGATAAAGTGTCTGTGGGATGATGGGATGATCCACAGAGGCCCCTCCCCTCAATCCATCGGAACCAAAGGCTCCCCCCACTAACAACATCCTGGATGCAGACGCCACAGGACGCCCTCAGAAGACCCATGTCCATTCTCTGGTGAGTAACAACTGTTTTGGAGGCACAAGGGAAAACTACACAACATTAGGAAGGTGGTCATAATGTTATGCCTGATCGGCTTAACATTGAACATGAAGCACATTAACAGGACATCAAGTTTTGGTTGTCATAGCTTAACTTATGACTTGAGCTAAACTGATCACTCTTTATATTGTACTATTTTCTTCTGTGCCCATTTTGTGCAATATCACAAATGATATAACAGAATTATTTTTTGTCTATAATTCAGTATAGACTTAGTACTACATGCATTTCTTAAAAATTATATATTTCTTTATTTTCTTTTTAAACTGAACGCATGATTTTGTATGTGCTGCTACTACACTGCAGCAGGCTAATGGACCAGGGGTGTGATTTATGTGTGTATTTTCCAAAAAAAAAAAAATCTACTTTGCAGAGTGCTTGCATTTAGTCTGTTCAGTGTCTCTGTGCCAGCCTTTGTCTGCTTTCTATGACCTCAAATTAACTGCACTGTAAGAGCAGCTGTTTGTTTTTTTTTTTTGTGGTGTGCACTATAAAGATAGCCAGGACGATAACACAACCATAAACACTGACAGACGCACATAAACATTGAATTGATTGGATCCCCAGACTCTCTTCCAGGGGTGGCATTCGGTTCAACTTCAGGCGTCCGCTACTGGACTAGATTCACTACAGCTGCGACGTGAGGGGTTGACAGGGGTGCCGGGGTTGAGACTATCACATTCACCCTTCAACAAACATCAAGTCAGATCTACTCTTACACTTCCTCCTTACCCGGTTGTCTTCTGTGCTGCCGTCACACAATCTCTCCCTCTTACATTTCTCTCTTTTGTTCTCTCCTGCATCTCGGTGTGACTCTCTCTCCTGCTTTAGGAATTTTTCTCCCTTTGAATTTTGATTCCTCCCCAGTGTCTGCACTCTCCTCCCACCTTTTCTAAAACTCTCCTTTTCCCCCCTCTCTGCATCTTTGGCTCTCTGCATGTGTCTCCGTGATGCTCTCCTTGATGTTTCTTTCTGTTTGTCTCTTGATTCGTTTCACACAATCTAGCGTTGGTTTTGATCTCGCTATACCTCTTCTTTTTTTTTTTTCTCCCCCTCAGTCTCACACACAGACTAAACACACACATATATATACACTCAGACTGTCTCTCTCCTTGTGGGTTGCCTCGCCTGTAGATCACAGTTGGCGTGTCTCTCAGTAAGCTGCAGAGCTACCAAGCTCCTTGATTCATACCAGCTATCTGGGTGACCCATTTCTGCGTAAACTTGTGCAGTTTAATGCTGTGAAAAGAAGTACAGTAAATTGTTTCACTGCATTGCCTCCACAATATACAACACCTGCTGTAAAATGAGCCTTATTATATAAACATAAAGTGCCACAGGGTTCTGTCCATGGCCCATAGACCTAACACAAAAGATAAATCTAAACCTTAAAAGTAAATATATGATTTATTTTTATAACCCTCTCAGACTAGTAAAGTCTGGTGTATCCAAAGTTAGTTTCTTTAGTTCAGTTCAGAGCTTAAATCATCCAGAAAAACAAAAAAAAACAAAACAAAAAAACTTTTGGCTGGTAGCGTATAATACGTTATACATAATACATAATAAATAACTTTCAGAATTTATGACCTATTAGATCTAATCTCGATTACCCCCCATTGGCCGCTCCCTGAACAGGACTTTGTTCAAAGAACAATAAATGATGTGGTACATAAGAATTATGGTAAAGGTTGGTTTTATAGTATAATGGACAACATTTGCAAATGAAAGTCTACATGCAATTAATTAATTAATTAAGTGTAGGACTGATGTTCTGCTACTCGTCCTTAGAGTAAACCGGTAAAAAGTGTTATCATGTGAGTCAGTCGCCCGACTGTCCTGCTTAACTGCTGGGACGTGAGCCTGCCTCACCTTACACGACACCTGCACTAACCAAGCCTGACCCTAAAGCTTCTTCTTTTAATCGCACTGTAAAATGTTTTAAAAGTCTTTTTTTTTTTTTTTTTTTTTTTTTGTTATGTGCAGCTATTGTGACCAAAGAATTTCCCTTGTGCATCATAAAAATCGCATTAGTTTTATGCAACTTAAACTTGTTAAGTTTTGTGACCCTTAACATTTTAAGTCAGATCTTATCTTCAGTACACATCATGCTACCTAGAAACGAATAAGTTATCTCTTCTCTGAAAGGAGAAGTTCTTTGAAAAGACACCGAGTCCATTAAACTCTCTCTCTCCTGAACTCTCCTCTCCAATCAGTTCTCAACAGAAACAAGGCGCTTATTTACGAGTGAATAATACCTCTTTACTATTTTTCTATCACTTATCTTTTCTAATTTATTGAATTGAGCCAATGCATATTAATATTTTTTTAAAAATTAATATTAACATTTTGTTTTTAGTACTAGCACTACGAAATAAATCCATCAAACTCAGTGTTGCTACTAATCATTGACATCTCATAAAAATGAAAAGTACACTTGTGTCCTTTTCATTTTTATGAGGGTTAAATAAATAAGGGAGGGAGGAACAAAAAGAGGACCTACATGCACATACTGTGGTGTGGTAGCCTGGAGACAGCAGAGGTAGATTAAAGATCACCCAAGCAAAACGGTGGACGAAGAAGAGACAAGAGTCACAACTAGAAAAGACCCTAACAGCTTTTTAAGGCTCTGTCACAACAAGACGGAGCAAACCGCTGAAGCTGGACTCAGAGACCGGAGGCTCGAGGAGTAGATGGGATGAGGGTGAGTTCAATCAACCAGGGGAGAGGGATGGAGGGAGCGTGAGCCCCCCCGGGGATCAGCCCCTATGAGAAAACAAAGATTTGGGAGCAGAATGCAAAACCCTGACACTTAACTTCTCCAGGTTTTCCAGCTTTATTATTAGCCTTAACAAAATGTAAAATACTAATCACTTACAACCGTAAAGCCTCGTTCCAGAGAAGGTAATCTGTGTATTAAAAATTGTTTCATGCTGATTTTAAGTTTTATATACTTTATTGAAGAACATTTCTTTAGCATTGTAGTTGGAAACACAGTTGCATGATGATCTCAGTGTTCACAGTTTCACCTATTACATTTGCATCATCGTCACAAAATTAACACCACGGTGAGTAATTGCATCCTTCAGAAGTCTCAACATTTCTGCATAAAAATGACTGAAAACATCACACAAGTCTTGTCAGGCTTTGTTTGTTCAGGTAAAAGAGTCAATATGAGGCTCAGACCGATACCTGACCTCCACCTATAGGCTTATTTCATAGTTTAAGTAAGTAAGAATAATATTGTCACGTTTTAATTGGTTAGATGAATCCCTGTATGCACGGAGACAAAACTTTTCTCTGCAGTGAACTTGAGCACCATCACATTAGTAAGAAACAGAAATGTCAGGGGGCACAGGTGCGTTAGTTATTCAGCGTGAAACCGTAAAACGCATATTTATGCATAAAATGAATCTCCCTGCAAACAAGAACGCGTCTCTGTGAGGGTAACCGCTGTGACATATGAGTTGCGGTGTAATTGAAGGTAATTGGGTGCCAGTGCGCAGACACCCCACCCACCTTCCCACCCACCACCCCTGACCCGCCGCGAAGGAAAACCGCGCCGGATCATCGACTCCTGCGTCCTATTAAGAGCTGCCCGCGTTAATTAGAGGAGAATAACAAGAGGCAACAACAAAAAAGGAAGGCGTCCGAAATAAGAAGAGGAAGGCCGGGCTGACTGGACCGGGGGTGGGGGCAGAAATGTGAAGAAAACTGAGAATTAAGGACGTGGTTATTTGATGCTGCCGCTGCGTTTCCGGAGTGTCTGTACCTTCACCGGAGGGAGAGGAGAAGGAAGGGATGCTGCATCTCTCCGCTCTCCGCTCATCAGTCTCCTCCGCTTCATCTCGCCGTGATTAACGCGTGTCTGTCTGCTGGAGGACGAATGGACAAGACGCGGAAATGTTAAATGAACGTTTAGAGGGTTTGTCCTGAGCATCTCCGAGGATTTTTCGTTCTTTTTTTTTTTTTTTTTTTGCGCGCTGCTCTCTTCAGTCGCATCACTGCCGACTTCTGTTAGGCGCAAAGGAGGCAAGAAGACAGCCTACTTGATATTCTCCTCAGTGTTCAATTATTTAGGAGTATCTGTTCCTCCAGCTCAACATATGCAGGCGTCTTTGTCTTACATCCCCCGTGCGTGATTTATTTTTTTATTTTTATTTTTTATTTTTTTAAAGCCGGGCTGTAAGTGGCGGGGACACGGATGAAGGCTGATGGCCAGGCGCCCCAAATTTCCTCAGAAATGGGATGCAACCTAAAATAACCCCAGTGTCAAATGGTAAGAGGGCAGATTCATGAGCAGAAATGAGTGCACTGGATTAGAATTTGCAGCAGGAGCAGCAGCAGCAGCAGCGATTCTCTGGGCTTTTGCAGTTTGAGGTCTGCCGATGTAACCCGCTTGTGAATTCTCCCCTGCAGATTTCCGCTCATCGCAAGCCGAGGGAGCCCTGAATCTGCGACACGTACGGCTCCTCCTGAGACCGCCCCATCCCCTCCTGGCCCCCCCTCACCGCTCGGAGCTCGTACGCCGGTGACTTTTTGTTTTTTAATGGCTTTTGTGTTGAGGAGATGGAGGGTCCTACTGGTGCTGAACGTGCTTGCTGTTGCCGGGTTCATGACTTTCTGGACCAAGTGCAACACACGCAGCGTCCACGCCGTCGGTCCGGCGGCTCCGGCTGAGGGGAAGAGGCCCCGGGGCAACGGGACGGCGCAGGGGCCCAACATCAGCCACGAGGTGCTCCTGAAGAGGCTCAGCTCGCTGGAGGACGTGGTGTACAGGCAGTTGAACGGTAAACAGCAATGTCACATTTAAACCACATGTCTGCCTGAACTCCCCCAAGGGATCTGCAAAAGGTGGAAAAGTGAAAGAGACTTTTGCGAGGCTTTCTCCAGGGGCCCTGACGTACAAATCCTATGAGAGAGTTTCTTAACAGTGTCTTAGGTTTTTCTTTTTGTCATTTTTTTGGGGAGCAAGTTTAATGAGGCTGTGCACCATTAAACAGTCACTTTATACTTTTATATTTATGCTATATTTATTATTCATACTAAAACTTTCATCTTTAAATAACAATACAGTCAACAAATATGTGTCTAAATGGATTTGATAGCTTTTCACTGCAACAGTGCAAGGTTACCCACAACTACACTTTAATTAAACCCCGAAGGGACAACGTCTCTCCTCCGTCAAGGAGGTTAGAGGTCAGGGTTGACCACAGAGGAGCTTTTCTGGATCCAGTGCCTTCAGGATGTAGGACGTTTGCCAACTCATAGGCTTAAACACAGCTTATCACGCTGAAGGATAGGCGCTTTAATCGTTCTGCCAACCACAAACACACAAAGTCACCAAGAGGAGTCTTATTTTATCCCTGATTTGTAACAGAGAGTCCTCGGAGGCGCCTTGCAGCCTTGTTAAATGTTGTGTGTTTCTGTTGTTAGATAAAGAGTTGCTTTAAGTGTATTTTCATCACTGAGGGAACGGGTTAAAACTGACCTCGGTGAGTGTAAGAAGCTCTGCTTGATACATTCCCATCTGTAGATGAAGAAGTTCAGCGCCAGCTCTTGTTCTAACATGAGTCCAGCTCAGAGGCTCACCTGTTCTGACAGCCACTGACTAAATATCGTATTTCCATGTGTGTTTGGAGCTGTGATGGCGTGGCAGGCTATCAGCTGTTCGCCCAGAGAGCATTACTGAGAAGAAAGTGAGTCAGCCATGCAGGCTAAAGGATCCTGACATGTAATCTTCTCTTGTTTGCCTTGCCCAGGTCTGTCCAAATCTCTTGGACTGATTGAGGGCTTTGGGGGTCGGGGTAAAGGCGGCCAGCCTGCCACGCTGTCTCCGGCCGAGGAGAGCGATGCTAAATACCTGAGGGAGAAGTACGGCTACAATGCTTACCTCAGTGATAGGATCTCTCTGGATCGGACCATACCGGATCACCGGCCCAGCAAGTGAGTACAAGTGCAAGTTGTGATTCGCCCGTCTTACGTAAAACAAGTTCACCTTGGTTTGGAGACGTCCGTGTCTGAAGTTTCTGCCTCCAGCCCAGTAAAACAAAATTAACTTTCATTTGAGGTCCTAACTGCATTGGAAAAATACATCTAAATAATTCAGGAGCTGCTTCTGTAAACAGAGTCCCTGCTGCTCTGCTGTGGACGACTTTAATTGGAACAATTTCTACAAATAATGTGTCAAAATGTGTTGAATTATTTAGATGGAGAGTGGGGTTGTATGCAAAGGACGGACATATTCTGGATTTTATTAAAAAAATTAAATACAGCTCTTAACCATCCTAAAAGTGAACCAATATTCAGTGTAGTGTTATTATTCATTATGTGATTTGAGAGACATGATAATTTTGGCATCTGCAAAAGTCACTGATGGTCAGTTAATGAGTCAGTGAACCCCTCGTTTTGCAGATGTCACCCTTCACATTTGGAGTTTGGAGACATTAGGATGTTTTCACTGATATTCAGACGTGAGGGCCACAACAGGAGCTTCAGCTTGTGTTTCTCTGATTGGCTCATGCTGGATTTGGAGGTCTGCTTCAGGTCACTGTCCTCTGTTTCGCTCCTTTTACCCACTACAATAAATCTGCAGACTCTTAGTGAAGTCCAGGCTTCTTTCTGTTGCTACTGCACGACTCAAGATCAGGATATTTTCACCCTGGCGATAGTTGAGGTTCAAGGTGTTTATTTGTCACATGCAGCGAAAACTGCAACAACTATTGAACGTACAAATTAGCAGATAATTTAGATGTAACAGTATTTACAGAGAAGTTGGAGAGAGGTTCGTTAATATATACACAGGATGAGAGTAAGGTGATACGTAGAGCGCTGCCACTGTGTCGGGTTTAAAGTGTTGTGAGTCTTGGTACGTTTCATCAGCCGAGCTCCTTTTTTTGTCACTATATTCAGTGAATGTGATTTGAGCATCATCTGCCTCCAGCACTACACATCATTTTTCATCCAGATGTTGCTTTACCACCCTCCTGATGCCTCTCCTGTGTCGTAAGGATGTGGTTGAGCCAAGGGCTTCCTGGTCCTCCAGGTCTTCTTGCCATGACTTAATTTCAGAGCCCCCTGTTTGAAGAAGCAGCTGAAAGTCTAGGGACAATATTTGAGTTGCCTGACAAGCCCCAAAAAGTCTACAGAGGTTTATTTCTTAATGAGCTCTCAGGGTTTTACAAGTGCCCTATTTTATAATATAATAAAACATCAGCATGCAATTGAATGTATACCTGGTTGCTTATTTTTATTCATAATTTCCCACATGCGCTGAGGTTGCACCTGCACAATAGCTGCAAAGTGGACTGGTTATGCAGCTGTAGCTCCAGTCATGCAGCGTGGCTTTCTCCCCCTCAGCACACACCGTACTGCGTGTGTCAGTGTTATTGCTTTAACTGAAACAAAGTTCAGATTTCTCTCAGCGGAAAACTCGTTCTGAGCCTTTCCCACTGGAACGAACTGGGGTTTAAAATCTATCACTGACATGCAGGTGAAAAGCAACATTCAGCACCGGTGTGAGTCAACGTTCAAAATTTCTACATTTAGACGTGTGAATGAAATGTGTTTTTTGTTTTGAGGCTTTTTCGTGGCATCGCTCACTTTCTGCAGGCTTTGTTTGCACCTCACCTGCCCCTTTTCATCTTGATCCCTCTCTTCCTTTCTGCCTCTTACTCCCATATTGGATGGAGTTGCACTGTCAGGCTGGCTATCGATCTGCAGGCGTTCATGCATGGGCACGTGGGCACAACAAAGTGTTTGTTTGAGTTAGCAGGTACAATATATATATAAATAGATATATACTTGATAGATGTTCTCATGCACATGCAATAATTCATATTTGCATACATGCTGCAGCTTTTTAAAAGTTAGTTCCTCGGCCACATCGCTGTTTAAGCGAGTAACAGACCTTCAATTTGAAAGTCATTTATGATGAAAAAGCTCCTGCCACCAGCTCCATGCCCAGTGTGTGTGTTTTGGGGATGGAGGGATCAGAGTCCAGTGCGCTCATTTGTCACTCGGGGGGTCTTTTATGTTTATGGGATCAAAGTGGCATGTGAAGCGTGTTGGGGTGTGATAACTTCAGGCTTAGCAGCAGCGCGTAAGCTGAGGTCCGACGAGTCCACGTTTGCTGCAGAGCCCAGGGTGGTGGCAAAGAAAGACGTGTGAGGGGAGGGAGAAATGTCACTCGATGAACAGCACTGAGAGGAGATACTGTAGTTTTGGGGATGGGTTCTGGTAACTCTCTTCGCCGTCTCTCAGGAACATTCCTTCCAGCAGGCAGAGCAGTTTCAGCTTCCAGCAGATGTGCCGCTTCTGGTGTGTCATCTGAAAACTAATTAAGAACGTGCATTACAGAAACGCCACGAGAAGAGTCGTCAGCAGAGGAGACGACTCTTTCAGTCACAGTCAGATGAATTAATTAAGCTGTTCTTGTAAAGTGACAAGTTCACAGTTTCACATTTGCGATCATTCATGCTGCTCTCTTGTGCAACGCTGATGTTTGTGGTTACACTGATTGCACCATCGCTGCCTGCACCTGTTCTCAGCCCTTATTTGCGCTGTTTGATGTAGCATCTCTTACAGACATATGAGAGTGTAATTTGGGGTTTTAAATGCACTTTTCTCTGACTGCACTCCCCTTGGGGTTAAGTCGTTACACTCCTTCAAGTGTATTTCCTGCAAAAATACTAAATTATTTCACTGATCTATGTGTTTCAGACACATGATTCGCAATATTAATAAATTAACCCTTATTCTTGCAAATTAAACACCTTGCTTCCTGTAGTTTCCCGTCAAATATCACTATTTGAACCCGTGAATCTAAAGAAAATACTGGGTTTATCACAGGTTTACTCATAATTAACATTTTATTTTACACAGGAAATGAGATTATTGATGAAAGAAAATAACAGAAGAAAAGGAGGTGACTAAAGGAAGGCGTTTCCTCTCCCACACATACTAAAAATAGAGCCAAAGCCTCACCCTGCCTTTTTCCTCTTCATTAGAGCTGTTTCAACAAAACAGCAGTAAAAATAGGCCCTCTATCAGCAGCAGACACACAGTGAATAGGGCAATTTGGAAAAGGGGAAAAAAAAAAAAATACCAAGTGATTAAAGCTGAACAGGAAGCGGCACGTGCTTTGCCTTTCAGCGCCAGTAAACGACACGTCAGCAGCTCCATGGAGGCACTTTGGTCTTTCACGGCAATAATGGAGGATGAGTGGAGCGTGCAGAGGCCAGAATGCATAAATTCCCTCGCAGGCATGGAAAGGTTTCGTTTTACACATGGTGCGGTGTGTTTGCCCGTCTCTCTGCAGATGCAGAAAGGTCAGCTACCCGAGGGACCTCCCTCAGATCTCCCTCATCTTCATCTTCGTCAACGAGGCGCTGTCGGTGATCCTGCGCTCCGTCCACTCGGCTGTCAATCACACGCCCGCCCACTTGCTCAAAGAGATCATCCTGGTGGACGACAACAGCGATGACGGTCAGTGGAGATGAAACACGTCCGCTCACAAATCTCAAATTGAAATATGAGTTAAAAAAGAATTGAATGAGTGTGGAAAGACCTTCCTGGTCTCCTAATATTAACGAGGTAACAAGTAATCACACAGTCTCCTGGTAATAATAAACAGTGTCACTAAGCACCATAAATAATGGAAACGATTTTAGTCTAGACTTGAATATTCTTCATCCTTTTACATCTCACAGCCTTTAATGACTTTAGGAATTTAATGAAGGAGATGTGCTGGTTGGGTTTACACTGATCAGCCACAAGATTAAAACCTCCATCAGGAGACGTAAATAACATCGACCATCTTGTGACAATTAAGTGTTTTTGGACCTGGCATTGATTCGTGCGGATGTTACTTCGACATCTGTGTTACGGTTGGGTGCAATACTCCTCCAAGCCACAGGAGGGCAGCCAGGCGATGTTTGCCCTGAAGTTCTGAGTGTTGCAACCAAGTGGCAACCTCCAGGTCTGAGCGATGAAGCCCATGCAGAAGTGCAAAAAACTGCAGTTCATCGCATGGCCACTTGGGGCTGGCGCCAAAATGGAAAAAGCTTTACAACATTATTAAACATGTTTACAACCTGGTACAAAAAATGGTTTTGGTCTCAGTAGTTTATTTCATTATTCATGACAACTGTACGGGGGTGAATCTTTTTCTAACTCATTAACTTTTTTTTTATTAAGGTTTAAAATTCTGCATAATTAGTGGTGTTCCCACTTTGAGTGACAGGTAGCAGCCTGAGCTAACAGGTAGCAGAGAGTTGGGTGGGCGGGTCTCAATGTCTGACATGACCCCCAATGTCCATATTTGGAGTATCCGCGGGTGGGTGGTGTAAAGCTCATCCAACATGGCGACCGCGGGCTCCGCCCACTTTGGGCTTCGTTTTCGAGGTGCAGAATCCAATGGGTGACGTCACAATGAGTTTGTCCACAGTATAAACAGTCAGTGGTTGCGTCAGGTGTTTTAAGTTGATTGTGGCAAAGATGCCGATGGGAGAAAAAAATAGTTTTTGACTTTTGTGCTGTATGTTTTTTTTGGCAAATTTATTGGAAGTAACTTATTCAATGAATCAAAGTCCAACAGGAAATAAATCAAAAATTGAAAGACTGGGTTTGTTTGTTCATAACCCGCCCAAATAATAGGCCCATTATCAGAAAGGAAGTGGCTCAGTAGAGGACTCTGTCACTACAGGAAGGTGTTCATAATGTTATATGTTATCATTATGAGTGCACTGACAGCAACGAATACACAGATCTGATTAACCAACAATAGAAAAATGGAGGGTAGCTCCACACACCTACTGTGTTTTATTTCATTTCATGAGTTAGGGTTAGGTTTGGAGTTTAAGGTTAGGGTTACAACTCTTTTTAGCCACAAAATAAGAGCTATAATTTAACTCGTCTCACTCCAAACTTGAAAGAGAGTGTGAGTTCATACTTTTTGCATGTATATGACACATAGCACTTCCAGACTTATGACGGGACTTTGTCAGCGTGACTAGGGGACGAGCGTCTCCTTGACAAAACGCCGCGGCCATAGCTTCTGAGCAGTAGCATTCGCCGAGGTGACTGATGGTGTCAACTTTTTGCGGAGCAGACAGAGCAGATAGAGGCAGAGCGCACAATTGGATGTCACGGGAGAGATGCCTCTGTCTTATTTATTGGGGGCCGGGCTGCCAAGCTGGGCTCTGTGAGATGGAGGGAGGGGACGGAGATTAAACCGGAGCCAAAGTGAAAAG
This sequence comes from Mugil cephalus, assembly GCF_022458985.1. Taxonomy (NCBI): domain Eukaryota; kingdom Metazoa; phylum Chordata; class Actinopteri; order Mugiliformes; family Mugilidae; genus Mugil; species Mugil cephalus. The sequence goes on from NC_061778.1 coordinate 3,613,819, forward strand.
AAGAGAGGAGGCACGAGGAAAGATGAAGAGAAGGAGAAGGTCGAGCAGTGGAGGAGCCTGAAGTTTCTGGATGTAGGAAAGGAGACGGAAAAGACGAACCGAGACGAGGACGCAAACCAGGCTATTAGAGGAAGTGGCAGGAAGAGAGAGGATGAGAGAAGGAGAGGCACTAAGATAAATGAGGTCGGACAGAGAGCGGAGAGAGTGCAGGCAATGAATATCTGTGACAGAGAGAGAAGGAGCAATCTCACGGAACGGAAAGCAAAGACGAACAACAAGGAAACAGGAAGAAACACACGAGACCTCGGAGGCTTTGAAGGAGGAGGGAGGCATCATCTTATTCACAGACTGTCAACAAATCCCACGAAAGGTTCCAAAACAAGGACGCATTAGTCGGCCACACGACACTTCCTGACTCCCCTACTTTGTCCTGTCTGCCCCCCTCCCCCCTCCAGCCCCGCAGCCAATTTGTTTTTGTCACTGAAGTGTCACAAATATACGGTTCAGATTTATACGAAGGCCGAATCAGTTCCTAACAGAGACTGAGATTTTTTAGCGAATGTTACTTAAGCAGGAAATGGAAAACGTGGAATGGAGTCACAGTTTCTGTTATGATTCATGTTCATTGCATGTTTTTTTTTTTTTTTTTTTTTTTTTGTGAAAATTGCAGAGACCTGGTCGGCAGCAGCAGAAATCTAATAAGGAGAAGAAACAAGGATCAGATAGATCCTCGTCTCGGCAACATTTTTATTAAAGAGGGGAAAAGCAAAGTTAATGGTGCACTCAGAAAAAATAGAATTAAAAAAAAAAGATGTTTTTAAGGTTGTTGCTCTGCCACAGCTATCTATTACTAAAGAGAGTTACACCGATCAGCCACAACATTATGACCACTGACAGGAGAAGTAAATAACATTGAGCGTCTTGTGACGATTCACACACACACATTCACACACCAGTGCCACGCAACCGGAACAACTTGAGGTTCAGTGTGTTGCTCAAGGACACTTCAGCATGTGGCACATTCCAGGTATCAAACCACTAACCTTTCTACCTACTGGGTCACAGTCAGCCCTGTTAACTCCTGCAAGCACCAAATCATCATCACAGTCTTTTTCGGCCCCTTCAAGTCAGAATAAATCACCTCTATTAACTGCAATAACATAATGTATAATTAAGGATGCTTATTGCTATTGCACATGCATATCTGAAATTAGAAGTGTAACTAAAAATAAATTGAGTTTTACATCTATTTTGAAGTTTATTCAAATACAAACACTGCCCTGACCAAATACAAATACTGGATGGTTTGCACACACCTAAGGGAGACCTACACAATATTAGGAAGGTGGTCATAATGTTATGCCTGATCGGTGTATATGGTCATTCTGATTATCTGATGCTATTGGTTTGGTTTTAAGTTTTGCCTGTTGCCTGTTCAGTGTGTGAATGACATTAGGGGCATTTTCATGTTATTAGACAACAGGTGTTTTTTATAAGGGTGGAGTGAGACAGCTGAACCCCGCCACCCCCCACCCTGACTTGACACCACTGGTTGGCTGACAGCCAGCTATCCATCACGGGAGGGAAGACATTACAGAAGCGCAGAGGGCGAGGCATGCGAACAAATAACACTCAACCTCATCTCGCCGGCGGCCCTGACTCACCCAGCGCCTCGTACACACTAGTCCGTGCATTCGCTGTGTGTGTGTGTGTGTGTGTGTGTTTGTGTTGTGCACAAAACACAACAACAGAGAGGGGTTTGTGATCAAGGGTGTATGCGAGGGAGAAAGATTAAAAGATTCGAGGGTAGGAAAACAGAAAGCACAGAGCATGAGATATGTGCTTTTGTTTTGAGGGAATATTTGAGTGTGCGTCTGATGCAGAGGAGGGAGGGGTTGTGAGTGTCGGGCTCTGCAGGGAAAAGGCTGATGAGTTGATTGAGAGATCAGAGGTGGATCGGTCGTTGGCGCTCAGGAAGCCGCCGACTCCCTTTGGTGCCGTTGAGAGTCTGTTGGAGAACAAAACAGCTCCACGGGGAACAGAGAGGCTGGATTTATGTCGTCCTCCTCGTTCTGTGTGTGTGTCATTTGTGCATTTTTCTTTTTATATATATACAGTGGGGGAAATAAGTATTTGATCCCCTGCTGAATTTGTAAGTTTGCCCACTTCCATAGAAATGATCAGACTCTGGTTTTTATGGTTGTTTACTGGTTATGGGTATAGACAGAATATCAGTCGAAAATGCATAAAAAACACACAATCTAAAAGTTATAAATTGTTATGTATTTTATTAAGGGAAATAAGTATTTGATCCCCAAGCACAACACAAGTCAGTACTTTGTAGAGAAACCTTTGTTGGCAAGCACAGCGATGAGACGTTTCTTGTAGTTGGTCACCAGGTTTGCACACAGCGCAGGAGGGATTTTGGCCCATTCATCTTTACAGACAGTCTCTAAATCCTTCAAGTTTCTTGGCTGCCTCTTGGAAACTCGGAGCTTCAGCTCCCTCCACAGGTTTTCGATCGGGTTAAGGTCTGGAGACTGACTAGGCCACTCCATGACCTTAATATGCTTCTTCTTGAGCCACTCCTTTGTTGTCCTGGCAGTATGTTTTGGGTCATTGTCATGTTGGAAAACCCACCCACGAGGCATCTTCAGTGTTCTTGCTGAGGAAAGAAGGTTTTTGTCCAAGATGTTATAGTACATGGCTGCATTCATTGGCCCCATAATGCGGTGAAGTTGCCCTGTACCCTTTGCTGAAAAACAGCCCCAAAACATGATGTTTCCACCTCCATGCTTAACCGTGGGTATGGTGTTCTTTGGGTCATACTCACGTTTTTTCATCCTCCAAACACGGCGGGTCGAGTTAATGCCAAATAGCTCAACTTTGGTTTCGTCAGACCACAGCACTTTCTCCCAAGCCTTCTCTGAGTCATTTAGATGTTCACTGGCAAACTTAAGGCGGGCCTGTACATGTGCCTTCTTGAGCAGGGGGACCTTGCGGGCACTGCAAGAGTTCAATCCATAACGGCGCAGTGTGTTGCCAACTGTTTTCTTGGTGACGGAGGTCCCAACTGCTTCCAGATCATTAACAAGCTCCTGCCGTGTTGTTTTAGGCTGCTCCCTCACCTTTCTCATCATCATCCTCACTCCATGAGGCGAGATTTTGCGGGGAGCTCCAGACCGAGGACAGTTGATGGTCCTTTTATGGGTCTTCCACTTGCGAATAATGGCACCAATAGTTGTCACCTTCTCACCAAGCCTTTTGCTGATGGTTTTGTAACCTATACCAGCCTTGTGCAGGTCTACAATCTTGTCCCTGACATCTTTTGACAGCTCTTTGGTCTTGCCCATGGTGCTGTAGAAGTTGGAATGTAAGAAACTGATTCTTAGAGCAGGTGTGCTTTATATACATGACGAGTTAAGATCAGGAGTATTGGTAATTAGTTGACTGAGCACAGCTGTGTGCCACATGCGCACCAGCCAATCTGTAGGAGCCTGAATTCTAAGTGAATTGTTGGGGATCAAATACTTATTTCCCTTAATAAAATACATAACAATTTATAACTTTTAGATTGTGTGTTTTTTATGCATTTTCGATTGATATTCTGTCTATACCCATAACCAGTAAACAACCATAAAAACCAGAGTCTGATCATTTCTATGGAAGTGGGCAAACTTACAAATTCAGCAGGGGATCAAATACTTATTTCCCCCACTGTATATATATATATATAAAAAAAATCACTGTGTACTCATGGTGATTTTTCTTTTTGGATGATATGGTAGTGACGGAGGCTGGTCCAGGACTAAATATAAGTCCAATTCTGCATCAGCTACTGTTCAGCAATAACAGACCAAATAAGACACATTATGCTCATTTACAGGTTCATTATTTTATTTGGAGGGCGAGGAGGGGTCTACTAGAATAGGCTGACGTGAGTTAATGTAGATCGTTTCCACTCTGCTGGTGTCTGATTGTGTGTCACATGCAAATGTGTTACATGGTGGTGATGGACACCTACAGACTTCAGGTAGTTCAGGAGCAGCATGTTCTGTGGGATAAATCACTTCTCTGTGTGGACTTTTGGGTTTTGTAACTTTGCAGACGTTGTGCAGGTTTTTACGAACATTTCTTCACCACTTAATGAAAATTATTCTTTCTCCTTATTAGATTTCTGCTACTGCCGACCAGGTCTCTGCAATTTTCACAAAGAAAAAGATGCAATGAACATGAATCATAACAGAAACTATGACTCCATTCCACGTTTTCATTTTCCTGCTTAAGTAACATTTGCTAAAAACCTCAGTCTCTGGTAAAGTAAGAGAAGTTTGCTAAAAAGTTGTATTACTCATTTAATTTTAGGCTCCATAAAATGTCAGCTTGGAGATAACAGAAAAAGTTTGGTGGTTGATGGGAAGGACGATACGGGTTAAGGCGTCTGAGATGTAATCATTATTTTATTTAGTGCTGTTTATATGCATAAAATAAAAAATATCTCTCATTTTAACATACTTCTGGAGAACACTACATACAGGATGGTTTACGTCTGCATGTCAGGAGATAAGTCCTTTAACACAGCCTCATTGTCACAGTGTGGACAGACTAAATCTAAAAACATGAGACTTCGATGAATGATGTTTATTTATGCCATGTATGGGAAATTAACTTGTCTCACCAGCGCAGAATTTGGTACGAAATATACACAAGGAACAATAAGAGACGAAAAAAAATGAAATATAATCTAAATTGCTAGGATCAGTGAACATTGAGGTAATTAGTGCAAGATAAGTGCAAAAAAGCAGATTACTGTCTAAAAGAATCTGTAAAAAGGACAAATCAGGACCCTGTCCTTAGGAGGTCAGAGGTCAAGATCATACACTGCAAAACTGGAAAGACTTTGTTGTTCAAGGACTCGTCTGCAGGAGAGACGATGCTGCACCACTCATCTCTAACCTGGTATTTGGTGCATAATCGTTTCTGTTTTACGGACTGCAGAGCAGCTCAAAGGGCCGCTGGAAGAGTACGTCAACAAGCGCTACCCAGGCCTGGTGAAGATAGTAAGAAACCAGAGGAGAGAGGGACTGATCCGGGCCAGGATCGAAGGCTGGAAGGTGGCGACGGCTGAGGTGACCGGATTCTTCGACGCCCACGTGGAGTTCACCCCGTCATGGTGAGCTGAGTTTGGAGAAAAAGTTAGGTTTGTGTTAGTTAGTTTTAAAAGACTGAAGACATGACTCTTATAAACTAATGTCTGGAACAAAAACTAATACATTTAATTTATATTTAATGCCCTTAAATATTTACAAGTATTGTCAACGCCAATGAGACACATTTATAAAGTTGGAACTCAATAATCCAAACTTAATAGTGTCCTAATGGTTCACTAATTATAACAGCATTAACAGTAATATTACAAATCAATCAGCAGAAGCAGAAACGTGGCCTGTAGAGCAGAACTAAACAGAATGTCAGTGTTTCTCTGTGAAGGTCTTACTTCTGTCTATTTGCGCCTTTTTTTAACCGTTTAGGGCCGAGCCAGTTCTAGCCAGAATAAAAGAGGACCACAAGAGGATCGTCCTGCCCTCCATCGACAACATCAAGCACGACACGTTTGAGGTGGAACGATACGAGAACTCGGGCCACGGCTACAACTGGGAGCTGTGGTGCATGTACATCAACCCTCCCAAACAGTGGTGGGACGAGGGGGACATGTCTGCTCCCATCAGGTAGGACAGCTCCACCTGCATGAACATACGAAATGAGAACAGGACGATCACACTCAGTGAAAATTTCACAGGGAAAGTAAATAACAGTGTTCTGTGACTTGATGGCAGCAGGATGCACCCTGACCCAAGCTGCATTTTCATTTCATAATGTTCAATAAAGTTTATATTTATGTTTATTTGCACATTGAAGACAGAAAACATTAAAATGGTATAAAAAGGTTAATTGTTGTGCAGGAGAGATGGAAGCCAAGAAAGTCTTATGAAATATCTCCCCTCTATAAAGCAAAATATATCTACAAATATAAAGTAAAATTTAACTACAAATAAGATAAAAAGAAATGAAAAAGAGAAACAAAACATATAAAGGTACAAATCGTTGTCTACAAATTTAGAGGGAATTTAAATGAATGGAAGTACATTGTGTGCAAAATATAAAATACAAAATTTCATTATATATATAAAACAATATTAAAAGCGATATGTAGAGATATGTAAAGCTACAAATCTTGGCTGGAGAGTGACGTTTTCAGTTATTTTTTTTAAACGATGATGGAGAAGATATCGCTTTTAAAGATGCATGTAAATTGTTCCACAGAGTTCTAAAGTCCAATTGTGCTTTGTACATGTTTCTATACATTGAGATGTAACTCTCGTAAAGTCTCGTCCTGGCATGTCCCATAATTCTCTTCACTTTAAGGAAGATGGACATCAAATGAACTGGTCACATGACCCCCTGCATCATCTCCATCTTCCGACACCGGTGACGGAAATGAGTTCTCATTGAACTTTTGCGATAAACCTTTATATTGATATGTGTTAAAAAAAGAAAAAAAACACCTTGTGAGAGCGTGAAAGCGCTTTAGTGATATTAGAAATGTAGATGTTTCCATTACCATTTTTTTTTTATTGCGAGATTTTTGGGTTTCGTGCATTTCTAGGGTGAATGGAAACGCAAAATATGCACAAAAGGCACAAATGATACCTCAGTGGTCATAATGTTATGCCAGATCAATGTATATGTTTTAAATCAGATTTCCACATAATACTGAATTTTAATTTAACATAAAAAATGTAAATATCAACAAGATATGCACAAAAACACGCAGATTCACGAACAGAGCATCTCTATGAATATACATCTAACCTTTCAGAACCACGTTCACTCAAATACCAAATGACAAACCCATATGTAGCACATGTGCAAAGGTTCAGTGTCACTTCTGTTCACATGGTGATTTTTCTTCGTCTCAGGACTCCTGCCATGATCGGCTGCTCCTTCGTGGCCAACCGCGAGTACTTCGGAGAGCTGGGTCTGCTCGACTCGGGCATGGACGTCTACGGCGGGGAGAACATCGAACTGGGCATCAGGGTTTGTGTGTCACCCAGTTTCCTCTTCTTCCTGCTCCCTCTTTTACCCCTGTAGGTTTAAGTGGAGCAGTGGCCACCGTAGCGTGGCACCGCTGATAAATGAGGCCCCATTAAGAGTCCTGGAGGACCGGTCCTGTGTGTGCAGCTCACATCAGGGCAATGGAGATAAATGGGTCACGTAGAGCAGGAAGGTTGGAGTTTGTTTCTGTACATTTTATTTTTTAGAGACTGGAGAGTCTGATTTTATTCTGCGGGGTTGTTTGTGTTTAGTTTTTTTCCATGAAAAGTGCAGGAAATTAATATCAAACATTTTTCCAGAGTTTCAACCTGATTTCTAAACATTAATTGGAACAGATTTCTTAAACATTAAATCTTCTTTTACCCCATTGTTCTTCAATGAATCAAGTGACCAGAAATCTCCTAATGTTGCTCCCTTTATTAGCCATAATCAGCATCATTAAATGTGTACATCACAGTGACTGTGCATCTGTCCGATCTGTCCGGCGTTTCCTGCCCTCTAGTGGCCTAAAGCGTGCCGCTGTGGGCTTTAAGTCCATGTAACACCTCGTCTACCTGCAGGCCTGGCTGTGTGGAGGCAGTATGGAGGTGCTTCCCTGCTCCAGGGTGGCTCACATTGCCCGGATAAAGAAACCCTACCACAGTAACATAGCCTTCCACACACGGCGCAATGCGCTGCGTGTGGCTGAGGTCTGGATGGACGAATACAAGTCCAACGTCTACCTGGCCTGGAACATCCCCATGGAGGTGAGAGTGGACAGCTGATGTCATCTATTTACTTATCATTGTGTTATGTCCTTATATTCTAGCAAACTGGACACACTCTGGGTTCAAACTTTATTTAGACAAAGCCAGTTGTTATTGACACTATATAAATCACATTTAATTTAATTGAAAATGAAAGTGGGAACTGGATCTCTGTAAAGCAAAGACTTCCCTCTTACGACTTCCTGCGCTTCTGCAGAACCACGGCATCGATTACGGAGACGTATCCCAGAGGGCTGAGCTGAGGAAGAGTCTGCAGTGTAAAAGCTTTGAGTGGTACCTCGACAATGTTTACCCAGAGATGAGGAGGTACAACAACACGCTGTTCTACGGCGAGGTGAGTCATCAGTCCGGCTGATGTGAAAGAGGCTGGAAAACGAGGCTAGGACGTCTGAGGCCTGGTGCATTAGCACAAATGATGCAACTGTTGGGAAAACACGAGTAAGAAATAGACGAGACAGATGTTAAGATAAAAGGAAATGTCAGTCAGCACTTTGAGATCTTTGTCTAACACGTACTTATATAAGTAATATACACACCGATCAGCCCGGCACATCCACCCTCTAGCGATGACACTCAGTAGCTGGGTTCACATGGAGCCAAATATTCCAGTTGCAGTGACTTTAGAAGCTCAAACCGAATGAAAAGCCTTCATATAAATACGTCAATCGGAATAAACTGCATGAAATTTTATTTCATTATTATTCAGTTTCCCAAACCGAGTCATGTAAATGGTGAATCTGAATGAAGTCAGGCTCCGTTCTGTCTGAGCATGCTCTGTTTTGACATAAATGCATTTCTTCAACTGTTTTTGATAACAACCCTTTTTTTTTTTTTAAATAACAACTAGACATTACCCAACGTTTAGACAGCAGAAAAATAGAAACATTGAACTGTTTAAAAAGGTCCATCACAAATTAAATTAAAGCCAGGTTAGATCAAAGCATGGAACAAATTTGGAACCGCTGGAAAACCTTAGAAGACCGGCCTCTATAAGGCTGAACACCACAATGGCAAAAGTGGAAATGAGCCCACAAACTTTCCAAGTTGTTGCTTTAATAATAAAACTATAGACACTGTAAAAACAGTTAACTGTGGCAAATCTTTGAGACATCTGTTGAAAAACGCCATCTTGCCCAATAGCAGCTACCGCTGATTAGACAGGAGACCTCCACCTTTGATCAGTCACATGATGTTTTCATCGATCGATGTCCGATTAAAACACATAAGATCGGAATAGATCACCTCACGTGTAAACAGTTGACCTGAAACTTTCAATCGGATTGAGAAAAAAAGTCTTGCAGCAGTTTAGGAATAACTCAAAAAAAAAATGAAGAACAGCACAAAGTGTTGACCTGGTCTCCAAATTCACTAGATCCCAAACTGATCAAGTATCTGTGGGATGATCCACAGAGGACCCTCCTCTCAACACATAGGACCCAAAAAGACCCCACTAACACCACAAGACGCCCTCAGAAGGCCCATGTCCATGAGTCACAACTGTTTAGGAGTCACAAGGGAGACCTACACAATATTAGAAAGGTGGTCATAATGTTATGCCTGATGGGTATCAGGATTATTCATTAGTTCGGTTTTTAAAGTACATTTTTTCTCTCCAGATTCGCAACTCTAAAGCCAGCCACCTGTGCATGGATCAGGGTATGAAGGAGAACCACACTGCCACCCTGCACCCCTGTCATGGGTGGGGTCCTCAGGTACGACACGGACACCACAGGCTCCAAACACTTCTATCCTCTGTCTGTGGAAACACACGGCCACACGGCTCTTTAAAGTGTTTCTCACGCAGGCTCAGCTGAAATCCTCTCAGGAGAAAGTTCTGCTGTCGGAATAAAAATATATCTGTGTTGCACTTTTTTTTTTATGTTGAAGCCAGCTCCTCCTCAGCCCCTCAGCCCACGGGGGCCTGTCTTTCTAGCTCACAGTTGTAAACAGGAGCTTCAGGGGACAAGTCTTGGCTCCGGTAATAAAATGTTTAGTGCTTATAGCGCTAAAAAGTAATTTAAATTCTGGCAGAATCACCTTAAAAAAAAACAAACAAACTAACAGGTTTTAGTTGCATTTATTGAAGTTCTCATCTGATGAATTGTGCTTCAGCGTTTTATAAATGCACCACTTTACTGCAGGTCACTGCTTCCCTGACTGTCCTCAGAAGCAGCGGTGGCCTCCAGGGACCACACTTAAGACTTTAAAGCCCAAAAAAATAAAAATAAAAACAGCAACATTTTTCTGTAAAGCTCTGCACTGCAATATGCTGTAGTTCACATGTATTGTCCTTTGTTGAAATGATGAAGTGCTACTGCTGCATTTTAAGATTCTCAGAAAATGTGTCATTCAACTCGGAGCATTTAGCAGGTTTCCTGATGCCGCTCCTTAATTTTTATTCTGTTCCATCTTGTGAAGGGAGATTTCTTCCGTTTGCCTTGTCAGAAAATTCAGAATTAGATTTGTGCAAACTAATCTTCAGGCTCTCAGCGTGTTGGCACAATTCTGAAGCAACACAGTGATTTTCAGGAAAATCTTACTGCAGCTACAGAACTTGTTGAACATGAGCAACACCATCCTTCTGTTCAAAGCAAGCGAAACACTGAAAAAAAGAGGTAGCAGCCTGTGTAATGAAGACTGTCACACCATAAGGAGGATACCTTTATTTAAAAAAAAAAAAAAAAATGGTATCATGTTTGTTTTTCCCTCAGTTAGGACGTTACACCAAAGAGGGTCAGCTGTTCCTGGGTCCGCTGGGCAGCACCGGGGACGACACTCGCTGTGTGGTGGACGATCAGATCAGCAACTTTCCTCAGCTCCTCAACTGTGACAAGGTGACCAACGTGAAGCAGAAGACGTGGCATTTCTCTCAGGTGGGAAGAGGCTCCTTGTGTCCCGTGCAAAAGCAGAGAAAAACACAATGTTAAACCTTTACTTTGTGACCTTAAAGTGCATTTCAACCAACACACTGCAAAAAAAAAGGGATTTCAAGAAAGCAAAACATCCTTGTACCAAAGTAGTACATCGTATATTTTGTTGAGAGACGAGAACTTGGTGTTTATTTTAATCATTTTTGAATTTTTTTTGAATTTTTTTCTTAATACAATATGATTTGATTGAGTATAAGAATATTTAGCTTCTTTCTAGTAATGCTGTTTTTGCAGTGCATGAAGCATACACCGATCAGCCACAACATTATGACCACTGACAGGAGAAGTAATAAAATTTTAACCATCTTGTGACAATTCAGTGTTCTGCTGGGAAACCTTTGGACCTGGAATTCATTCGTGTGGATGTTACTTAGACATGTACCAACCACCTGGACCTAGACCCCATAGCAATAACACAGCAGGATGCAGCCTGACACAGACAAACGCTTTAGGAACAACCAAAAAAAACATGAAAAACAGCATAAGGTGTTGACCTGACCTCTAAATTCACTACATCCCAAACTGATCAAGTATTTGTGAGATGATCCACAGAGGCCCCTCCATGTCCATGTCCATTCTCTGATGAGTCACGACCGATTAGGAGGCACAAGGGAGACCTACACGATGTTAGGAAGGTGGTCATAATGTTATGCCTGATCAGTGTATGTGCAAACATAAGAAATATTTAGTGGCATTTATTTATTTATTCATAATTGAAGGCTTGTGACACTGCAAATACGATATTACCTGCACAGTTTAAGTGCATCCGTCCACATCGGACCATCTGTGAAGTCTGTTAACATCAGAATCCCATCTCTGCTCCTTCCTTCCAGAACGAATCGATCATAAATCGAGCTTCGGGTCGCTGTCTGGAGGTGCTGCCGGCCAACGTTTACTTCGGCCACCTGCTGGTCCTGCAGCCCTGCTCGGGGCAGAGGTGGACCATCAAGAACACCATGAAGCAATAGTCGACCGGCTAATTTCACTGGGACCAAATTACACCAGAGGCCATTTCCATTACAGCCGTTAGCTGAACCTCAGCGGGTCGATGGACAAACGACGAGGCACAGGCTCCTCATCTTCTCACAGATGGGAGCTGTGAGAGGAGGTTTGGGAACAATGGAGATTTTTTTTTCCTCTTTTCTTTTTTTTTTTTTTTAAATTGGACATTGAAAATGATGCAAGTTTAGCATGAGGAGTGTTTCGCTATTTGACTTTTACAAATTTACAGTGTGACGTTGCCATAATTCCTGTTTGTGCCACTTTGCTACGATGTCTTTTAGGTTTAAGGATAGAGATTCATTCAGCCGTCTTCTGTCTTATGTGGGGTGGGGGGGGTAAAAATGATGCTTCATCCTTCTGCAATATTTCATTCTGTATCTTGTTATGTCATTGAAGAAGTGAATGAGATCTGGAAATTACGTAGAATCCGATTTTCAGTAATGTGCACTGATCAAATTATATTTTCGTGTAAGGTACCAGAAAAAAACAGGTGAACCTACTTAAGATATAAATTATATATTTAACATAATTTAATGCCCAAAATAAGGATTTTATGTTCTTTAAGAGGTTTAGACCCTGTAAATATTTATAATTTGAAGAAAAAAAGCACTAATGACAAACATGACTTGATGTATTGGAGTTTTTTTTTTAATTTTTTTTTTAATTTTTGCAGTTGTTGTAAATCATCTCCAATCACCTCAAGGATCACATTGTCAAGAGGGCTACTGGGCTAAATCACGGTTCTAAATGTCATGCGCGTTCGACTTTTGTACGGTTGTTTTTACTCTGAGCATTCTGTAGAAACGGACGCAGTACATCGTGTAGCATGATTGTAAGTACTGTACGTACATGGGTACAAGTTCAGTTGTGTTAAGTGGATTTACTCCCGCTGAGTGCCATGACGACTGCACACGGCCAAAACTAACGAAGCACTTTTGTGGGCAGAGAGATGGAACCACAAGCTGAGAAGAAGATTGAATCAGGAGCGGAAAAGTGCACACGCGTTATTGATTGTGGAAATGCTGCAGGCCTTCGAGGGGATTGTTAATGTCCTGAGATGTATATGATGTCATATATTCACTTAATTCAGTGTTATCAGTTGGATTTCTGCTCCCGAGATTGTCTTCCAATAAACAACTGGTTTCCTGGTTTCTGTTTCTGAATGACTAATTTAAAATGTTTAAAAAAAAAAAAAAAAATACAGTACTGTGCAAAAGTTTTCAGGAAAAATTATATAAACTAAGAATGTTTTCAAAAATCTAAATGATTTTCTAATTTTATCAATTTACAAAATGCAAAGTGCCTTCAAACCAGCATCAACCCTTATAGATACACTTGCACATTTTGTAGCATTGTAGACGCAGTGGTCGGCCAAGGAAACACAGAAGATGTCCAGCGGAGCCGTCGGCTCAGAACTGACAGAAACCAGTGGGACCCAGGTTCACCCATCTACTGTCTGGAGAAGTTTGGTCAGAGGTGGTCTTCATGGAAGAGTTGCAGCCAGAAATCCATCCCTCTGACATGGAAACGAGGCCAAGAGACTCAACTATACATGAAAACATAGGAAGTGGAAGGAAGAAAAATGGCAGCAGGTGTTCTGGACTGATGAGTCAAAATATTAAATATTTGTCTGTAGCAGAAAGCAGTTTGTTTACTGAAGGGCCAGAGAGCTACAATAATGACTGTCTGCTGGCAACAGTGAAGCATGGTGGAGGCTCCTGGAAAGCTTGGGGCTGCATTTCTGCAAATGGAGTTAGTCAGGATTAATGGTTTCCTCCTTAATGGTGAGAATAAAGAAGAACAAGAACTCCTGGAAGTGATGACATGGCCCCCACAGAGCCCTGATCTCATCATCATGGAGCATATCTGGGATTACATGAAGAGACATTAGGATGTGAGGAATACATCCACGGTTCTCTGAGATGTTTGGAACAACCTACCAGCCGAGTTCCTTCAAAAACTGCAAGTCGAAGAACTGACGCTGTCTGGAAGGTAAATTTGTGACCACACCAGATATTGATTTGATGCAGATTTCTCTTCTGTTTATTCACTGCATTTTGTTAATTGGTGAAATTGAATTTCTGAAAGTGTCTTTAGTTCACAGTAAAGTGGCTAAAACTTTTTGCACAATACTGTACATTCTTTAAAGTATATTTGTAATTAAGTTTTTCCTCCATTTCAGCTTTTTCTGGAATTTAAATAAGCTGGAGGCTCCGCAGTACAAGAGCTACCATGCTGGGCCCCACTCTCTTTTTAACTGCTCCATCCTTTCGCAGGGTTTTGGTCAAAATATTTCCCCCATGCTGTGAGATTAGTCCTCGAACTCATCTCCAAAAATAGGCTACTTCAAAAGAGGCTTCACCCCTCCAGACTCCAGCTGCACTGTGTCTCGCACCAGCTCGGTTAATGAATACTTTAATCCCATGTTCTTTATTGGAAAAAAAAAAAGTGGTACAACAACATGTCACATCAGAGGCAGCAAGGTGGGCGCCTTTAAATGGAAAGTTACAGATTCAGTCCTGTGGAAAGTGTCCTTGAATCAGGCGCTGCTCTGGATGCAGCGTCAGTTAAACGCTTAAGATTTAAATGAAATAGGAGCTGCACGCTGGGAGCACACGGGCCTGTTCCTCGCAGAGAGCAGGACGGAGTTGTACAGCTGTGAAGGACGGAGGCTGCATGCAAAACGCTGAGCGCTGATCAGACTCTTAATGACAGACCTGCTCGGTGCCCACTGGCATGAAAAGAGATCACTGTACGTGGTTAAATGACACTCATCAGCTAATGAGCTCCGTCACATCTGATGAACTTGAGTGAACTGTTACTCTGTGAATGATGAATGGGGATCTCATTACTGGACGGAGCAGCTACAACTTTAGGTGATAATATGTGACAGTTTGATATAATACACACATACTCTGCAAAAACATTTTAGATGTCAGCTAAGATGATTTATTTCTGCGGAAACGTTAGGAATACAGTCAGGTTTCTGTACATTGTGAGACGCGTCTTCTGATCTGTCATCCACAGAAATCTGGTAAAGTTTCTTTCTGCAGAATGAAAATAACAAACAGCCAGTCATAAGAGTCATAATGAACTTTATTTTAACTTAAAATAAAGGGATAAGTGGTCTCTGCTGAGCCAATGTGGGATGACAAGAAGAGAAAAACAAGAGATGCTATTTACAATGCATTCACTCCAAGATTTTTTTATTATCATTATTATTAATAATTAGAATTAAAAAATATTTATTTGTTCCTTAATGGGGAAATTACAGTTTGCAACAGCATGCATATGAGCAGAAAAATAACAAGAATGAAGAGTGGACTATGCAAAAGATAAATAACGAGATAAAAATAGAATAGAATAAACAATATACAAGTATTGGCATATATGAAAAAAAGTATTGGATGGCACAGATAATGAGTTGTACACAGTACAGAGCAGGTAGTGAATGGTGAGTGTTGAAACCTTGAAGTGTGATAATATGTTCGTTGTGGAGCCTGAAAAGCAGCAGGAAGTTACTGTTTACATGTGTTTACATCGCTTTCTTTTTCTTTTTTTTTTCAATGAAAGAATGTTCTCTTTTGCAAATAAGTGTAAGGTGTAAATAGAAATAGAATCAAATATATAGTAAAAATAAAATAAAATAAAATAAAATAAAAATAGCAGCCGTAATACGCTGTAAAACACAATAGTTGCCTTTAATATGGTGATGCAAAAATGCGGCCCTCGGATGCTGTCGGATGCTGCCCTCTTGTGGTGCTCACCAGTAAATCACACACAACGTACACTGTTGGTTTAAGAAGAGTGACTCACAAGCACATGAGCTGCGTTTTCCCCTCATTGATCTATCTGTGCTTTGTCCTTCTCTCTTCCCTCAGATCATCCTTTCCTTTAGCCCACACTTTTATCCTACAACAATCTGCACCACCACTCATATATTACGCTTCACAATGGCCATAACAAGCAAAGTTCTACGTTTTTCAAGGACTAATTAAAAGAATGGAAGCATGGGAGGGAATATTAAGAGCATGAGAGTGTGATTCAAGTGTTACTGTATCAGCAGCACAAGACGGCACAGTCGACGTAGATGCATTTGAATTAGAAATATGAAAATAAAATGCAAACAGCACGTGTGTGAACCAAATGTGTGAAAGTCACAAAGCCCCTGGCGCCGACACCTTTAGCTTGTAGTTCATCTGTGTTCTCAGTTCTTCTGCTTTAAATGGTTTCCTTTATTTTACACATTTCCTATAGTTTACAGATAAAAGACACACACATTGCATTTATATTCTATGCTGCAGATTGGAGGGAGGTTAGTTCTGTTTGGGGCCACACGTTTAGTTAACATTTGTGCAGATTAACCAGTTTAAATTTTGTGTGAATTTTTGGAGTTACCAGTGCTGGTGGGGTCGTCTTGTGGTGCTGTGTCATATGTGTAGTATATAAAATATTGGTGTTTCTTTTTGTTAACAGCTTTGTTTGTTTATTAATTAATAATTTTTTTCATTATTTAGATGTTAATTGTTAGTGAAGTGTGTCTATGTGGTCTGATCAGCCAATATGTGCCTCACTGTGTTCGTTTTGTTAAGCCTGTTTGTTTTGCCTGAGTTCTGTTAATTTGGCCTCTTTTATTAAGCTGGAACCTAATTTTTTTGTAAAACTACTTGCTTTTGCATTTTAGTAAATAAAACCCATTTTTCTTTAAACCACCTGAGTATCCTCATGCTTTGACGAGCTTGGTCTCTCAAAATCTGCGTAAGAGGATTGATTGTTGTTTCCTCATCAAGCCTCGACCTGTCACTCACTCACTCTCATCCTTCTCATATTTACTGTGACCTGCCTCTTGTTCCTCTGTTTACACCATGGTGTGTGTAAAATGATGCAGAAAAACATGACAGAGCAACACATTCCTTTTAAAATCTAGCATCTCTGGAATAGTAGATAGATTCTTGTGCTCCATCCATCCCTGATACATCCCATAATATCAGCGTTGTCTGACAACTTCTGCCGGTGACATGACTCTGTGAAGGATTAAATATTTAAATTATTTATTATTATTTTACTTTAGCCTGTGCAGAAACTTCCTGTGCGAGAAGTTCGGTGCAAAATGAAAACACGACACAACATTTAAAAAACACCAGTTTATTGCAACAATTTTTTACGTTTGACTTTTGTACAGATGTCCGTATTTACAATTTCATAATTATTATGCCTCTAATAAATAGTACAACTTAAAGTCATTCTCTAGTCTCTACGTGTTTAAATATTGCACGTGCAAAGTGTGTATAGTATGTGCTTGTCTAATAGATATGCTGTCTTATTAACTATGTACAAAGTTACATACGAGAATCAACCGAACATGGGATCCGACTGCCATGCTACTGAAGAGACACTGTGCATTTCACCCTTGAGAAGATCATTCTACTTCAGTGATGGAGACATGCAGTCATTCTGCAGGAACAGGGCAACAGCAGCTCAAACTCAAACCCCCTCCCACCCCCCAAAAAAACAAGTTAAATTTTATCCTGTGAAACAAAAACAACGACAAGCTGTGAGTTTGGTGGCACGTTCCCACCTATACTAGAAGATCCACAGATAAAAAATAAAATTTAATTTAAATCTGAGTGATTTATTATAATTTTTTTTTCCAGATTAAAAAATAAAAAAATCTAAACCAGTGTGACCTACAAGGTTATCAAGACTGCGTTTGTTCGTCTGTGAATGAAACCTTTCACAGGTTCAAAATGACTTTTCTGCCATAGGCAAGAAATCTATTTCTATAAATACACAGTTTAAATACATGTTCGCATACAAGTCCTGCTCCACCGGCAGCGTCGGCGGAGCAAAGTCAAGCTATACATCGTACATAAAAATTTGAACATTTACTACCGACAGTTTCCAGACATTGTGAATATAATGCACGGCCTCGCCTGACAACACGTTCCTATTAAGTGTTAAGAGAGTGAGAAGTAACACAAACACCGGGATGGGACGAAGACGTGGACGCTGTGATCCTACTCCACCACTAGGTGACAGTGTTGCACAAACCTACAACCCTCCTGAGCGTTTCACTGGAATGGATGAGAGGACAGGTACAGTGCAAAAGCAAACACAGGAACAAACCAAACCTTAAACAATACACAGATTTCTGCAGAAAATAATAAAAAATAATAATAATAATTTTAAAAAAATGCCCGTTTGATCTTGTGTTTCCACGTGGGAACAGGGAAAACTATTGTGTTGTCAGGTTCACCTCTGCAGAGTTCTATGGCTTTGGCAAGAGGGTCGAGAGGAAACAGAAAGGGCCTTTAGCGCCCGCTTCTCTTCATGCCGTGTTTGTGACGAAGCGGCCGCCCCCCCGACGTCTGAACTCCCTCCCTGCACCTCTGAACCCGAGTAAGCGGAGAGCACCGACGGTCATGCACACAGAGACACCGAACACCTCGACAGACACCGGAGACACAGCAGACGTGGGTTACAGTATTTACAGAAGACACTGACTTTGATCGCATGCACTTGATAATATGGGTGTTTTAGAGTCCCCCCCCCTCCCCCATCCCCTCCCTCTCCCCACCCGCCCTCCAACCCCCGGTGGGGTTTACATGTTCAGATGAAAGTCAGTGCAGTGCAGGAGTTCAGAGCCAACCACAGCAGGACGCAGGCCTTAAATTATTCAGCGCTGCGAGACACTTTGGACACCCCAGGAGTTTATCTCTGTACACGTGGTCTTCACACAACGGAAAGTATATCAAATATGGAGACTTTATTTGTGAATTTTATCACCGGCATCAGGTTGTGAACACTGCACTGCACCCTGCATTTCAGAAAAATAAGGAAATCTAATGAAAACTGATTAATATAGATTCATACAAGAAATAAATATCTGATGAGCTTGAGATAAAAATAGAGAGAATTGAGCTGAAATAGTGGATAAACCGTAAAATTCACAATCCTTTTATTTGCAATTTTGAACTAATCTTAACTTGACGTGAGTTATAATAATAATGGATGTGGAAGGACCTAAAACATCCGCCCTAAACCCTCATTCCTCAGTCACTTTTATTCTCGCTGAAACCAGATTTTTGTCTCATATATTTTCAACTGTGGCTGAGCCTAAGAGCCGCCAGTCCCCGACGATTCGAGACCAGATTCTTAATTTAGCAACATCGTCAACAGGCGTGCAGGTAGAGCTCCACATCACTCGCTGGGTTTAGATCAGAAGGAGCAATTGAGGTTTTCTCGACTGGAAAACATCCTGCTACTTCGGCGTCACCCATCATCCTCGCTCCTTTCCACCTACACACCGAGACGCAGCCGAACGCGACGAGTTCAGACCTGTTCTCTGGAGGTTTAAGGTCAATTTGGGAAATCACCAACTGAGGCGGAAGTAGATGAGACAGACTGAGGGAAAGTAGGGAGAAAGAAAAGTGAAACGGACTCCTGCAGCGAACCGAACACCACAGGCGGGGGGTCTATGTATAATATAGTGTGAGAGGGTTGGGGGGTGGATTCTTTATTTTTCCTTTAATAGGACACAGAAACGTTGGCTTCTCTCTCTTTTTTTTTTTTTTTTTTTTGCACAAAACACGGGTCCTTTATTTGCCATAAAACACTTTTCTTACTTTATTAATGGGTTTGTAGGGTTGGCAGGGAGAAGTTGGAGAGCTGAAGGTCCTTCTAGTTGAGTTGTGGCGAGCTCTGCCACCATCCAGCTTAAAAAAAAAAAGAAAAAAGAGGACAATTGTTCCCGTCCTCTCGTTCCCTCTCGGGGTCCAGGCTGCAGCCGAGGCAGCTCATCAGACTCCCCGGTGGGTGACAGATCAGCAGACACGCCTCACATCTCGCCTGCTGCTGGAAAAGCAAGCAGCTCTTAACTCCTGCACTCACTCTTCATTTATTTATTTATTTTATTTTTTTATTGCATCAGGGAGACAGAGACGACAGAGAGTGTATCATGTGGAATGTCAGCCCTTGAGTGTCCCTGTCAGAATAAAGGGGGAGGAGTCCTGCATGACTCCTCATGCTGGCTTCACGGTTTTATTGGACGCCGGGTGCAGACGTGCCCCTCGTTTTGAAAAACAAAAAAACAAAAAACAAACAAACAGAAATAACTACGAACAATTTTAAAAACAGATTTCGAGTGTTATTCCTCGTAGTTCGTTTCCTATCAACAGGGACATGACCTCACCCACTGGCATGCACATGCAGGCTGGCTCGTTCCCAGCTCACAGTGGGCGCAGCTACTACTCCATGCCGTTCCTCAACATCTGATTGGCTGCGATGAGCATGACGCTGATGATGAAGGCCATGGCGAAGGCGCAGATGAGGCTCTTCCTCACGCACGTCTGACGGTTCTTCTTTGAGGGGTGAACTGGAAGGGAAACGAGAGGTGGACAAATGGGAAGACGTGGGAAACATAAATAAGTGTTGACTTAAAAGATGAGAACACTTTTGTTTCTGACAGGACTTTATCATTTCCTGTGCCCGGAGGAAGAATATAATGGAGACAAACAGAGGGTGCGGGGACACCGAGCACATTGCGGATGATTTATTTATGTTGTGAAGCATTTACTCTTCTCAGTTCACTGGTCAACTTCTCTCTCCCGGGAAAAGATTAATGCCAGTTAAATTTAAATAATACAAACTGCCCATGGATGCCTAAAAATACCAGTCTTGCTCCCTTGTGTGTTTTGTGGTTTGCTGTTGTGGAAACAAACTAATGATTCCAGGTATGAGGACACCTACAGTACAGTGCATGGGTGTGGATCCAACCCCCACTGTGGAATAAATAAAGCAGTATCGTATCGTATCGTATCGTATCGTATCGTATCGTATCGCATCTCATAACATCATATCTTTATCTTATACATTTTGTCTTATCTCGTCATATCATATCTTGTCTTATTATATAGTGCCTTATTGTATCTTATCTCATTTCATCTGACCTTGTCATATTGTATCTTTATATCTTATCACATTTTGTCATAACTTGTTGTATCATATCGCATTGTATCTTAACGTATCATATTGTATCGTATCGTTTTGTATCTCATCTCATCGTGTCTTATCTTGTTACATTTTGTCTTATTAGACGTTAGTATGGTTTCTTATATTTTATCTTATCTTAGCGTCTCTTATTTTATATTGTCATATCTTGTCTTATCACATCGTCTTGTTTCGTATTGTAATGTACCATATCTTGTTACATTTTGTCTTGTCATATCTTGACATATCTTGTCTTATTATATTGTATTGACGTATCTTACATCTTATCTCATATCACCTTCTCATATTGTATCGTATCTTGTTACATTTTGGCTTATCTCGTCATATCTTGTCTTATTCCATTGTATCTTATCTCATCTTATTTCATCTCATCGTATCTTATCTTGTTACATTTTGTCTTTTCTTGTCTTATTATATAATATCATATCTTATATCCATCTTAGCATCTTGCATCTTTACCTAGTCACATCGTATCGTTACTTATCTTGTTACATTTTGTCTTTTGTCATCGTATCTTGACATATCTTATTTTATTATATTGTATTGTCATATCTTATCTTATATCTTATCTCATCTCATCCTGTGATATTGTATCATATGTTGTTAAATTTTGTCTTATCATATTGTATCTTCTCATATCCTCTTGAATCGCATCTTATCATATCTTATGGATTAATGGCAGATAAAGTGAGTAAATACATTTTTGCTAATCATGCATGAGGCAACAAGCCTAACCCAATCCTCTGCACAATATTTTTATTTTGAAACTCAAGTGACCTTTAGTCACAAATCCACTTTGAATTCAACCGTTTCCCACAGAGACTTTGTTTTTTTTTTGTTTTTTTTGTTTTTTGACTGAGACATTTTCCACTCTAGCTGGGACCAAAGGAAATAAACCTGAGGTGTGATCTCACATTAGTGTTGCTGGGCAGAATTAACAGCTCTGCCCTGGATCTCGACTGAATGAACAGCGGGCTGCTGGGAAGTTCCCAGCAGAGAGGGACACCAGGGTAAGCGTCACGATTCACAGGACCAGACTGACTTCGTAGCAACAGCCAAAAGTCATAAGCAAGAGCCCAATTAGTCCTGCAGCTTTAGAGTGAAGCTACAGAAATATAAAACACTTGAGAGAACAGTTGTATATACGGACATACAGTATACCTTTATGGAGGCTATCATGTCTGATGGAGGGGTGATTCAACTTTAGGAGCGGCTGAATTGTACTGCACTACACTGACAGGACCTTCTATCCCAATCAAGTAAATTAAAGAGCAGAAATAGTATCAGAAAAGTAGTACTGTGTAAAAACTGATGGTGCAGCTCTGAGTAGCAGTGTCATGCTCTCTGAGCAGAATTTAGATACCTCACACCAAAATCCTCCCTCAACCTCTTTGTCTCCATAATACCCACTTCAAAGAGGACATGACAGCGTATTAAACTGAAGGCTTTTATACAGAAATCCAAGCTGACACTCGCATTCACGCAACAGCACGCCAGGTTCTCTCCATTTTCTGGCTCAACCAACTGTTGGCACTGACTGGTTACTCAGCAGCGGGTGAGATGATTTTACCGGGCCACGGTAATTAGGGGGAGCTGGGCCAATGACCCACGGCCACACAGCTCACACTCGCTCTATTTTTAACTGGAAATTCAAGAGGCGCTGCAGTCATCAGAAAATGCTGTTCCAAATAAAATCCAATGTGGAAAGAAGGTCAGAAATGGCCCCATCTTTCTTGGCTGAGGCGCTGAGGCGGTGTCATTATTTGGCAATCTTCATCTGAATGGTGCTACTCCAGACTTTTACATAATATGAAACATGAGCGGACTTCACTGGATTAACTAGGAACGAACTTTACCACCAAGGTTATATAACTCAGCACTGGGTGAAGGCTGGGTTTTTTACTTGCCTTGTTATTTATACACAAACATACAGTATGCTATGGTACAACGTGGGACATATAAAATATGTTTTTAATCAGAGTCATTTTCGAAGATCAAATCTCTTTCAGGAACGACACTGTCACACTCGCAGTTACTCACGTTCACACGTTGAAGCTGCCTGGTACAACCACAGCCTCATCTGTTGGACATTTGTATCAGAGATGGAAATTAGGAAGGCTGGTGGAAAAACACACGCTCCTTTACTCTGCAAGTCTGGGAACAGAACCAATCGAATCCTGTTTCTATACATTCTGGTTCATTTAATTGGATGCTTTTCGCTCGCTTATTGAATTTCACATGAAATTTCAACAGTCTGTCTATGTGCATTGATTAGTGAAGAGGTGCACCATCTCTAACCTTATCACTGCCAGATTTTGTCTTCTAGATCTTCTTAATGCTACTTTGGACAATGCACTCCTCTTTTTCGGTTCCCCAGAGGAGTCCTTTGTTAGAGTTAAGTTTAGGTTTAGGTTTAGGGTTAAGTTGATAACTGATTGTAATATTTCTTGGCACATCATACAAGTCCTTATCATATTGGATACATCAGCTTCTGGGACCTCTGCACCATCCATATAATCAATACGTTTCTGAATCGCTGACTTGGATTGTGTTTTTGTGTTTTTAACAGGGAAATCTTTGCACATTTTGAAAAGGTTACAGTAAGAATATAAGTTAAATTTTACTGATATTTCAAAATGTGTAGTTGAGTTATTGAATGCATTTCATGATGCAATCTGCATAATTTCTATTCTTTCTAATTTCTAATTTAATTAAACTGAAAACATTAAAAATGGGCATTCATTTATTCCATTTTTTTCTTTTAAAATATTTATTGAAAAGAATATTTTTAATATTTATATATTTACCTAAAGGAGCAGAGGTTCACAATATTGTTGGTATTGGTGATTTTCTATACCAATTCAAAGAATAAATTCCAAGTATACAAACATTTTTCAGTTCTGAACAAGGACAGAATTATTTTTTTCTGCCAATGAAGAAAATAAAAATATACCAGTTTGGGTAAAATTATGTTTTTTATGCAGTTTTTAGTTCTCAAATAAAAACACTGATATCAGTAAATCGCCATAAATACTCAATGTTTCAAATATCATATTAAAAACCATTTATTGATTGCTTCAGAGTAGTAGTCCAGAGACATGCAGAATGTTTGTAGACGCTGCACTTACGACTTTTCTTTCTGCTTTTTAATTTACTCTGGATGACCAAAACTTATGCACACAACTGTAAGTAAATATGAGTTGAATAGGGTGTTAATAGAAAGAGCATGTGTTGAGTTGCTGGACTTTGAGGATGGGAGGGGAGTTGTGGTCTAGACATGAGTTCTCGGTCCAGTCGCTTTCAGCCTCATAAAACACCTCAGCAGCCGCCTGAACTAAAGTCTACAGAGACTGGACTGTCAGCACTGGGCCGCGGTGGTTTTTAAAGGTAATGGAGGACTCACTGGTTTCCAGGCCGCCGACTGACGGCCGTCTGCATCCACATGTGCGTCAAAGCCATTCGTCTTTCTGTTCATATTCAGCTCGGACATTTTAGCTGACAAACCCTTCTGCGACTATAGATTTTTATTTAATAGTTTCAATTTCATTTTAGTGGCCTTTGTGATGTGTGTTCTCAGGGCTGTGACATTTATTTCCATACTGCACTAATGGAAGAATGATCCGTGAATTAAAGAGTGTGAGTTTGTGATTTTGTACTTTCTTCTGAAAAAGTATTGCATTGCATTCAATTGGTGGAGCATTTCTAAATGTTTGTCTGGAGGAAAGTAAGACTGCTTTTGGCTTCATTTTTTAATTACACAGATAAAAGAAACACAAACCCCACATTCACAGATTACATTTTATTTTTAATTTTATTTTTGTGAATATTAGCTTATTTTGAATGGGATTTGTGCAACACGTCTCAAAGAAGCTGGACAGGAGCATGTTGTGTTCCATCACCTTTCCTGAGCCCACATGGTAACATCCTTCACAGAATGAATGATTGAATGTCATGGGCATTTAATGTTGGTTTTCAGGCTTGCTGCTAACATACATATATTTCTCCAGATTCTCTGAATTTTTTAATGATATTATGGACTTTAAATGCTGAAATCCCTAAATTCTTTGCAACTGAGTACATTGTTCAGAAACATTGTTCTTAAACTGTTGGACTATTTGCTCATGCAGTTGCTCACAAGATGAAGATAAGGGCTAATCATTCTAGGTGTGAGGACATAATCAAAGAGTGAGGACCAAATCACTGTGGGTTAAATGAAGCATTATCCTATGATCGTATTGTAGCTTGCTATATCCTGTCAGGTGTTAAGCTAACTAGTAAGATAACATACCAGTAGCTAATTAATTCACGTTTCATTCATTAATTGCATGATGAATATAGAGGTGGCTACCTGGTTAGTGTCCGATTTAAGACTTGACCACTTGAGCAGATGTTAGAGATAAACGATTTGGGTCATTCAACCAGGAGTGGTTTAAGAGAAAAATGTGGTTAACCGGGAGCTCGTAAAAATGTATTTTTAATCTAAATGGAATTGATCATGTAGTTTACATAATATTTGAATTATAGTGGAATTTGTGTAATGTGTAACTAGCATTTTGTGTGTCGTGACTTTGTATATTGATTGCTGTGTACTGGGTGTGCGCTGTTCATGCCACTTGAACATTGCCGTTTGATGGTATTATTGATGATGATAATCTGTCATCATTGAAACAGAGGTTAGCACTGATACCTCCCAGCAAAAAGGTCCCGGTTCAAGTCCGTTTAAGCCCTTTCTGGGTGGTGTTTGCATGTTGTCTGTTTTTTTTTTTTTTTCTCCAGGTACCCGGGCTACTGTGTTTTTGTTGTGAGGGTACTGATTATGATATTTCTGGATTGCATTATAAGATTTTCCGTGGACTGTTCCAAACCAGTGTTTGTTTTTGTTTTTTCATCAGTTTTCCCAGGCTGTTGTTGCCTCTGTCCCGGCTTCTTTGGAACGTGAAATTCAAAATGAGTGAATTTTTGAAAAGAGAAAACAATAAGATGTATCAGTTTGAACATTGAATATCTTGTTTCTGTGGCATATACAGTAGGTTGAGAAATAGTTGCATATCCTGTGATAGATGTGGTGATTGATCCAAAAACACAAAGCTGAGATACAGAAGTCAAATTTGTCTTTTTAAAAAATGTATTAATTTAAAAGAAAATTCTATTAAGAAAAAACAAAACATTAAAGTAAGGTTGGGAGCTCTAGTTTGGGAGTCTGGGATTAAGAAGTCATATAAAAATCAAGTAGCATAACCTCTGGTATCAAGAGAGATGTAGTTTACTGCTTTCACATATAAATCTCAAACTTAGCGTTGCAGGATCATTTAGTTCAATGCATCAACTCTCTTATTCCAGGAGGTTTTCTGTGCTCATAACAGCCACAACTGCAGAAAACAGATATTTATGTAAATGAAAAAATCCAGCACTTAGAGCCTTAAATGATGCATGAAATCCATATGCCCTTAAACTGATACACCTGCATGGCAGCTGTGACTTTCACGTATCAGGGTTGATTTCCATGCTAACAAGTGGCTGCCGAGCGTCCCGTGGACAGCTGCTGCTCTGGCATGTTTCTCTGCGCTTTACACTATTGGTACAATTTGTTCGGCAATGAATCGGTGCCTGGTGAACCTCCACGGATCAGTGGCTACATTCTTCATTCCGTTGTTTTTCAGCTCAACACTATATTGATTCCAGAAAGAGGTAAAGCCAGAGGGAAATCAGGTCCCTCTTATGCTATCTCGTATATCAGCAAGCTGAAGTAATAAGAACCAGAGTAGCATGATGAATTGTATTCAGTATGAATCGCGCTGTGACACGATGTATTGATCCCTACATGACGGAGTGCGTTTTGGTGTCCCTGTGTGGCAGGTGGTACCCATGGAGCTTGGGGCCACAATATGTGATTACTCTGTGTTATTCGGAGCCTTCGTCATAAACCTGCTCGGAACATTATGTTGTCATCGCACTACACTGGTTTTAGGACCCTGATAAAGTGCCGGTGCAACCTGTGTCCATCCTCAGTGACACCGGTGTTGGACCAGTCAATTCCCTCTAATAGAGGACTGATTGATTGGTGCTGTTCGTCCTCCGAGAATCATTCTAGTCCACAACCATGACTACAGAGAAAAATCTCAATGCACTGGAATTTCACACATACAGGATCAGACACTTCTGATGAGCACGGTCTCACTGCATGACAAAGTAGGCAGGGAACTGGTTCGACTACGCTGCCTTCAGGACGTGTGGGAGCTGGGAGTGTTATGACTCAGCGTTTCATACCAGAACAAACGTTACTGGTGTTGTGAACCAAATGTATGCCATGGAGAAAGTCACATTATTTAGCTGCTCTGACGGCACACACGGCATCAGTCAAGGTGCACACACTATGAATAATAATAATAATAATAATAGCTTACAGCTAAGCAGAGACTGGTCTCAACAAAGCGGCAACTTTTTCTTTTTCATTTAAATTTTCTTTGCTAACTTCACCAAACATTAGCTTTTCCTCTAAATTTTACTGAAGTCACTGAGACTTTTTAATCAAGGTTCAACAACATTGACAAAAGGCTGTATGCATCGATCAGGCATAACATTATGACCACCTTCCTAATATTGTGTATGTCTCCCCAACAGCCTCCAAAACAGTTATGACTCATCAGAGAACAGACATAGGCCTTCTGAGGGTGACCTGTGATGTCTGGATACAAAATGTTGTTAGTGAGGGCCTTGGAGGGGATGAGACTTGATCAGTTTGAGATCTATTCTTACTTTAATATTATAGACCCCTTCATGGCCTACGTCACAGTGACGTCACAATGTTAACTGGAGGCAAGACAGAATGAAGCTTGAGGTGAACACTGTCACTTTCAAACATGAAAATGTCGTCTTGCTGTATTTTTTGGTGCCAAAACTGAAAAATCAAAAACACTAACTTGAAGTTTTATCACATACCAGGTGCTGCCAGTCGCAGACATTTGGTTTGGCTTTGGCGATTAAGAGAAATGATTGGAGTGACACAAACAACAACGGGCACACTTGTTATCAGATAGGATTAAGATGCAATGCATCATCAGTTCAGCCTGGAAAACACTCTGGGTGAGAATAAATTGTGACTGAAATTGCGTTAAGTTAATCCTTATTTAGAGGATTCTTGTTACACGTTAATGCTAATGCTAACTGCAAGCTAACACAACGTTAGTTATGTGTTTCAGGGGTGTCCAAGCAGAAGTTGCATTTACTACATTACCCTCCGCAGTGGTTCCTCTTACTTCTTGTAATATATGTTGGAGACAGACCAGACTTTGTCCCCTCTGTGTCCTCCAGTGATCAAATCGTCCATCCAGTGAGTGAGAGTGTAGGGGTCGGTGAATGTAGTCCCATCAGTCAGAGTCAACGTTTTAAAATAACACTCACGTTCTCAGAGAGTGGGTGTATGAGTATATTCTCTAAAATATACGTTTTCGTCAATTCTTGCTAAAACTGTCCACTGAAATATGCTAACCAGCGTTTACAGGCTATAATGTTTGAGATGTTTATCATCCAGTTAATCCCCGCCCCTCAGGTCTGGTCCAGGTGGGTGCTACAATGAATGCCAGGTCCAAAAGTCAGCAGAACACTGAACTGTCACAAGTTGAACAATGTCAGTGGTTTTAATGTTGTGGCTGATGTTGGCTGCTGGTTAATAACAACAAGCATCTGTTTTTCATGCGTGGACGGCAAAGTGAGTGTTGTGACTGTCAGCTTTCATTTCCTATCAAAGTAAAAAATGTTTTTGTTTTGTTTTTTTTTGTTCTGGTAGTCTGACCCAACGATCTGAAAGACTGAGTCATTCAATCTGAATCCAAACGTGGCATTTAAAAAATGTTTTAAACTACATTTGAGGGGTTTGAAAGAAACAATGCCACTTCCTGTTTTTATGGTGACAGTGGATAAAGTCCTAGAATACCCTCTGGCGCTCTGCTAGCCATAAATCTTGGATGACTGGTTTTCCGGAGCGAGGTTCATGCATATTTCAATCTGAGCCACTGCTGAAACAGGTGACCAGCTCTCACCAGTCACCACGAACAACCCCAATCAATAAATCAGCAGGTGTGCTGGCTGGCTGTAGATCCTGATTAGCAGCTCAAATTCTTCCTGACAGCACGGGTTACTTCCCCTCTGCCCGTCCACACGCCACAGACAGACTGCATGTCTGCAAAATGGATGCACACACACACACACATTTGCCTAAGTGGGTGTGTGTGAAGTTAGCTCAGGGACTTTCACTCACCTCCTTCAAACTCTGTCTGACAGTTCCCAGAGTTTTCCTTCAGGCTTTCTTCCTCGTTGATGATGATGTTCTCGATGTCCTTCATGGTCAGATGGTCGCGGAAGGCGTAGAATAGGATGTGTTTCAGCTCCTCCAGGGTGATCCTCTGCATGTCGAACTGAGGGATCACACATGGGGGAGACATTTTTCAAAAAGTGCGGCCACATAAATAACCTGCGTGAACATCTGCAGTATGTAGATGTGGAGCACAAAAATCTTTCCATAAATGTGCACGGAAGATGCACCAGTAATTACCTCCCAGAGATTCTTTTGAATGTGTTTTTTAAATTGAATGCATTGGTCTGAAAGTGATTGATTTATGCTCCACTTCCTGAAAAAAATCATTCCAAATTAGGGCACATCCACAGAAACACGCAGTACCACTTGTAAATCAAAGACGTTTGAAGGTCTCTTCCAAGAGCAGAGACCAGCACAGAAGTCTCACGTATCAAGAGTTCAAGGAAACCGAGTTTGATCGGAGGAGGGATGCCTCGCTGGCAATCTCCCCGCTGTACTTCACACTTGAGAGTGGCAATTTAAGCAAGAGGCAGTTTCATTTTCTCCCACATTAGGACGTTTAAAAGATGCAATACAATTAAGCCAAAGAGAATACATGACTGAGAATGAATCCATAAAGAGCAGTGAGCCCTGTGCAGCTGAAGAGACTGTGATTCGGTTTAAATGTTATTAACATACCTTCCCAAGTGTCCTCACTCAGTAAACAAAACTACATTTAGCCACCTATTTATAATAGAGTCTCTCCGCTTTGCACCTTGCATGTGTGCGGATGTTACTTAGACATGCAGCACGCACCTAGACCAGACCAGACGCCCCCCACCCCACAGCAATGACACTCCTTGATGGCAGCAGCAGGATGCAGCCTCACACAGACACAGGAACAACTCAAAACCCCCCAAATTAATAAAGTGTCTGTGGGATGATCCACAGAGGACACCTCCGCTCAACCAGTAGGACCCGAAAAGACCCCCACTAACACCACAGGACCCCCTCAGAAGGCCCACGTCCATTCACGGGTGAGTTGCAACTGTGGAGGCACAAGAGAGACCTAAACAATATTTGGAAGGTGGTCATAATGTTATGCCTGATCGGTGCATTACGACTTCGAAATTTAAGGCTCTGACTTTGGAGCTATATAGAGAGCAGTTATTTTGGGCCTATCCATCAAACGCTGAACTGAACTCAGTGATTATCACTATTTCTGGTCATGTCAAAGCCCCTGGTCTTGAACCCAGCGGGTGGTTGGAGGTTCTTTTTTTTTTGTTTTTTTGTGCTATCTATCATGACTTGTGTCCCTGTCCTCCACCCAGGGAGACAGGAGGCCGATCCTCGTACGACCCTGGAAAGGATGAGCTGCACAGAGGAAGGATAAAATATGCAACACGGTGACTGAGCCGGATCGATCCGGATCAATGAAGCTTCTAAAGCCGTAGCAAGCAGAGGGGTAATCTTTGTTAGGAAATCCAGCCTAACCCGGTTTAAAAATAGCAATTACAGTAATTATTAGTATGTGCAGGATCCGGCTGCAATTTATGTTTATGAACCTCGACCACTTTCTGTTGTGGTGGAATAAAACTAAGCAAATACCATTAAATTTAAGCTAAACAAAATAGAATTGCACAGTTTGTCTCCAACTTGAGGAAATGTACATGATTTATATCCTAATTCTGAGAACAGCACTCTCCATACACCCAAAGTGTATGAACATAGATAAATAAGAGTGGGGGCAGATTACACCGAGGCTCAAATTCCAATCACTCCACTGGTCTGAAACTAAGTCCAGCTGGAGCACGATGTCAGACCCAAACAATCTTGTTACAGAAGGAAAAGTATTGTATTTATGTTTCCTCCTCTGACCTTGAATGTTTTGTGGACGAAGAAAGAAGATAAATTGTCTTTGAAATCTGAAATGGTGCATGTAGTCTGTGACATCAAGTCAAATTTAGAATAACGCTGCAGTGAAAACGATAAAAAAGAACCGGCGAAGACGATGGCAGGGTAGATCTGAGAGTGGACTCGACTCCTCTCATGGTTCTAAAAGCAAAACGAGCATCTAACAACATGACAAGAATGCTATCAATTAATTCCTGCAAATCCTAAACCTCTGAGTTTGTTACAATGAAGGATAACATTCACCGGACATCCTGGCACACTCGCTGCCTAGATAATTACGCAAATCACCAACATTTGTTATCTCTCAACCTCGGAGCGAGCTAATGAACCCTCACGCCTAAAATTTTAATCAGCCTGTGTAACGATTCACTATCAGAGCTAATTAAAAGCTCAGGGTCACCGCTTCAACTTTTGTTTGTGGTCTCTTCAATTGGCGTGAAGATAAATGTTCTCAAGGCAATAAGAGCTGAATAAAAGTTCCACAGAGAGTGTCATTAACATTTAGTTTAGATTTCGTTCTTCAAAAAACGAAACCTCACGTGAACCACCATGGGCAGCAGCTTAAATAAGATGTTTTTCTTTTTTGTTTCAGAAACAAATGAGACGTCTCACTCCGTCATCTGAATGAATTGGTTTATTTAAATCCCCTCGCCTCCCTGTGGCCGACAGACAAAGAATGAGATGCTAACTTGCTCTAAACAGACAGATGCACCTGAAGCAATCCTACAGCGTCGGCCACTTAAAGTTAGAGCCGACTCCTGTGCGACTTCCCCCCTACGGAGGCAGGTCGGCAGTCTAATTGTGTTTACTCAACCTTCGTGCAACCTTGCTGCCTCCTGAAGACGCCGTCGCTGACAGACATCAAGCGACTGCATTTGCGAAAAAAAAAAAAAAAAGAGACGAGCCGGAGGATGACTCCGTCCACGCAGCGCTCCGGTGACAGATAAGAAAAAGCCATTTTATTTTCACTTTCCATATAACACGGACTTTTCTCGAAATGTATTCACATTCAAGCACCGGGTGACCTTTCTGGAGAGTGTGGTGGAAGAAAGGGGGTTAAGAAAAGAATGACACACCTGGACCTGAAGTGACTCCCACAGAAAAGATCTTTAGTGGGACGCCCGGCGCTGTGTGACCTACGGTTTCATTCGAAACCCCACGCAGGAAACCTTCAGCCGTCTTTGTCGCCTATTCTTCACAAAAGTTCAGCCCCGAAGTGCAATCACATGACTCAGGCAGCTGTGCTTTTAATGGGGAGTTCGGGAAAGTTGGAAATGTCACATACTGTTAAGGCCTGCTGCGGCCGCCACTCAGGACCAGACTTGTGCTGAGATGAAACTGAATCCCAGCCAGACTTTCACGTGGTCCTTTAAATCTCCCTCTGAGGTGGAGGCTTACTCATTTATCAGCGCTAAGCAATGAATAAGCATCCACAACGTCAACAAGATACAGGGACTTGGAATCGATCTGTGGTATTTAAGACCGGTCGATGCTGTGCGGAGCCGCAAAGGGTTTACATCCGTGTTGGGGTCTGTAAAAGCCTAAAAAACGCTTTGGGTGAGGAGTCTCCTCCGTATGGTGTCTGGGCTGAGCCTTAGTGATAAACTAGGAGGAGGGAGCTGGAGTAGTTGAAGTGGTTCAGGATGCCTCCTGGTCACTTCCCCTAGGACGTTTACCTGGGACAGTCAGCTGGGAGAAGACCCAGAGTTTGCTGAAAGGATTTCGTATCCTGTTGCTAGGGACAGAAATATCTAGAATATCGTTCTTTATCCTGTTCCCACTGGGACTTGACTCCATATAAGTGGATGAAATTGAAAGGATGCATACAGGTCTCCTTTTACTAGCTAAATAAATGACTCACCCCCCAGTATTTCTTCTGATTAACAGATTAAAATATAAACAGTAAACAAATGGAGCTGAGGATGAGCACCTTTTAAGCCTTGGCATCCACTGATCCATTTTGACATTTTCTTCTATTATGCTTCATTAATGTCTCTTCAATCACTAGTTAAAAAAAAAATAGGTGTTTATTTCACTACACTTTGTCTGTGTTGCGGCTCTAATTTACTCCTAAATTGACTAAAAGTCAGCTTTCTGAGCCGGCTCGTAGCACTACCCCGGCCTGGGATACAAGGTACCGTTGTGAAGCTGTTATTCTCCTGCAGAAGTCTGTCAGGTCCAAATATGTTTCAAATATTCTCTAAGAAGAAAATTACAGCTCAAATTAGCCAAAGAAAGAGTCAAAGAAAAGAAACTTGAAGAGGTGGAGAGGGAAAGTCAGACTCATCTGAGCTCATTTGGTTTTGGTACATAGGGGTTTCCTATATAAATATACATGATTTTGCGATGTAAAACTTTAAAGACTCTGAGCCAGAAATCTCCACTTCAGTAGCACTTACACACACCAAACTTTCCAGACTTATTTCTAACTACATCCTGCAGGTATTTACGGAGGGGATTTCTCATATATCCCTCAGAGTCTGAAATATAGAACATTTTACTCCTAAA
Organism: Mugil cephalus; assembly: GCF_022458985.1. Classification (NCBI taxonomy): domain Eukaryota; kingdom Metazoa; phylum Chordata; class Actinopteri; order Mugiliformes; family Mugilidae; genus Mugil; species Mugil cephalus. Next base: position 3,647,358 of record NC_061778.1, read on the forward strand.
AACATGGCAAAAACTGACTGTTGAGAGTGTTTTATGATTGATGGAGTGATAAACAGAGAAAAATTCCCTCTGTAAATACCTGGAAATCTAACACATTAACAAAATGAAACAAGAATTTTGATCCTCGCTTTAGTCATTATTCAGATTTCTGTTCTGGAAATGTATGCAAATTAGTGCAGTAGATAGGGTTAGGGTTAAATATAAATTCACAGAAAACTTGTAATACAAATAAATCATTGTATTCATTAACTGGAGATGTTTCATGGTGATTTCTATTAGTTAATCCTTTTCACCCTATTCACCTGTAAAGTCTCGCCTTAACTTTATGAAGTTTTACAATTGTAACGCTAGGAAAGGTAAGAATAACAATTTCTAACTGTATCATTATTTTTGGAAATTTCACCTTTATTTAACCAGATAAAAGACCCACTGAGACCTTTTTCACTGAAGTACAATCACGAAGTAGACATTAAAACAGAAATACAAACTGTTTAAAATGCAGGAGTGGTGGTAAAAACAAGGACAGGCTCTGCTGAGTGGATTCCCGTTGTCGGTCTATTAGAACAGAGCGAAAGGTCTCAAATGAGAGAAGTTCAAACATTTTCTGCTCAGACTGAAAGGTTTTTCCAAGCAGAGAGGACAGAGAAACTTAAAGTGTTTTTTCCCCCAATTCAGTCTGAACACGAGGAGCAGCTATAGGTGCAAAATGTCATTAGATCTTAATGGCTTTTAATTCTCTGAAGGAAACAACTGAAATATCCAGGAACCAATCCAAGGAGAGCCTTGTAGATGAGAGTCATCCTCACAGAACCAAAGCCAGCATTAGCATTAGCACACAGTTCACATCCAGTTATAAACCTTAAAGCACAGTGGTAGGCCGGAGTCAAAGGCTGACAGCTGGTTGATGCACACACATATATACAACATCATCATAATCAAGAATGTAAAAATATTACACGTTCATAAGCCATGTTGAGAAATAAATGTGAACTGAAACATTGTGCGCTCTATAATGGGTATTTTGTGACTTCTTTTCCTTTTTACAAGGGCGATCATACAACATTAAATACTCTGGGGCTGACGAGGTTTGTGATGCAAAATTTAAAAAATACACGTCCAAGTAAAAGAGTGTATTCACCTTGGTGTCAAACAAAATCAATAAAACTACAATCACCACGAGCATAATGAAGCCTCGCCTAAGGAGATGATGACTATCCTCGGACTAGCGGCTTCCTTTTTTATTTGTATGAGCCCTCACACTGCAGCGAGTGGACACACTACAGGGGCCGTGGATAAGGACGGGGGAGTCACCCTAAAGAGAGGGGTCTGTTCATCTCTGCACTCGTAAATGAGGCGCCTTCAGCTGCTGCTCACACACACAGACGGTGTGAAGGCGCCAAGAGCCAGCATCCAGCCATCTGCTGAGTTCAGCCCTTTGCAGCGCAGCCAAGTTATAGCTACAGATAATGCTCTGCGCACACAGCAACAGTCCAATTATATGCGTCTGCTATTCCAAATCTTCGTTTTTAGTGGCAACAATATTAATGCATTTAAAGCATGCTCTGGATGGAAGCAAGCTACAGAGAAGATTTAAATGCAGGACAATTCTTTTGTTTTTAATGGCTAATAATTAAGTAAATAAATATGGGTCCTGGGCTGGAGGTGGTGATTTTACACAGGGAGACAAAGCTACAGGTGTGTCACAGGCAGAAATGTTACACTTTGAACAAGGTGAACAAATAAATACCAGGCTTCCAGTGAATAAAGACACATGACAGCAGGTCTGGAGCTGCTAGAAAAAAAAAACCTCCTGTGAGATCGGTGGGTTTTGACCTCAACGCGTTCACAACCACGTGAAAATAAAAAGACGAGGCTGTGAAGATGGGCTGTGTAGACACATTCTGAGTATTTTTGTGGTGCGCCGTCAGAAGACGGAAAAACAAGGAGACGGAGAAACAAGAAAGAAGAAAAGTAAATTAGTTTGCGATCCGGGCGAGGATGACAGTTCTTTTTTTTCCCCATCTGAACAAAACTGCATCCTCTTGCACTTTGGGAAGACGCAGCCTTCAGTCGAACAATTTCCATATTTTCGTCAAATGCTGCAGGCCTCAGTTGCATCACCATCCAGTCAAGAATCAGAGGAGCAGTGAGACCCTTCCCCTCCCTTTTCTTTAACTCTCCTCAGATATTTGCACGTGACACTAAAAGTAACCACTGACAGCTGTTAGTCACTGAGCTCTGACTCCGTCCGTCGTACATGAGAGAAGTCGCATAAAATAATAACTCGTCACCTTAAAGTCTTGGGCTGATAATATTTATTGCGAGGACATTTATTATTTACAGAGCAGTTTATAAGCACTCCTGCATTATTCACACTGCAGTATATGAATCGGTTCTAGTTTCTCCGATTCTTACATCCACATCCGAGGTTTCAGTGCAGCTTTAATGTATTCCACACAGATACAGATACAGATACAGATACAGATACGGCTGCTCCTAAGTCACATGTTTATTTATTGCTGTTATGCTGAGGGAGCCATTGTTCTGAGGAACACCATTTACAATACCTATATTATACAACACCGTGTCTTTGTGTGTAACCTGTACGTTGACCGGGGTTAATAAATTCATTACACGCGTCCTCTCCCTTGCTAAAATGAAGGCTCAGCATCTTTATCGATCTCTGCTCTTAAACATCCGATCTGTTCCTCTCCCTCTCTGAAATGCCCACAGGTTTCTGGAGAAATTTATGTCTCCATTACCACTGCGTCACCCGGCCATCAGAGGACACAAGATTAATAGAGGGGGGTGGGGGGAGAGGAAAGAAAAAAGAAAACATAACGCGCGCCGCGGGGGTAAGAGAACGGACGGGAAAATGATTCATGTCACAGGAGTGTTGACAGAATCATCGGCCACGCGAGTCACAGAGGACTCGACCTTAGATTCTTCTGAGACCTTTAAAGAAAGTTCTGTAACCTCTGCGGTTAATTCCCTGTGATCGGTCACAGCAGACAAAAAAACGCTCATATTCATTCATATTAAGTAGTTTGTATTTTCTCCGGATGCAAACAGAGAACAGTAATCTCTGATCAAAGAGGCTCAGATGAGCGTTCACATCAGGTACTTAACAGTCTGTGAATCCTTCAGGGAAATCTATTTGAATCTCAATATAGAAAGCAACACTCTCCCGTCAAGAGGCTCTCTTTCTTTACATTCACGTCTCACAGAAACCACAGCCAGCAGTGACTCAAAGGGGCGGCAGACTTTAGATGAGGAGGAAACAGGAGGGACTACCTGAAGCCACTGAGCAAGTTATCAATAGCCAATTACTGTTAGTATGATTAATCAAGCAGAAATGACTTCGGTTAACCCTCGGACTGCGGCGGGCTACAGGAGTTGCCTGAGGGTTGCTCTTCTCATTAGCGCGACTCAGTGGATCTATACAGTGTGCCTGATGTAATTCCTATCAATGTCCACAGTAGACCGAAAAACAAAAGAGACAGACGGCAAGAGAGAGACGGAGGATGAGAGAATGAGTTGAGGACAGGAAGAGAGAGGTCGAGAGAGAGGTGGAGAAGAAATCACTCGGAGCTTTAAAGAATTCAATTGAAGTTTGATCCAAACCTGAAAATATTTAGCACACGGTTTAATTAAACCCATAGGGTGACTGCAGGACCAGGGCAATCCATTTTGCCTTCAGAACTGCCTTAATTCTTCGTAGCATACTTTCAACAAGGTGTTGGAAACATTCCTCAGAGATTTTGGTCCATATTGACATGACAGCATCACACAGTTGCTGCAGATTTGTCGGCTGCACATCTATGATGAGAATCTCCCGTTCCACCACATCCCAAAGGTTCCTCTATTGGATTGAGATGTGGTAAATGTGGAGGCCATTGGAGTACAGTGAACTCATTGTCATGTTCCAGAAACCAGTTTGAGATGATATGAGCTTTGTGACATGGTGCATTATCCTGCTGGAAGTAGCCGTCAGAAGATGGTCCACTGTGGTCATACAGGGACGGACATGGTCAGCAACAATACTCAGGTAGACTGTGGTATTTAAACCATGCTCAGTTTGGACTAAGGAGCCCAAAGTGTGCCAAGAAAATATCCCCCACATCATTACACCACCACCACCAGCCTGAACCATCAATACAAGGCAGGATGGATCCATGCTTTCATGTTGTTTACACCAAATTCTGACCCTGCCATCTGAATGTAGCAGCTGAAATCAAGTCCAGTCTTCTATTGTCCAGTGTTGTTGAGCCTGTGTGGACTGTAGTCTCAGTTTCCTGTTCTTAGCTGACAGGAGTGGCCCCCGGTGTGGTCTTCTACTGCTGTAGCCCATCTTCTTCAAGGTTGGACGTGTTGTGCGTTTGGAACCAGTGGTTATTGAGTTACTGTAGCCTTTCTATCATCTCCAACCAGTCTGCCCATTCTCCTCTGACCTCTCACATCAAAAACTGCTCACTGGATATTTTCTCTTTTTCAGACCGTTCTCTGTTAAACCCTAGAGATGGTTGTGAAAATCCCAGTAGATCAGCAGTTTCTGAAATACTCAGACCAACAGCAATACCACGTTCAAAGTCACTTAAATCCCCTTGGTTTGAACTTCAGCAAGTTGTCTTGATCTACTCTACATGAATAAATACACTGAACTGCAGCCATGTGATTGACTGATGAGCTATTTGTGTTAACAAGTAACTGAACAGGTGTACCTAATAAAGTGGCCAGTAAGTGTATATATATAATGCAGTTGTTATCTTAGAAGTGTGAAAATAGAGACATCAAACACAATAAGTGAAAAGTACAGTTCAATTTAACATTTCATTCCTTTGGATCCAAACAAACACCCAACATTAAAAGCAGGGGAAAAGCCGACAGATCCGTCTGTTTTTACACATTATCTGAGATTAAAATCTTCACAGAAATGTCCCATTAGGAGCTCTGTTTTAGCAACTCAACAACTGCATCGCCAGGGACTCTCCGAGCCCGCTCCTAAAAACCAACGCAAACTGCTAATTCATGCAATACTGTGAGTTCATCACCTAAACTGGAACGTGTTAAATGATGAATGACGAGCGAAAGCCTTAAATCTTTTGAAGTCTCACATCCATATTCCCTCCTCATCCTCGCGGCCTGCAGCCCCTGACGGGACGTTGAAGAGCAGCAGGGAGAAAAGAGGTACAGTACACGAAGCGGAGCTGTGAAATGATGAACAGTCGGAATCAGGCCTAAGTCTTTTTGATTGCATTTAACTGACAAATGATTTTCTTCAATCGTCTTAGCAGAACTCTGCACTGCCATTACTTAGTAGATAAAAATGAAGAAGGTCCCCTCCAGGAAACCCAACATGTCAGTGTGATGTAGTCGGAGACATTTATTTTGATTGGCAGACACATCATTAAAATTCCGGGCACTCGGTAACACAAATGATCCTCCAGCACACATGTGTCTGAGTGTCTGAGTGTGTGTGTGTGCGACTTTGTGTTGCGTTTTTTTCTGTGAAGCGACTGTGCAGAAAATGCAGCAATGTGTCGCTGACACTTCTCAGAGCTGCGGTCTGGACGAGAAGGAGCTGTAATGAAGTGAATCACAGAGGTAGCCAAGCTGACTCACATGTAATTAAAGCTACATGGAACATAAGGAGGAGGGGCCGGGGCCGAGGAAAAGGGAGCAGAAATGTCACGTAGAGTGCATGAAATATGAGCTCGTCCCTATCAGGAAGAAAAAGCTTCGTGCGATGAAGGGGAAGAGTGAAAGACTGCGATGTTAACGCTTCTCAGGAGGTGCCGCTGCAAACGCTTCAAACATCACCATCCACGTCTCCTCGTGGCGAAGAGAAGGAGTCTACGCACGACACTAATTGGTGCAGCGCTTTGTACCACTCACAGCCTTTATATCCACACAGCTGTTCAACTGGTTCAAGTTTGAATCTTAATGAGCCTCTTAGTGCAGACTAGTGTATATCTGACATTATTTGTGTTCGCTTGTCCGCAAATACACAGAGTTGGACTTTATTCATCCACGAGGTAAATGACTTGCTCACAGTAGCTCAGGTAGCACATAAAAACACTCAAGTAAACATAAAATAAAAGAAGAAGCACGATGCTACTGTTATGTGCACTATAGTATCAGACTGTACCAGTTTATTCTGGGTAGTGGCAGTAATGTATAATGATTAAAAGCATCAGGTCAAAGCCACAAAGCACCAGTCATCATAACATTATGACCTAATATTGTGTAGGTCGCCCTCGTGCCTCCAAAACAGTTGTGACTCATCAGAGAATGGACATGGACCTTCTGAGGGGTCCTGTGTTGCCTGGTCTGGTCTAGGTGGGTGGTGCATGTCTTATATCCCTTTCACATCGAAAATACCACTTTGAAATGGGATTTTCAGACCAGGGTCGTTTGGTCTGATCTCCCGCTGTGAGAGCTGCATGGACAAAAATCTGTGCTCTTCAGAGACTGGTCTCTTATGGGAGTAAACTAAAACTTTGCTCTGTTTTTGAGCTGCTCGCAGCCCTGGAGCTTCTACAGTGACACAGTCTGACAGACCGTCCAGTGACAAAATCAGAATGTGAGAGGCAGATACGTCAACGTCATTGTGTGAATTAGAGAGTTGTTCACATCGAAGCCAAGTCTATAAAATCACATCATGAACCCGGGTCGACCTGTGTTCGATGTGGGAGGGGCTTAAGTGACAGCGACACAAACAAATGCCAGGTCCAAACATTTCCCAGCAGAACACTGAACTGTCACAAGAAAGTTTAAATGTTATTTACTTGTCCTGTCATAATGGTCATAATGTTGTGGCTGATCGGTGTATGACACATGTTTAATACGGTTTAAACTGTTAGAGAAGATGTGAAAACTTCGGCTAACTTATGTAGCTTTACTTTTTATGTGTGTGATGTATTTTCTTTTTAATATTGACGTGAGTAAGGAAAGATAAAGGAGATCTAAGGTCAGCTCTGGCAGCTTTATTTGTTTTGACAAAATCAGTTTGAGCAGAACTAACACTTTATCTCAGTATTAGATTTTTTTACTTTCAACTGGATAAATCTTCATTAAAATGAACAGATAACAGCCACTGCACGAAAACAAAAATATAACAGGACCTTGTGTCATAAACGTTTGTGATGATGCACATAAAACTTTTTCTGGACCTCTGGGGCTGGACTGTGGAGTCTGGTACTGAGAGGCTGACAGCTGGTGATCCTTCAGGGCCCTCTGGGTTCCCGGGGTGGGGCCCCTGTGGACCCGGCTTGATCTGGTGCACACTGCGGGGGCTCGATTGCATTGGGATCTAGGGAGTTTGGAGGCTGGCTCAGCATCTTGGGTTTGTTTGAGCACATCTGAGTGATGGTGTTATATCAGCTATTCCTGGGGGGTTTCTGCAGAGTCGTGGTGGTGGAGGTGGGGAGGGGGGGAGGCTGCTGCCATCCAGGAGGTGTGCTATTCACCTGTTGATGGATTTAACCTTGCGGCTGACGGGTGTATCATCAGCCGCAACATTAAAAAAGCACCATTTACTCTGGTCAAGATCAAAGTTAGCTCTAATAACTCGTCTGGAGGACGTCGTGAAAGCACAGCTCTGTCTCGCAGTGAGGGTGACGGCCCCAGACAAAGAGAAAACTGGCCACAGACCAATGTTTTTTTTTTTTTCCTTACATGATAGCGCTATAAGGTTTGTCACAAGTGAGACAAATGGAGTCATTTTCACTTTTATAATCCTACATAGTTCACTTCTCGACCTCTTTTGCTGGAGCACATTAACGGAGCGACGCTCAGAGTAGATCAGGCTGTTTGACGGAGGGCGACTGGGCGTGTGGAGGGAACGTGAGGACACGCGGGTTGATTAACTTCATGCCGTCTCCGCTGCCAGTCAAGGCCATAATGTGACTTTTCTCCCTGCTCTGCCTCCCCCAGCAGGAAATGTGAACGCCTCGAGATTGTGTTTACATCCTGCGCGCCAGCCTCGATCCATCAAATGCTTCAGCAGCTGCAGGTCAAGTCGAGTGCCGTCCGCCCCGTCTGGAGCAGGACTCCTGACCGTCAGCAGTTTTTAGGGGGAACGGCTTCATCTGAAGTTCAGCGATTTGGCGCGGCGCACGGCGAAGCTTCGAATTACGCTTCCATCAATGCAGCCGATGAGGGTGAAATGATGAAAATGGATAATTGCAGACATTACTCAAAAGTATCATTAGGGCTCCAACGGCCGTATTCAAACAGTGTCACGTTACGTTACACTTGATCAGGTTAAGGAAGAAGTTCAGCAGTTCAAGCTTTCAAAATAATAAAACCTAACTTTCCTCAGAGCAAATATTATCACAGAGTCACTGAGGTTTATTATTTCTCTACTAGCGGTGGAGCCTCTTACGTCATGTAACCGCAGTGATTATCTGTGCGTCTGCCCGGATCGACTTGTAATCGTCACTGTTTTTGTCGTCTGCAGTCAGTTCCTCTCATGTTACTACTCGTACCATTGATTTTAAAAGTCTCCACCTTTCAGCACTGAATGGCTGCTGTACTGAGAGAGTCACAGAATATAAATATCTTGGTATCTGGCGCGATGAGTCATTTACTTTTAAACATCACGTTGAAATTCTGACCACAAAACTCGGATTTTTGTACAGAAACAGGTTCAGTTTCCTCTTGGACTGTAGAAAAGGTTTAGTGGAGGCAATCTTTCTATCAGTGCTTGATTTTGGCGACACAACCTACAGGCTGCTACCCTCTCTCAAACCGCGTAACTCTAATATCATATCAGTTATTACGCGGGGACCACACGATACTATGCTGCTTTCTGTTCCACAAAGTTGGTTGGACGTCTTTCACACAGAGGAGGGATGAACTCTTTTATAATGTATACAGTATATTATTCATGCTGGGCTGGACCACAGGATATTACTCAACCCACTCAAATGACCGTCTTAACCTTCTGCTTTTAGTCTTTGCACGGAACCATCTCAGAATATACTCATGATTGACACTCTCATTACTTTTAAGACATTTTTAAGATGTTGCTCTCAAACCACCTCAGTGTGCACCTGCTTCACGGAGCACTGAGCACCGTCTCCTAATGTTTTATTGTTTTAACCTTAGTTTGATTTTGTATTTTTATACTGTCGTACCCCGACATCACTGCAAATGAGGGAAACCTCAATAAATTTCAAGACTTAAATAAAGAAAAAGAATGATCTGTTAGCTTGGTCATTCAGACTGTTGTCTACTGGTTATGGTAAATGGTCTTGAGCTTTTCTACCTATGGGTACTCAAAGGGCATTACAGTCACATCTACACATTTGCTCACACATTCACACACCAGTGTCACACACCGGGAGATTCAGTGTGTTGCTCAAGGACACTTCAGCACGTGGCACATTCTCGGGATTGATTATTGTCTCCTCCTCCTTTTCTGCCCCTTCTAGTCTGAATCTCCTCTATTAGCTGCATTTAATGCAAAACATCAACCGATACTGCAGATACATCCATAACTATTAGAATGGCAAGCATGCATATCCTAAATTAGAAGCGTACCTGCAAAACAAATGGGGTTTTAAACCTAATTTGAATTTTTCAAATACAAGTACTGGATGCTTTGCACACCCTTAATCTCTACTGTTCTCCTAGACAGCTCTCCCGCGTGACACTGACGATAATCAAACATGTCTTCATTGATCCTGATATCGACTGCAGCTTTCAGAAACACGTCCTTGATTTGCATTTGTTACGCCGCGTGTGTTTGTGCTCATGAGGCAGCGAGCACCTGCCTCCAGCCTCCTCTGACTGTGACTCACAAACATACGACGCCGCTCGCTGTCAAACCGCACTCGGTTTTATTTATTTGCTTTATCTCATCTCATCTCATCTCATCTCATCTCATCTCATCTCATCTCATCTCATCTCATCCTCTCCTCTCAGGACTGGCCTGAGGCTGCTGCGTCTGCACCAGTTCCTAAAAACGAGCCATGCACATTTGATGCACGTATTAAGGTGGCGATTAGTTTCCCTCCAGCTCCACTGTGGATGTGTTGTTTCCAAAAAACAAAAAAGCAAAACTTTCCAGTTATTTATAGTCTAATCAACAGTAGAACAACAGTGAGTCGTGCATGAAGAGCAACAACAGATGAACGCAATAAAATAAACTTGTCACCTCAAGCTGACGTAGAGGATTTGAGGAGAAGGGAAGTCGGACCCCCCATGAAGAGGGAGCAACTACTTGATTTTATATATATATATATATATATATATATATATATATATAAAGAACTATTTTTTTTGGCATTGGCTTAATATCCCAAAACAAATTTAAGCTTGAATAAGAAACAGTAATAAAAGTAATGAGAAGAACATTTTCTGCAGATCCTGTAATAATAATAAGAGTCTGATAATTGTAACTTCTTGCTCATTTCTTCCAGCTAACAGTGGCGTTATTGAATATCTCAGATCTGATTCCCTGAAGTCAACCAGAGAGCAGAAACAATAATGGAGCACGTGCCCCAATGAGCTTCAGGACATCTCTCACCTGTCGCTAGAATAATCATCCCGACCCACGTATTATTCATCAAAGCAGAGTTGTTCCAAAGTCATTATGAATTCTAAATTATACGCTGGCACAAAGGAGAGGGGAGAAGGAAGATTAATGGATGTGATTTAAGATGGAAGTCTACATTTCTCAGCCAGACGGACCGTGTGTCTGGATGTCAGGAGCAGAGAAGACCTCAGAGAAGCAAGGAGAGGGGGAGAAACAAGTCCGCCATATCATTATGACCACTGACAGGGATAACTTTGACCATCTTGACATTGACATTACAGAGTTGTGCTTGGAAACGTTTGGACCTGGGATTCATTTGTGTGGGTAATACTTAGACATGAAGCACCCATAGTAATGACACTCCAGCACAGTGCAGCATTAACAACATTCAGGACGCCCCAAGAATACCCACGTCCAGTCTCTGATGACTCACAGCTGTTCTGAAGGCATAAAGGAGACCTACACATTATAAAAAAAGGTGGTCATAATGTTATGCCTGACTGATGTATACAGTATAACTACTTAAATGATTATTTTATATGAAATAAATACTAAATAATCACCAGCTTCCCTCTCCAGTTTTGAACGTACAGTAGATATATGTAACACAAAATAAACCTCAGCTGATTAATTCTTTGAAAAGACAGATGAATTTATTGCAACGTGCTGTAAAAAAACAAGCAGAGAAAAAAAAATATCACTGTTCACCTCATTTGCTGGAGTCCGTGTGAATATCTGCTCATTAAACTCGGGGCTCCTCTTCCCCCTGACATCCGCTCACCTCCCACTCCGAACTCCCTGCCCATTGTTTTCTAATTAATAACAGTTTTTTTTTTTTTTTTTATTCACAGACGACTATTTAATTACTTCTGTGTTACAGCCAGAAACCCTGTGACACATCTATGTTTAAAGACTAACCAAGCTGGGCTTTACCGCGCATCATAATTATTATCATTACAAGGATGCAGCCTGTTCATTATGTGACTTGTTGGTCTACTGTACATTAGCACTTTACACTTTACAGATACTTGCCCTCTCTCCTGGACTGAAGGATCTAAAAAGATATAAAAAGACACAACGTTAAATAAACATCTGAGCTGGTGACTATTTTTAAACTTTCCCCAACAGCCTGGAGAAAGAGCACACTAATTGTTTGACAAACAGTTTGACTTTGTTGTTCCATTAGGATTTAGTCTGATAGTCATAGAGGGGCGTACGGATCGAAGAGTGATTACAGCGCAAACAGCTCTAAAATAAACTCACTCATGCTGCTCTGTCACAAAAAAAAAAAAAAAAAAAAAAAGGGTTCAGTGAACCCTAAGCAGTCATCTGTCCTGTGTGCCAGTTTACTCTGTGACGACTGCTGCAGCTATAATTTAACAACAAGCACAGAGGTCTGCGCGCAGGTTGTTGTTTTGGAATTTTAATAAATCTGTATCTCTGAGAAAAAGCAACGTGACGTGAAAGACGAACATCTTAAATCGACCGTTGGATCCACTGGCGGCTTTTTATTGATTGCCTATGAAAGGGCAATGATGGAGATAGAGAAGCACATTTAGAACGGCTCAGTGACGAGCTCACAGCTACTGGAGACGTCTAGTTAGTGTTGTCCATCCTGTGGGTGACAGATTGACGGCTTGAAGTTGTTGTGGCATTACTACTTAATTAAAAGTACGAGGGAAACTAACAAACTCTGAGTCAGAGACTTGATGATGGTGACGTACGGATCGATACTGAAATGTTGATTAATGCGCTAAAATCGATTCTCAAATCAAAATATCGATATTTTCGATACTTCAGTGATTCGAGGTAATGTAAACACAGTGGAAAGTACCTGAACTATTGGGTTGTGACAACACAACACCTGAGGTTAAAACACAACACAGATTACGAGGCATTTATGATGAGGAGGACAGAAGAGGAGGCACATTAGGATGTATTTACACAAAGTATCGGATCGGTGTCACAGATATCAGCCTGAATTTTACTCAGTATCGTATAACAAAAGGGAATCGGTGGTATCGATCATCACTACTCAATGAGCTGAAACAGGAGGGACAGTTTAGTATTTACAGAAATGGTAGATGTGTTAGTATATATACGTATATAAAAGTATTCTAACATTTCTAGATTTTCCTACATATCTTAGTTGAATGCTGCTGTGTTTGTTTATATTGTATCGTTCCTATTTTTATATATTTTTTATACTCTTATTTTTATTCTTTTAGTCCACCCATATGTAAGCTTTATCTTATCTTATCTTATCTTATCTTAATATTAATATTATATCTAATTTTATTTTGCAGCCTCATACCTTCTGCATTTATGATTTTTGTGGTTTTGCAATGCAAACTGAAAGCCAACAAACAGTGTCTTTCACTGCGTCGTGTTTGATTGAAGCTGCAGTCATCTCTACATTACATCTCCAGAGCTCCAGAGGAAGAAGACCTCAGGTTCTCATGGACGGATACCAAAACATAATGTTTGTTGCTATCATTTTAGCTGCTTCATTTGGTCCTGGGGTGCAGCTGAAATAAACAACTGAAGAGTTGGACGAGCTCAAATTGAAATGTTGGTCTGGAGACCTCGTGGACGCTGCCAAATTTCACCAGAAAACAGAATGTGGAGAGAGATAAGCGTCTCTGGGCTGATTATAAGGAAATAAACTGCTGTAGAGCAGCTTCACAGCACGTCAGTGCACTGATAAACTCCCTGCACAGATCTTGGAACGGTGCGCTTCATATAACCTTCAGATTTTATAGAGGGCATGTATGTGACGTCACAGCTAGTGGACGTCTCTGTGGTTACGGCCAATGAGCGTCAAAAAAGTGACAGTTGAACGTGGAGATTAGCAGCATTAGTTTGAATCAGCTTTAATAGCGTCTAAACTGTAAAATTAATTAAAATTAAGTTAGGTTCCATTCTGGAGGGCTGTCAGATAAGTAACTATTTCAGTTCCAACAATAAATAACAATAAAACAATAAACGGAATATTTGTGATCACTCCTCGTCATCCTTTTAACGCTACAGCATCGTATGAATAACGTTACTTCTAAGTAAAGACCTTAGCGTTAGCATCTTTTATTTAGCCACATTTATCAGAACTGAAATTAAATAAAACTATCTGAAACCAACTGAAACTGAGGCTAATCCACTTTTCCAAATAAGGGGGTACTCTACTACAAAGCCGTTGCAGTTGTGTTGTATAAAGCACCAAAAGGTCATACTTTAGTATCAGTATAGTATTTCCCAGTGTTGAAATCATGTCCATATAAATATCCAAAAAAGCATTGAATAAGGTCAGGTGGACTTGTAGGATTTCTTGAAGACGTTTCGTCACTCATCTGAGTAGCTTCTTCAGTTCTGATAAACTAGTGGGGAAATTGAGGTTTAAATAGGAATAAACTCTGTGGGTACCACCCACCCGAAACTTGCTTGGCCAGAAACTGCTGGTACTTACCTGTCCTTGAATGGGGGGAACTGTGTGCCTTGGCTACTTACCCTATGAATAGAGCTCTAATGAGGCTATTGTCAATGGGAGCCTGGAGGCTCAAATATAAATATAAATATCAGAATCAAATTATTTGTGGCCACATGTTAATGTTTGTGGACCATTTGTTATTTGGTAGTTCGTATGGATCATTGTCGAGTCCAGTTGTTCTTAATTTGATCTGATAATCCACATTTGCCCTGATTTCACTGTATTTACTGACACATTTCACCATGTTTTTGCCGCTCTGGGGGGCGTGGCTGTAAGTGCACATCCTCTACAGGCAGCAACACTTCACCCATAGAATAGTAGCAAAATAAGACAGAAACCAACGTTAAAATCAAGTAATTCCAGTGAAATCATGTCGTTAATCTCAAACACACACTGGTTCTGACAAGTTCCGACTTCACAAGTTATGAATTATGACAGAACGTAAATGATTTGCATTTCCATCATTCTTATTCAGAGCTGCTTGGTCACTCGGCATAAATCACCATCTCATTGACCAGTCACTGTCCTGCTCAGGGATTAATTAGCAAAATGAAAAGGGACACGGACCTGTGATTAAAAGAGCAATACGGAAACTATTCACCCACACACCTTCAGATATCTCTGCACGTAACAAGTCTGTCAATGCAAACAGACGTTCTTTCAACAACACCAATAAAAAAATAAATCTACTCGAATCTAAAATATGATTAAGAGTCTGCCTTTAGGAAAGTCTAATAGTTTCTTTATTATTCATGAAGTCCTCCTTTTGTTAATCACACTGCTGATAATTAGCAGAACAAAGAGAAAATCTAATGTTTGCAGTTGTTCAGTAACGAGGTCATGATTATCCAACGGGATAATTAGATACATTAACAAACTGTTCAAGAGCAGATATGAGTGAGTAGGAAGGTGAGCGTGTGACAGCGAGTGAATCATTATCCCATCACCCCAGCTGGTGAGGATGTAACACTCAGCCTGATATTAGTGGAATGAGAAAAACCTCTCAGCCACGACAAGAACCGAGCTCGCCTCAAGGTTCGCAAAGACCCAACCAGGACGCGACGCGGCATGAGGCTGGGACGAGTTAGCCGGGGTCCGCTGGCGTGAAGCTCCCGCTGAGTGAATCCTGTTCTGCTTCGAGACAAATACTGACAGCAGGCGGAAAAAAAAAAAAAAAAACGTTTAATCATCAAATCCTACAAAATGCTGGAAGAAGGAAAATGTATTCTGTGATCTTTATGAGGGTTACACAAAGCCCCTCCAGCTAAATGCTATCAGCGTGATTCATGTTTTATGGAAAATTCAAACCGACTACATTTTGTTGCGTGGAGAGGTGAGGTTTATGATTTATTAAACTGCTTCAAGCTCCTGTTCCTCAATGTTCACACAGCTTCTTTTGACTGAATGTAAAAGTCTCTGCTTTAGTTTAAACTCACTGCAGCTGATTCCTCAGTTTGAGTTCGTTGGTTTCTCTGGGTTTAATGATGGTAATGAATGTTTGAACAGTTCATGCTGTTTTGTTTACTTCATCTTATTTACCTTGTTTATTCACTGTTTATTTCCATATTCTAGTTACTTAGTATCTATATCTTATAGTTACTATGGCAACAATCCAGGACCCGAGTGCATCATTTTGTTCCATCTCATGTTTCTGTTTGGCTGCGAATGACAAATAAAAATCCTTGAATCCTTGAATCTTCTGAACTGACAGTTACCTGATCACCTATCTGCTGATTACTCCTTTAAAAAGTAACTTACTTTACTGATTCCTTGATTTTAAATGTAAGTTAGATTACAAGTTACTTTAATAGCTACATTCAGCACCAGATTGTTTGACTTTGATATTTGACTTAGACACTGACTGACTTTGAAATTAGTTTGGGTTGAGACTGGTGTAAATATTACTGATTAAAATGGACTTTTGGAAGTAGTTTCCTCATATTCAACAGTAAATGCAGCCACCGCATTGGTTGAAACGATCATGCGACAGACGTTTCACCACTTTCTTATTATGCTCAGAACAAACTAGTCCTCAGATTATAAAAAATCTGTGGGATTACAAAAGGAGAACTTTTACTTTCGAACTCAGTACGAGCCTATTTATTTCATCAAGTAAAAAGTACCGAGATGACGGAGGTGGGAACAAGAATAAACTTAGAGGAGCGCTACAAGAACCTGGGAGTCAGCGGTCTAGACTGGAGGGACAACAATGATGCCGTTTACAAGAAGGGCCTGAATAGACTCTACTTTCTGAGGAAGCTCAGGTCACTTTCATGTGTGCAGCGAGTCTTTTTTACCGGTCTGTTGTAGCCGGGGTCCTGTACTTTGCTGTGGTTTGTTGGGGGAGTTGTACCAGCAAAAAAGGACATCAGTACGATCAACAAGCCTGGACATGTGATCGGTAGAGAGTTGGAGTCATTTGTCTCAGTGAGGGACATTGAATAAACTGCTGTCCGTCATGGACAATCCATCCCATCCACTACACCAAACATCAGAGGAGCTCATGCTCCAGCAGACTGACTCAGCTCTGCTGCCACAGTGAACGCGACAGAACTTCTTTTATTCCTCACTCTATCCAGCCGTATAACTATAGCTCACCTTTTAGTAACAACTAAGCTACTATGACCGAGCAATTTCCCATGAGGATCATTAAGTCTCTCTAAGTCCAAGTCTAAGAACTCTGAGAGCACCGTCAGGCTTCAGAGCTGATTGGATTTAAAAGGTATGACGCCACAGAAGAGCTGCACGAAAGCAAAGACGCATGCACGATGTGAAACAAGAGGGAGATCGCACACATTTCCAAAAAAACCTCACTATGCAAAACACAGCATCAGAATCAAATGGATTCAGGAAATCAGTGGAGAAAACAAGTCCTATATATTACTAAAACTGAAACACATGCAAAAGGTTTAAGCACCTTCGTACAGGATCATCAGGAGGGAGGAGGTCAATCCTGCAGCACGACAACAACAACAACAACAACCCTGAAACAGACATGCTCATAAAGAAGTAGATTTTATTGTTTTGGAATCTCTTTTCTTTTTATGTATTTACATAGTGGGTTTATTAAAGCTGAGCTAGAGCCAAACAATAAGCTACGATGGGATGAAACTAAAAGTTGAAGGAGCGGGTGACAGTTTTCAGCCGGCTCATGGCTCTGATCTCTTTCTCATTTCACAGTCATTATAGTTTGTATTAATGTGTCACTCAACATTTCAGCTTCAAAGAATGAAACTCAGAGACAGAAGGATATATCAGGAGGAGGAAAACACATTCCTGCAACTCTTCTGATACATATTAATTGCATATTATGTACAGTATATTCATGCATATCCTTTTGTCAACTCACACACAGGAAAAAAATAAATTAAAAAAAAAAAGCTTCTTCCGAGCATGTCAGGCCTGTTGAGTGCAGAGTAGTTCCTGAATTTTGATGAGCGGCGACATAATGAGCGAGCAGCATGAGTCGTCTTAGTTAATGGTTTATTCAGTGTTTCCAGAACTGTTGGGAGGGCTTTCAAGCAGATAGTGTTCTTTTATATTCTTAGCTTTCAGCGTGTACACTTGCACGGCTAAGATTTCCAATTGTTGAACAAAAGTCACTGAGAATTAGAATGTATCACTAGACGTTAAGTAAAAAAAAAAAAAAAAGGGTTTTGCATATTAAACCTATGTATCATAACATTATGACCACCTTCCTAATATCGTGTAGGTCTCCTTTGTGCCTCCAAAACAGATACAGATACCGATACCGATCTGATACTTTGTGTAAATACACCTTAATGTGTATTGAGTAATATATTTATTTGTTTTAAACTCTGAAGTATATTGAGGTAGTGGCCTCATTTACTACATAGCCGAGCTAATACAACAACAGATCATCATACAAAATATGTGAAAATGCACTAAAATGAACTGAAAATGAATAAGTAAAATAATAAGACCATTAACTACTATAAAATGAAAACTTGCATCTTAATTCTGACTCATCATAAATGCCTCGTATTCTGTGTTGTGGTTTAACCTGAGTTTGTGTTTCAGTTTGTTGCGTTTAGTTACTTTCCGCTGTGTTCCTACATTACCTCCAATGACTGAAGTATCGAAAGTATCGATATTTTGATTTGAGAATCGGTTTTAGAGCATGAAGACCTGGTATCACCGTTTCCGTATCGATCTGCACATCAGTACTACATGTCTAAGTAACGTCCACAGGAACGAATTCCAGGTCCAAAAGTTTCCCAGCAGAACAATGAACTGTCACAACATGGTTAATGTTTTTTTTACTTCTCCCGTCAGTGGTTTTAATGTTGTGGCTGATTTGGCTGTCGTTAGCACAAAAGTATAAAATAACACTGTGTTCCTCCAAGTCTTGGCCCTGATTGTCCGGGTCCGTTGTCTGGCGGACAAACACTTTTAATATCACAGTCCCACAGATTTAAGTCGACTGATAGAAGTAAGAGTCAACTATTTGATATTCAAGTTTACCACTGGTCTGGTCTAGGTGGGAGCTACATGTCTAAGTAAGTTTCCCAGCAGAACACTGAACTGTCACAACATGGTTATTTACTTCTCCTGTCAGTGGTTTTAATGTTGTGGCTGATCGGTGCATCTGCAGAAACTATCCTACCAGTCTGAAGCTTAAACTTTTACCTCACGAGAGACATTAACGAAGGATGACAGAACACAAGACAAACACACTGAAGAGCAGCTGAGTCATAAACCACTGACCTTTAACGAAATAAACCTGTAATATGTCAAGCTACTAATCATCTGTGATATGTGCGGCGAAATAATCATTATAAATCAAGCTCTGCAGTGTGTTCCTCCCTCCTGAATGAGCTCCGCGCGTTACATGAGTGCAGAAATGTGAGGTCACAAATGTAGAAGTAATAAACCACAAGCAGCAGCGTCTCTTAGAGGGGGTAACAAAAAAAAAAAAAAAAAAAAAACTGTGTCAAGCCAAAAGCTCTCCTTTGGAAGCCAAGGCCTCTGCAGCAGCCAAATGTGTCTGGCAGGACATTTCCCCCCGCCTGCACTCATACCTCCAGCGTCTAGTGTCCCCACGGTGTAAAACCACAAGCTGCTGCCCCCGAGAAGAAAGCCCGGGTCAAGCTGATGATTACGTCAAGAGGACGCTGCTGCCAAGTGTCACTATCGCCGCCAAACGTTTTGCTTTTTTCCCTCACACCTGCTTGATTTGTCAACGTTCCTGCTCCCTCCTTTGCCTCCTATTGTCTGCACGTTCATCACTCCATCTCACTCAGTCGACTGCACTGACATGTTCCCTCTTGTTTGTTTTTCGCCGCTGCGATGCTAATTCCTCCCGTGTCTTCGGATGCCAAGAAGCCCCTCGGCCACAGTGATATCGCGGCTGTCGCTCATAATATCACTCAAAGGGCACCGGCTGATGGAGGCTTGTGTCAAACTAAATTTGTTTTTTTTGCGCTGCCCCTCAAAAGGAGAACAGAAAGGGTGCATGTGTGGAAACTGAGTTAAATGAATGAGGCAGATGTGATTTACAGATCGCCTCAGTAAAGAAAAGACTCTCCAGGTCTGTTACACTTTGAAAGGTTGAGTCCAAACCCGAGGTAGAGCAAAAACATTCCTTTTGCACCGACATAAAATCCCAGATTGCACGAGACCATATGAGGCATTTTATGTGCAATTAGCTTAAGTAACCGCTTGTGTTTTTATGTTCTTTAAACTCCGGCTCATGCACAAACAAGACCACAAAACATCTGCTGGGGTAAACTGTACGAAGAAAACCACATGAGTTTCCTTGAAGCCGTGACCGTGGTTCATTTTCTGGTTTTCACCTCATTGTCCAGTAAACGTAGGACACGGACCAATACAGAACAAAAGACACACACACACTCTTCAGGGACCAACACATACACATACAAAAACACTTCTAATACACTTCTCTAAATTAAATTTGGCGCATTCACTGGAACAGGAACCTTGGACAAAGTCAACAGAAGGCTCCAGGTCAAAGTAAACTTCAATTGTTTCTGTCTGTTTTGTATCTGAGTAGTTTCTTCTCAGATCAGCAGCAGCAGAGTAGAAATAAATAAAATCAGCATAAAATCAGGAGCCAAACACACACACATCAGTCATCCACAGGTCAAACATACATTAACACACATATGTCCAAAAATATCATGAATAAACTAATAACATTTCAAGCAGCAGTTACTCTGGAATAGGAGGAAAACACAAATACGTCCACATGTGCAAAGAAAGTTCCCCAAGTTTTATCAAATTTAGCAAGTGAACTATTTATCGTAGGTTTATTTTCCACTTTAACAAGTATGTATCCGAGGAGTTTTTCCAAAGGTAGAGAGCAGGATGTGCTAGCATCTAGTATTTGTATTTTTATTTGTTGACAACAGGTGTAAAAATCAATTTTTTGGAGTTACTCTTCTAATTTAGGATATGTAAGTGTTAAAATAAGTATTCTTTAATCATGCACCATAATAATTATGGATGTATCTGCAGTATTGGTTATTATTAGTGCTTGTGGGAGACAATAGGAGTGACTGTGGTAAGACCTTTCACCATTTACCAATAGACAATAGTCTGAATTAGCACGCTAACAGACGAATGCTAACATAAGAGAACCTGACTGCAGACGTCTCAATACTAATGGAACATAACAGAATAATCTCCAGGTGAAACTCTGCTTCCCAAAAGTTATTTGCTGCCTCTTCAGTCCAGCTATGGTAAACCTGCCTTTCTGAAAACCATATTTGAATTCAGCTCCACCCCCAGTAGAAAGGAAAGCAGCTCTTTTAGCGACTGCAGGAACGAGGGGGGTTTGTTTGATTTCCAGATGAAGAGAATGAGTCTGCGTTCTCACATTAGATTGCTTGTTCGTAAGCTCACAGGTGGGGGTTGGTTCACCAAAAATATCTGTATGGAAGTCAGTAACTATAGTCTGTTTACACCTCAGAAATATTCTCCAAACTGAAGCTGGACTGTGCTCGTTTCTCAGACCACCGGGGTCTGAGATGTGAAGGATTTTAGCCAGTTTATCCCCTGGAGTAGTGGAGGCGATGAAGCACCTTAACCTGAATTAGACCATGTCTCACTCAGTGCAGAGGTCTGCATGCGGGTCAAACTATTTCTTCAGAGACCTCGACCCCCAGTGGACTGTGAATGCTGCCTTCAACCACGTCTAAATATCACAGCTTTCATCAGACAAAATCTTTTTTAAAAGCCTCCGTTTCCAGCACACACACACACACACACACACACACACATAAAAAGAATAAATAAATTAAATAAATTAAAAAAAAAAAAAAAAAAAAGGGTGAGTGATTACAATGACTCATTTCCTGCTCCACTTCCTGCACTTATCCTTCAGCGCAGACGTACGGCATCTGTAACTCCATATGCATTTCAAATCCATGACTCATGCTGTGCCAGTGCTGAGAGAAACAGATGTGCTGGAGAGGATAAATATTTACCTGCCAGAAGATGGTGTCTATTGTGCTGCCCAGGAAGCCTTCTCTCGTCTCGGACGACAGGAGCTTGGGGCCGAGGATGGTCATGAACTCCTCGAAGTCAACTTGTCCGTCACCTGGCAAAAATAAAAGAAAGACTCAACCCTCTCCTTCTGAGGATGTGATAAACGGATCACCTGGCGAATGAAGGCACATAACGGAATATTAATTTTTATTTCGGGGTTATGCATCTGTGTTAATTAGCATGTGTCTGAACTGTGCTATATATAGATGAACACATTCAGAGACTGGTCACAGTCTTGCAGGTATCCACACTTTCTTTTAGAGTGAAAGGTAAATTCTGTTTCTGTCTTGATCAACTACAGCTGACGTTCCCCCGAGGAGCTGAACACTCTGAAATTTGCAAGTGTATCAAAGTGAAGTGAGAAAAAAAAAAAAAAGGAGGACACATCAATGAGCTGCTCCTGGATTAAATAAACTCATAGAGCAGGTATAATTGAAGCCTTCGGGGGTTGCAAAAGTTTCTCTGCAGTTGTTTTCTGCAAAGTATGGAGAAACTCCAACTGTTTGGCCTTAAAGGAAAAACGTGGATGTGGATGCTGCTGCTGCTGCCTTAGCAGTTTCATTTTAAAGCCAGCATCCTACAGATTACACAGCATCATCCACATTCACTGCTGGAGTGAGAGATAAAAACCTGAGCACCGACAAGAGCTACAAGACATTACAGACACTATATCAATCAGTTTACAGCACAGAGCTCCTGGAGTGCGAGTGAGGTGTGACAGCGCTGATCTGGAGGTCTGTTAATAGTCACCGGAGCCACCGCCGAAGCAAAGGCACCATCAGATCATTGATTCACGTCAGTGTGGCTGCAGTGGCCTTGAATTATTTTCTCTCTTTGTCCCAGGCTTTTGTCGTCTCGTGTTTCTCGGTTGTAAACTCATCATCGGCGCGTCTCTTCTTCCCACCTGCTCCCGTTGCATCTGTAAGATGAGGCTGGGACCTTGTCAGTCGAACGTTACCGATGCAGAACGACTCAATCTGTCCCTTCCAACAGCACCTCCGCTTCCTGCCTCGAGTCTGGCAGCCAGTCTGGGGCAAACTGGCACCGTAGCGTTTGATGCACATTGACTTGTAACTACGCACATCGAGTAGGGCTAACGCACAGGTACAGGCCAGATGAAGCAACGCACAGAGACTGAAG
This sequence comes from Mugil cephalus, assembly GCF_022458985.1. Taxonomy (NCBI): domain Eukaryota; kingdom Metazoa; phylum Chordata; class Actinopteri; order Mugiliformes; family Mugilidae; genus Mugil; species Mugil cephalus. Next base: position 3,670,052 of record NC_061778.1, read on the forward strand.
GGTGTCCAGACGGATGGATGACAGCGGAGGTAAAGATGAACTGGTAAAGTAAAGCTGTTGTTTAAAGCTCCACTGGAGCTTATTTATTGTTTAAATGAGTAATGTGAAGAGAGCGGTTCAGTCTCGGAGCTCTAATCTCATCCAGCAACCGGCGGCCGCTCTGAGTAAATCTCTCCTGACAAAGCTGGTGGTCCACTGGCCGCCATGCACCAAATGCCAAACGTTATCGACCAGCTGAGAAGAAAGTGAGAGGTGAAAGCTAAGGAGCCTGATTACTTTCTTAGGAGTTTGTGGAACCAGAACAGTCATGTGTTAAGAGACTTGATAATAGACCAGCACATCAGGACCTGGGAGTTTGTTCAGACTCGCCTGTGTCGTCAAAAAGGAGTTTATTGCAACTAAATCATTAGTTGCCAACCGGTCCAACACTTTAATGTAGAAGTTGAATGGTGATACTTTCACATGAAGCTACTATCGTACACTATGCATGAAGAGGATGCAGCCACTTGGGACGTCTGGGTGGAAAGTTTGGAAGTTTGGAAATAGTTGTGCTCCCATGAAGATCAGACGTTCAATCTTCTCCAGTCAAATCATTTGGGCGGGGCTTAAAGTGGTGATGGGCACAAGAGCAATAGCAGCGAAGACGTATTTAAAATAAGTGAACTGATCAATGTTTGAAATACTTTTCATGAAAATCTAATCCACATTTACTACTTAAGGATTTAAGGAGAAGTTCCTGCACATCCACCGTGCACGAAGGGAACTACTTTAAAAGGAATGATATATATTTAAAAAAAAACTGACCCAAATAGGTCCTTTAAGCCACATGAAAGCCTGGTGATCGTCATCTGGTATTTTACATAGAAAAATAAAAGTTTACTTGGATGATTCCAACATTTCACAGGACAGGACTCAGCTTCTGTGTCGGCCTTTGCTCCGTCCACTGCTTTTAACTAGTTTCCTCCTGCAAGATCAGTTTTAAATAAAGATGCAAAATACTGCTTTAGTTTAGCTTTAGTTAAATACGGATTAAAAAAAAACACTAAGGAATACAGTACAAACGTGTGTTGGCCTCTGTTGACATTCACTTGCCTGCAAAGTTTCGAACTTGGTGATTAAAGTGAAAGTCAGAGAGAGGCAGGGGATCAAGATCATTAAGACGACACGAGGGAAAGAAAAAAAAAGAAGAGCATGTGTAATCAGGACAAAAAAAACAAAAAAACAAAGGCCGGTCCGGTGCTTTGATCGGGGACAAAGAAGAGCAGTCACACCTCTGTGTGTGTGTGTGTGTGTGTGTGTGTGTGTGTGTGTGTGTGCGTGTGTATGAAGGGCACACGCAGCTCAATAACAATCACACGGATCGACTACGACGAGCAGAGCAGATAACCCGTCAGTATTTTCCACACATCAGCTGGACTCGGCTGCTGAGCTGAGGAGCTGAGAATCGATGGCTGTGAACGAGGATCTGATCCTCACAGCTGCCCCCCCCCAGACAATCTATTCCCATTCATCTGCTGATGCCCCCCCCCTTACTCTCCTCCGTGTAATGTCAGATGAGTGGCACCTTATCTTTATGTCAATGTGTTCTGGACTGAAACTTAAAGTCACTTTCATTCATTAGAAAAAACAAAAATCTTTATTAAACTGATAAATATCCATTAGTAATATTTAAAGTACTAGTAATAATATATATATATAAGTCCAGGATGTACTTTTACCATGTTTGACAACCTGTCAGCAAACCTTCATATAGATGAGAGTAAAAATTCTTTTAAGCTACTCTAAAGACATATTATTTTTTTGATATATTAACATAGGAAAATGTTTTTTCATGGTTTTATTTACTTAAAAGGGACATTAATTGCACATTAATCACGTTTATAGTAAATGTGCCAGTGTTAAATGCAGCTGGCTTCAACTACAGTCCTTTTAGTAAGATGCTTTAAGAACCATCAAAGTTGTTAAAACTGCAAAGGAAAAAGAGTCATTCATCAATAACAAACACATCAACCAGAACAATAGACGTCAACAGAAACAACATGCAGCTATAAAGCAGATACAGATAATGATGTTCACATAGTTGGTTCTTCTGAAGCCAGTGCTTCAGGTGGAGACTAAATGTATTGGAAGAAGTGGAGTTTCTTATGTCAATAAGTATTTTATTATTCCATAATGTAGAAGCTGCGTGATTTATTTATGTTATTTATTATTAGCACACAGTGATAAGATGAGCTTCAGTGTTGTGCTTGTTGCCTGGGTCCAACTCATCACACTATAGGTTAAATGAAGAATGATTATTGTTCATGAAAAGTTTTTCAAAAAAGGGGTTTTCAAGCAGTTTCTAATACATCTAAACTTTGACAGGTTATATCTATCTGTCTGTCTGCATTACTTTTAATGGATCTATTCTGTGAGTTGCCAGTTAAAAGATGCATTACAGTGTCTTACAGTGAAGGGAACACCCAGGAAAAGTTTCCTATATTCCTGCAGTGACCTTTTAAAACTTCACCCATAGTGTCTGGACGTCTCCCACCGTTCTACAGCCTCTGGTTGAATCGTGTTGATTCGCACCATGTTATTTCTAAGACTAAATCCTGTAAATCAGTTCAAGTCTTTCCAGTCATTTTATTGTCATTGATGGATAATTCCTGAGCAAAGTCGTCCTTTTATCTAATAAGAACTCAGCGAATCAAACAATCTCACAGCCTTTGCTACGTCTGATCTCAGATGACTCAACATAATAAACTAAAGCCCCCGCATTTTGCTATAAAATCAATACAAACAAGTGGGCTCATAAGTCATTTAAAGGAAAACGGGTTTTCCACACACACACACACAACTCCAACGAACTCAGATTCAATTGACAGAGACGGGAAGACAGGTGACAACCAAGAGAATAAATAAATAAAGAGCATCGCTAGTCACAGGCTTCCTGAGACAAAAGCTGCTGTGACCTCTGTCAGGTCCCTCCACAGCGTCGCCTGCTTCTCCGAGCTCCGGCAGACGATGATGCTCTGAGATCCGGCCCTGGGGCACGAAGCAGTTAGACTCTCCAGAGATGCTGAGACGGATGAGTCACAGGAAGAATAGAGGCAGTCGGACTTCCAAAACTCTCAAATTCACCCTTGAACATTTACAGTATCTCTGTCTCCGCGGCGGAATTGAAAACACTTATCAAAGACTCGGTGATAGCGGCACAAAGAATTTCAACATTTTCCCAGTGATCTCACATTTGCATATTGCATTTTCCCCCCGTTTCCAGCCTCGAACCGTTTTATCCTGTTTAGAAAATGACAGCCACGGAAACGGGGCTCGGCGCGTCGGTGCTGTCTGCGAGAGAGGAGCTGCTTGTGTTTGTGTTTTCTTGCTCCTCAAAGCCTCGACTCAGAGGACGAAAAGGCGGAGAGGACGCAGGTGAGGACTGCGCTGCAGAACTAAAACCTCAGCTGATTCAGATTTCGCTGCAGGAATCACTCGTGCAGTTGTGACAGTCAACTAACATAAAGGGCCACTTCAACCTGTAATACGTCACGTGTGCATACGTTTTACAAGTTGTACATTACTGTGGAGTGAGCACATAATGGTGCATGCATGAAGAAATGTTTAATGCATGACACAGAGGAGTGTGTAATCTGCAAATGTTTACAGTAAAACTGTACATACAGGCGGCGGTGTCTAAATATTCACTTGGTTTTCGTGTCTGATGTAACACAATCTGCACCGACCATTTCTAAACCTGTGTGCACACGCGTGTGAGTGTGTGTACATGTGACTCACCGTCCATGTCTAGTCTCTGCATGATGATGGCCAGCTCCACCTCGCTGGGCATGTACCCCAGAGACCGCATGGCCATGCCCAGCTCCTGTTTGGAAATGAAGCCGTTTCCGTCCCGATCCAGCACCTTAAACGCCTCCCGGATCTCTGCCAAGGCAAACAGGAAACGGACTCAGCGTCAGCACAAAACAAAGCTCAACCGTCCCGCTCCCGATTAGCAGAAACATAAACAGTCGTTCGTGTTAGTTCGCGACGGTGAGAGTCTTTCAGTCAACCTTGTTATTCTTCTTTCACACCATCCTCTGCATAATTTGAGTCCTCTCCTTTGGCAATTATACCTTTCTCATAACTTCATACTGCATTCAGGGAATCTGTTGGCATTTCACCCTCCCCCCTCATTCATCATCATCATCATCACACGCACACCTTTCCCTCCCTCCTTCTCCCCTCTATCTTTCTTCATGTCTGACCTAGCTTCAAGCTGCGCTTTATGCAATTGGTCTCGCACCACTGCCTCGAGTTAACAAGATCAATCCCAAGCATCGATTCATTTTCTCCACCTGCCGTCACAGTCGCTGTCACCTTTGCTCGGTCTCATGCTCTCACATTCTCCCGTGTAACCCTCCAGCGTGTCCCTGTTTCTTCTCTCTCGCGTTGCTCTGTGTTGTATCTTGCGGCCGGCTAATCAAAAGAGGCAGACGTCATAGAAGCGGGGTTTGCTTATTGTGTGTTAAATGTGTGACCTTCAGGACATTGATTCATTCTTCAGTCCCCAGCGTCGCTCCCTGAATAGACCACCTCTCCCACCGATGCTGCTCTGCACATTTTAAGTGGAAAATATCAGAAGTCGCTTTTAAAACAGAGACACATTCTCTCCTTTTTTTTTTTTTTTTTCCCTTGTTCGACTGCTTGCAACCCCCTGGGGTCTGAGCTACCCTACAGTCGCATCATAAACTCATACAATTACGGCTGAAGTGCGGTTTTCCGTATTTTCACTTTGATTCCAGTGCCCATGAGGAAATAATGCATGAGAACAAAGACTAAATATAATATAATAAAACACCTTATAGTGTCACAGAAAACACCAATTCATATGGCTCATAAAGTTCAGTTCATTTCCAGTCTTAAAATAGTTAAAATAGTTTGTAGAGAGTTCCAGAGGGGCTACCTCGACTTGGTATTTGGAACACGCCATGACTTAGAGGTTATATTTTGTTCATATTATTGCAAATCAAGTAATAAACTAAATGCATTTGGGTTCTGTGGGTTGAGGGGAGAGTCTTCTGTGGATCATCCCACAGATACGTGATCAGTTTGGAATGAAGTGAATTTGGAGGCCAGGTCAACACCTTCTTCGAGCTGTTTCTAAAGTGTCTTTGTGTGTGTGTGTGTGTGTGTGTGTGTGTGTGTGTGTGTCAAGCTGCATCCTGCTGGTGAAGGCTGCAGCCGTCAAAGAGTGTGTAATCCATATTAAATGCGTCGTCAAGTGCAAAAACCATCAAACGCTTTAATGACAGTGCTTCTCATGAGGGACGCCCCCAGGATAAGAAGACCGACCTTAGAAACCACAAATTAACGGCACCTCAGATTACAGCCAACATAAATGCTTTACAGGGTTCAAGTGGCAGATACATGTCAATGTCAACATCAACGGTTCTAAAATGACTCTAAAATCATCTAAAGTTATTATGACATAATCACCCTTTGACTGGTACTGTATATTCTTTTTACATCTGACAAGAGAAAATCGTGCATCATGAAAACTGTGTCTGCATGAGCCACAGGAAATTACTTAAAATGCCTTAAATAATGAGATGTACTTAGACATACGCTTCCTGGCCTCTTTATTAGGTACACCTGTTCAGTTGCTTGTTAACACAAATAGCTAATCAGCCAATCACATGGCTGCAGTTCAATGCATTTATTCATGTAGAGGCAGGAACCAAGCATCAGAATGGGGAAGAAAGGGGATTTAAGTGACTTTGAACGTGGTCTGGTTGTTGGTTGTTGGTCTGAGTGTTTCAGAAACTGCTGATCTACTGGGATTTTCACACACAACCATCTCTAGGGTTTTACAGAGAATGGTCTGAAAAAGAGAAAATATCCAGTGGGCAGCAGTTGTTGATGTGAGAGGTCAGAGGAGAATGGGCAGACTGGTTGGAGATGATAGAAAGGCAACAGTAACTCAAATAACCACTGGTTCCAACCAAGGAATGTAGAATACCATCTCTGAACGCACAACACGTCCAACCTTGAAGAAGACGGGCTACAGCAGCAGAAGACCACACCGGGGGCCACTCCTGTCAGCTAAGAACAGGAAACTGAGACTACAGTTCACACAGGCTCAACAACACTGGACAATAGAAGATTGGAAAAACGTTGCCTGATCTGATGAGTCTCGATTTCAGCTGCAACATTTGGATGGCAGGGTCAGAATCTGGAGTAAACAACATGAAAGCATGGATCCATCCTGCCTTGCATCAACGGTTCAGGCTGGTGGTGGGGGTGTAATGGTGTGTGGGGGGGATATTTTCTTCGAACACTTTGGGCCCCTTAGTACAAACTGAGCATTGTTGAAAGTATGCCACAAAGAATTAAGGCAGTTCTGAAGGCAAAAGGGGGTCCAACCTTTTACTAGCAAGGTGTACCTAATAAAGTGGCTGGTGAGTGAAAATAGTTTTATAAAAAGATTGTGGCAATCCCTCTTTCAGATAAGTCTTTGATAGCGTTACACCAGCCATGAGCTCCACTGATGTCTTGGGTTTTGTGTTACATGCTCAACACCTCATTGTACCTAGTTGAGTCAGCAGCCGGTTCACAAGATGCTTAACACGTGACCAACTCGTCAGTAGAAGGAGTCAGCCGGCTTCACCGTGCTTTTATAAGTACATATTTCATAAGTGTGTCCACAGATCGGAGAAGGTGTTTGTGGAAGGAGACTGACAGGCATCTGGTGGTTTTCTTTTTTTAAAAATAGAGGTGGCACGTCGCTTCGCTGAAGAGGACAATGTCTGCATGGCATGCATGAGCACGCTGTCGAGCACTGGGATACACGGTTTGACTGCATCCCTCCCTGGAAACGGACATTTTTCACGGGATAAACGGAGCGCGCACGTCAAATATCTCTGCACACTTTAAAACAGTTGTCAGTAAAATCCTCATGGAAACATAGAAACAATAAAGCATCATTTGTAATAAGTGTGTTTTTTTCGCTCAACAAACACACTGAGACTTTCTGACTGCTTTAACCAAGAAAAAAAAAGAAACTGTCATTAAGAAATAAGCCAATCAATCATCTGGTTATCTGCTGCGCTGCCTCCATTCCGAGCCAGTCGGCTGGCTAATGATTTGGAACGACCAATCGTAAATGGAGCGTAGATTAGAAATTGTGGCCTAATATTGACAATGGTGTGATGGCGCTAACTGCGTACTGCAGATGATAAAAGGTCACAGTCTCTGTCCACATCACATCAGAATAACTCGTTACCGCTTCCCTCAAACAGCTGCCTCTGAGCGCATTAAACCCCAGCAACATGTGGGGCTTATATACAAAGCTAATGATTATTTTCCAGGATGCAAACACATATAAATTCTAAATAAAAAAAAAACCTGTCACATCAAAGCCATACTGATTATTTTTTCCTGGGTGGAAATGGGCGTCTCATGCATAAATCCATCAGTGACTCAGACCTTTGTTGAGTGCGTCCCTGAGTCTGGAGCGAGTCAGAGCAGAAAAACAACACTGGCGCTGCGTTTGTATTCTCAGATACCTCCGTCTATTTCATGCACAAATGCTCCTATACATCAGCACTCGTGGCACACATGGGACATATTGAGCTGCTTTTGGCGCAGTCATATTTCAATCAAAGTAACAAAAGACGTCACAGTAGACGGCAAGTTAGAGGGAACAGGATTGTGAGCTGGTGTTATTTTTGGCTTCCAATGCAAATTCTTTTATCTGTGTCCATGATTCAGTTGACTTCAGTGATCTAAGGTGCATATTGTGGAAGAAAATAATAATAATAATAATAAAAAAAACGTCTATGTTTCTGTCTTTTAAAGACAGCGGAGTGGTCTGGATATTTTAAATAAATAAATATTATTACTTCTCTACATTCATTTTGTTGTTCTGGTACAGTTAGAAGTTTGCATTTTAGAAAGAGAGTTGAATGAAATGTTATTGCTGAGCATCTACAACAGAATATTATGCAGTTTTTTATTGTGTTTGTTTTAACGTATATATATATATATATATAATATATTATATATATATATATATTATATATATATATATGTTGTGTATATACATACATATGTATATATATATATATATATAATATATTGTGTGTATATATATATATATATATATATATAGTTGTATATACATATATGTATTATATATATATATATATATATGTGTGCTATTATAAATAGACATACAAAT